>NC_133412.1:19837500-20140000 GCF_049350105.2 Macaca mulatta
AAAGAAATTAAGTCCCCAATGACCTTGTGGAGCTACTGGATCAAATGCATCTAAAGTCAATCTAAGGCCCACCCCTTCCTCCAGACAGCCAACAAATTCCCTTTATTGTTTAAAAGAGTATAAACTGGATTTTCCAAAACCTGCAACCAAAAACATACTACATGTTCTATCAACTTACCACCAGATTATAAACCCGGACAGTTTTATCTGCTGAACAGGTATATAGTAAGTTCCCAAATATCTGAATTGCATTTACAGCAGCTTGGTGCCCCTCAAAGCTTCCTTCTGTGGGCTCATCATCATCTCCTGGCTCTGAAGATATTTCTGGAAAACAAGAGTAGGTTTCAGAGACATGTCTGCTAGTCTGAAAAGACCCTCAAAAATCAGAACTATTATACAATACAGCAGTCCCTAGATTAAACCAAAAGTAGATCCCCTTAAAGCTTAGTTCCCCTATCAGACTACTCCAATTCTGATTACACATCTTCACTATGAAGACTGCATAATAAGCAAAGGCCTTTCACTTAGGAAAAAGATAGATAATTATATAACGAGCTTTTGGGCTGGGTGTGGTGGCTCACACCTGTAATCCCAATACTTTGGGAGGCTGAGGTGGGCAAATCACCTGAGGCCAGGAGTTCGAGACTAGCCTGGCCAAGATGGTGAAACCCTGTCTCTACTAAAAATACAAAAATTAGCTGGGCATGGTGGCGTGTGCCTGTAGTCCCAGTTACTTAGGGAGTCTGAGGCAGGAGAATCACTTGAACCCAGGGGCAGAGGTTGCAGTTAGCTGAGATCACACCACTGGACTCCAGCCGGGGGGTGGGGCAAGACTCTGCCTCAAAAACAAACAACGAAACAAACAAATAAATAAATAAATAAATAAATAAATAAATAAATAAAAGCTTTGAGTGATACTTGGAAGGTACCCAACCTCTCCCACACTTCCAAAAAGTTATTTCTCTGAGTAAGGTAGTATTCCTTAAGCAGTTCCTTCTGAAAGCAAATATCCTTAGAGCCAATGAAACCTTAATACTAATTAGTTGAACAGGTAAGGGAGCTGGATAAGACAGATTAGAAGGGCCAGGCATGATGGCTTACACCTGTAATCCCAGCACTTTAGGAGGCTGAGGCGTGAGGATCACTTGAGGCCAGGAGTTGGAGACCAGCCTGGCCAACATGATGAAACTCTGTCTCTACTAAAAATACAAAAAAAAATTTGCCAGGCATGATGGCATGCACCTGTGGTCCCAGCTATTTGGGAGGCTGAGGCAGGAGAATTGCTTGAACCTGGGAGGTGGAAGTTGCAGTGAGCAGAGATCATGTCACTGCACTCCAGCCTAGGTGACAAAGCAAGACTCCGTTACAATCAATCAATCAATCAATCAATCAATAAGACAGATGAAAATAAGAATCTGAAAGACCAGAATTTGAGGTTTTAAGAATAGCAGAACTGTTGATCAAGGCAATCCTCTTGGTGATAAACCTGTCCCCATTCTCTTATTCTATAAATATATTTAAGTAGGTTTAAATTCTGGCTTTAATATTTACAACGCTTTTAATTCTGTGGTTAATTTAAATAAAACTGAACAGCAAATACCTGAAGAATTCTTTGATCCTTTTATGGAAGAGATCACAGTCTGAGTTTCTGCCACACTACAAAATAATAGCAAAAGTGTTCTCAGCATCTGTGTGAACAGGGCGGGTAGCAAAAGTAAAAATTTCCTGACTCAAAGGATTTTTCTAAACAATGGGCAAAGTAGCAATGATATAAGAAATTAGTTTTTCCATCTGAAATTTCTAAAGGAAGGGAAATAAAAGCGGAGTGAATATTTATAACAGTCAAAAGAGAAAGCAGAAAATCTCTACTGCCGAGCTTTAATTTTTCCATGTCCACAATCCCTGCTGCATTCACGTAAATTTTGATTTTTAAATAAATTCTGATTCATAATTTAAAATTCTATTAAAAAAAATAAAGTTGGTGAAAGTTCTTCTGACTGGACCAATACAATACTCTTACCTTACAGGGATGCCGTCTTTATAGCGAGTGCCAATTTCACTGGTCGAGCTAACTTCATCACACCCAGAACGAGAAGTTTCTAGCAGGTTTTGCTCTGTAGAGTTCCAAATATCCTTTTTAGATGGGCTGTCTGGTTTCTCTTCTCCTGATTCTGAAGAATCAATGGCTACTACTTCTAACTGAGGATTAGGAATTTCTAGGACTTCCAGAGACGAGTCACTATCTGGCTCATCTCTGACACTCCCTTGCTCCCGACCAGTCCTGCTGTCTTCCCAAGTGGAGGTTGTTACTTTCCCCCCTTTAATTAACTTTCCAGCTTTTACTTTCCTTACGGGTTTAACAGTCAAAACATCCTGTTCAGTGTCACTATTCTCAGGAACATGGGCAGCCCGTAGACTTTTCTTCTTCCGAAGTTTCTTCTTTTTCTTGCTTCCCCTAGTCTCAGCTGATGTCAAAGTGGATTCTGCCTGTTGTTCAGGCTGGTCAGCTGGAGAGTGGGGTTCCTTTTCCAAAGGGGTTTCTGAAGCAAAAGACAATCTTAGAAAAGAACTAGTATAGGCTTCAGACCCACTATTGCCTCTGGTTGGCTCTTCCCCCTCTTTATTTATGCTAGAAAGACCAGCTGATTGGGAAGAGGGAGAGTTCTCTCTGTTTCTGGTATTTCTTTGCTCCACAGAAAACTTCAGTTCTTGGCTAGGCTCATGGAAACTTTCTGTTGACTCTGATAAGGACAATCTAGCAGTGATGACTGGATAAACTGGACAACTGTCACTGATCTCTCCTGAATTGAGAGGAAAACAATTATTGCATCCTTTTTTGTGTTTGCTGCAATTTATCACTGACTGAAACTCTACCAAATATTTCAATGAGATGTTCACAAAACCATGAGTGTTTCAGCTGGTATCTCACCCCTCAGTTTCCCATCACCTACATACACTCCTATGACAGCACTTACTACCCTCTGCCTTGCGTGAATGTCACAGACACTGTGTGTCTTATTCCCTACAAAAGCTCCTTGTGGGGAGGGATTGTTTCTATTAATCTTTTTTCTTGTTTTAAATGTCCACACATTTAACACTGTGTTTTATTCTTAGCAGACACTTATATGTCTACTTAGCTGAAGTCCTTTTACTTTTATTTCTCTGAAGTTTTCATTATCCCCACCCATCCAATTTAGCTACACCCTAGTAGTTAAAAAATTTGCTGACTTAGAAATGTCAATTTCCTTTGACTTAATTACTTCATGTCTAGGAGTTAAAAGTGATGAAATAATCACAGACGTACTCAAAGACGTATACAACGCAGTGTTATACAGAATATGAAGTCAGAAAACTAAATATTCAAAAAAGATTCACCACTTAAATTATTGTATATTCAAATTATGCAACTATTCAAATATTATGCAACTTGTAATATAAAATATTTTAGATAAATTATTTTTACGACAGAAAAATCATAATACATTAAATGGAAAAAGTCAGGTTATATATGATTGCTCCTTTGTATAAGTTGTACATGTAAACACAAAAACATGATTTAAGAAAGACTGAAATAATATGTAATATGAAAAACAGTACCAAAATATTTCATGTAATCCGTAAATATATACACCTATTATGTACCCACAAAAATTTTAAATAATTTTTAAAAATATGCTAGGGACTGGGCACGGTGGCTTACGTCTGTAATCCCAGCATTTTGGGAGGCTGAGGAGGGCGGATCACTCAAGGTCAGGAGTTCAAGACCAGCTTGGCCAACATGGTGAAACCCTGTCTCTATTAAAAATACATAAATTAGCTGGGCATGATGGTGGGCACCTGAAATCCCAGCTATTCAGGAGCCTGAGACAAGACAATCACTTGAACCTGGGAGGTAGACGTTGCAGTGAGCCAAGAGCACGCCACTGAACACCAGCCTGGACAACAAAAAGCGAAATTCTGCCTTAAAAAAAAAAGTTGCTTTTATATATATATATATATATATATATATATATATATATATATATATATATATATATATATATGCTAAGCCAGGCACAGTGGCTCACATCTATAATCCAAGCACTTTGGGAGGCCAAGGTGGGTGGATCACTTGAGCCCAGGAGATCAAGACCAGCCTGGGTAACATGGTGATTCCCCATCTCTACAAAAAAAAAAAAAAAAAAAAAAAAATACAAAAACGAGCCGGGCATGGTGGCAGGCGTCTGTAGTCCTAGCTACTCCGGAGGCTGAGGTGGGAGCATCATCTGAGCCCAGGAGGTCAAGCCTGTGGTGAGCTGTGATTGTGCCACCGCACTCCAGCCTGAGGGACAGAGTGAGACTCTGTCTCAATAAACAAATAAGCTATACATTTGATACTAACATCTAGATTAATATTGCAACACAGTACTGGTAGTAAAATCTAGAGTAATTTTTTAGACTTTTTGCTTTTGCTTAGGAAACCACACGATGCCAGTTTGTTGGACTTAATTTTCAAATACAGCACCACTGTGGTAATGCAAACTTCTAACAGGATTTTACATAGCTTAGATATATTCTCAAATGATAACCAGGTAAGTGTTATTTTTTGAAAAGAGTGAAAACCCTGGCTATTTCTCAACACAAACTTCTTAGTAGATGATTCCAAACCCCATCATGGCCACCTGCCTCTCGAGCTTATATTAATCCTGGTTTGTATTTGAGATTATATAGACAGTTAAGTGCAAAGAAATTCAGAGGATAGACCTTATTTAGAAAATTGGTTGAATTAACTTCAACCTCATTTATTTCACACAAAACAAATTTTATACTTATCCTAATAAATGGAACCTTGTGGGTATTAATACAAAGTCAACTCTAACCCTAGATTATAGGAAATGATAGAAAATGACTGATATTTAAATTACATTCTCTAAAATACTTTAAAAGAATCTTCCTGTATATATGAAGAGAATTTCAGTGAAAAATTAGTTGTATTTGCTCATTTTAGTTTTAATGAGCAAGTATGGCTTATATTACTCATATAAAAATGCCCCAGTCCCACTACTGGGATGCCCTTAACCCAAAGAAAAGCTTACATACTATTAGCTTCCAGTAGTTCGTTGGACACATTGCAGGCAGAGCTTGGTGGCACAGCATTCACAGTCTCATCTTGTTCAGGAGACATGGGCTCTTGTTTAATCTGAACGGATGAGTCTGGAGCAGGGACACTGCCATGGGTTTGGAAAGTAGGAGATGTGGTTATTTGAAGAGAGGCTCCGGTGGGTGATGGAGACACATGGGAAGATGGAGGCTCCAGAAAAAGTGGAAAAAAGGGAGTGGGCAGCAGTGCGGCATCAACAGATGTTTGAGATCTACTGTTCCTTCGTTCTCGTGTGAGGCTACAGGGAACCTGGTCTGGGTGCTCAGAAGGTTCGTATGTTTCTAGAATGGGAAACAGACATACACAGAAATGCAAAAATGTTATCTGAAAAGTCATTTGTTTCTGAGCTAATTTGTATATTTAAACATTAGAAAAGAATTTTAAGTTAGTAAGTATATTAGTATAGTCTGTCATAATTCTCTGAAATATAGAGAATATAATCTCTACAACCACCAAGGATACAGACAGAATAGGCATCAACATTCTTTTTTTTTCGATAGGGTCTCGCTTTGTCACCCAGGCTGCAGTGCATGGACTCAAGCAATCCTCCTGCCTCAGCCTCCCAAGCAGCTGGGATTATAGGCACATGCCACTATGCCCAGTTATTATTGTTATTATTTTTTCGAGACAGAGTCTCACTCTGTCACCCAGGCTGGAGTGCAGTGGCGCAATCTCGGCTCACTGCAACCTCTGCCTCCCAAGTTCGAGCGATTCTCCTGCCTCAGCGTCCTGAGTAGCTGGGATTACCGGCGCACGCCACCATGCCCAGCTAATTTTTGTATTTTTAGTAGGGATGGGGTTTCACCATGTTGGTCAGGCTGGAATTATTAATTATTAATAATTAATAATTTTTGTATTTATTTCTAGAGACAGGGTTTCACCATGTTGCTTGGGCTGGTCTCAAACTCCTGGGCTCAAGGAATCCACCTGCCTCAGATTCCCAAAGTGCTGGGATTACAGGCATGAGCCACTGTGCCTGGCTACATTCCAATTTTTCAAATCTTAAATGACTTATCCAAAATTATATAGGTTACTAATGGAAAAGCGAAGATTTGAATCCAGGCCTCTTGATTCCTAATCAAAACTTTTTCCAAAACATATTGTCTGTTGCTAAACATTTTTGGGATGCACCATCTACAGACCTTTCTATAGAAGGATGAAACTGGCCAGGCGTGGTGGCTCAGGCCTGTAATCCTAACCATTTGGGAGGTCAAGTTAGGAGGATTGCTTGAGCCTAGGAGTTTGGGACTATCCTGGGAAACACTGGGAGACCCCATCTCTATAAAAACATTTTTAAAATTTTTATAACTTTTTATAATTTTATATAACTTTTTATAATTTTTATAACCTTTAAATTTTAACGATTTTAAATTATAACTTTATAAAATTAAAAGTTAAAAATTTTAATAACCAGGCATGGTGACACACATCTGTAGTCCCAGCTACTGGGGGGAGTGAGGTGGGAAGATCACTAGAGCCCAGGAGGTCGAGGCTGCAATGAGCCGTGATCATGCCACTGCGCTCCAGCCTGAGTGACAGAGCAAGGCCCTGTCTCAAAAAAACAAAAAAGGATGAAACCAAGGAGACAGGAGAGAAATAACATGATCTTTTCATGACTACTTTTCATTTCCCTCAAAGAGAACAAAAAGGCCTGGTGCAGTGGCTCACGCCTGTAATCCCAGCACTTTGGGAGGCTGAGGCAGGCAGATCACCTGAGGTCAGGAATTTGAGACCAGTCTGGCCAACATGGTGAAACCCTGTCTCTACTAAAAATACAAAAATTAGCTGGGGGTGGGGTGGGCACCTGTAATTCCAGCTAATCAACTGCTGAGGCACGAGAATCACTTGAACCTGGGAGGCAGAGGTTGCAGTGAGCAGAGATTGCATCACTGCACTCCAGCCTGGGGGATAGAGCAAGACGCTGTCTAAAAAACCAAAAACGAACAAACAAACAAAAAAAACAGAACAAAAAAGTAACAAGCTATCCATCAGATGCTCTCTGAATACCTTGTAATCCCTGTAGAATCTGTATTCTATGGGTCCTCAGTGCACTCATCTCCATAGTTATCTAAAAATAAAGTATTTTATTAAGCATTTTGAAATCCAACTTGTAGGGTCCTCTAGGTCTCCCCACTTTTCTTCTATATCCTGACCAAAAATCAGTGTTTTGACTGCTCTGTGACCCAGCCAGCTGCAGGTTTTCCCCAGCAGGCTTGAACCCCACCTGGGGCCTTGAAGAATCCCAGGCACTGATAAAAGTATCTAGGTTGTTGCCCGAAACACTGAAAGAAATTGGCCCTGGCCTGGAGCCGAATTCCTTCAACCCTCATATAAACTCCACATCCCGCCCGCTGGCTGTGGATGTACCTAGGGAGAACACTCCTTCCTTGCTGTCCCTTGTCGGGACTGCTGCAGCCTACTCTGTAAGTCAGCTCTGCTAATAAATGCTTTGGACTCATCACCCCAGCATTTCGTGCTTCTTTCTTTGGAATCCTAACTGTCCCCCATTAGGCACAGTCTGGGCACTTCCCTTGTGGAAACTCCCCTGCCACTGCTTTTGGAGTGACTCCGGCTGTGGGTTTGGCAGGACAAAACATGATTTCAGAGATGATCCATTTTTATTAAATCCTCCACATGCCGTTACCTGCTGCTTGAGCATAAGTAGCCTCTGAACTTCCACATAAGCTGTCTGAAGGGCTGCACGGGCTTGCAGAAGATTGTTATCCATGCACTGCAATGACTTACTAAGTTCTTCCTCCCTTAAAGAAATATTCAGCAGCTGGTCAACCTGAGAACGTTCTGCCAAAAGAAACCATAAGGTTCAGGTTAATACTAGATTTCCGCCTCATCACACAGCTCCTCACAAGATTGAACTATTCCCATTATCCGGAATAAGCCTTTATGTTCTCCTCAATAGGTCACTGGAAATTCACAAAACATTTAGTCAAGCACAATGATATTTGATTCAAAGCTAGGAACCAAAAGTGACACCTGCTAAGATGGAGGAGTCTCATAAGCTCCAGGGTCCACCACATCATTCTGTCTCATCTGATCACCACCTTCCACCACTGCCTTTCTAGGTGAAATCTGTCCCATGCAAACCATCTGTTCTAGGTCTCGTTTCCCATTCTTCCTTTATCTACCACTGTCTTCACAAAGGACTTTTGCTTAGATTGGACTCTGGACCTAGACTGCTTGCACTCTCTTTCCAATCCATATTTAGTCTGTCAGTTGACTTAAAAATTGTTTTTATTAGAGAAGACTTCCTGAAGAAAATACAGCTGTGAAATAGTACACTTAACTTACTTTGAATAAAATGTTCTGTGTATGTATTTACCATCATTGGGTTTGTCTGTTTGCTACTGAATATGCCAGGACCTCTCCCTTAAGCTCCACACCCACATATCCAACTACTGACTATGATATTTCTGGCTAGGTTATCTCAAAGGTCCTTTAAGTCAAAGAATCCCTGAGGGAATTCATTCTCTATTCTCAATCTGCTCCTCTCATGGAGCTTTCCAGCTCTACATATGATCCATCTGGTTGGTCCAGCCAGAAATGTGGGTTGTCCTTGACTCCTCCCTTATCCATCACATCCACTCACTCAAGCCTCATCCAATCACTTCCGGGACTAGCCCTTATACTAGAACTGGGTTAGAGTCAAGGAAAAGCAGGAATCACAGAAATATATCAATGAGGGAGCAATGTTAATAACTTCTTTCCATAATTCACTTTAGAAAAACAACCAAGGAAGGGAGTGTAGAGGTAGGGCAGGGGGAAGCAACCAAGATGCCTCAAAAACAGAAAGTGAGAGAAATGGCTACACATGACCAAGAGGGCCAACATGTTTTATCCCACTGAAAAGGCTTAAGGAAACTTTCTGGCTTTATATTGTCCCAGTGATATACTAACCTTGGCTTACAAGTCTATGTGACATCATATATTTCTTCTACAGCTGTAACTGGATGTATTAGGAAATCAAACATTTCTTTCCTCTTAAGCAAGGCAACAAAAATGTCCAAAAAAAAGTCAATGGACAATCAGTGTTTGATAAATGACAAGCTATGCTCTGTGTCAAGTTGTACAAACACTGAACTGTTACAAGAACCTCTTGGGGCTGGACACAGTGGCTTACACCTATAATCCCAACACTTTGGGAGGCCAAGGTGAGAGGATCACTGGAGCCCAAGAGTTTGAGTCCAGCCTGGGCAATATAGCTAGACCCTGTCTCTACAAAAAAATAAAAAGAATTAGTGTGTTATCACACACCAGTAGTCCTACCTACTCAGGAGGCTGAGAGAAGAGGATTGCTTGAGCCCAAGAGTTGGGAGGTTACCAAAAAAACCCAAAAAACGAAACAAAAAACACCAACTTCTTTCTCCCAAAATATTCTGCACCATACCTTTTTTTCCTTTAATTTTCCTTCTTTTATTTTTTCTCTCAAGACTTGGGAGTTCAGGAGAAGATCCATCCTGGAGCGATAAAGAAAACTGCATAAAATCCAATGTGTAAAAGCCATTATCCAAGAGGAGCAAAAGGAATCAATTCCAAGATAGCCGTACGCTGTTCTTCACTATTGCTACCATCTCTAACATGATCATAGGAGTCTCACGCACATAGTACAAACTCAAATTTTAGTTGGATAAACATATCTGATTCAAAAAGAAAGAAAGAAAAAAAAAGAATCCAGGGTGAAGTGCCTTCTAGCATCCTAGAGGTAGGAAAGCCCATGGAGGTCAGACAAAGCATTCTATCTTGGTGTAGTAAGGCACAAGTAGAAGTATTGACAAAGCCAGTTATATATATAAATATATATATTTATAACTTGGCATAGTTTCTACTTTAAATTTCAGCAAGAAAACCTTTACAACAAAAAGCTTAACAGTCCACGAGACAAGCTCTTTGTCATAGGACAGTTCCTCAGCTTGAAGTGTATTTTAAGTCATCCAATAACATCCACTACATATAGCATCTAGCTCAAAGGAGCAGAATTGCAATTTGAAGCAAGCCTAGAATTCATTACCTTAACTACTATGTTTATCACCTCAGTAGTAAATGAGAGAAGCCCAGCACAGTGATACATGCTTGTAGTTCCCAACACTTGGGAGGCTGAGGCAGGAGGACTGCTTGAGTCCAGGAGTTCCAGAACAGTCTGGACTACATTGTGAGACCTCGTCTCTAATATAAATTTTAAAATATTATAAAATAAACAAATAATGAAGAGAAGAACCCATTTTTTTTCACATCGCCAGATCCCAGACTATCTCACTACCAGCACCTCTTTCTTTCCAGAAAGGGATACTGAGAGGGTTAAGCAGTATTACCAGCAGAATTGCCAGAAGAGCAGAAGTGCTATCAGTGAAATAAAAGATTCTTAAAGGCCAGGCTGGGTAACTGAAGGACGAAGGACAGAGTTACACAGACTAAAAATATTTCTATACTCTGTCCATATATACGCACTCTAATAGTACTAAAACCATCTTAGTGTTAAGCCTAGCACTCCTGAATCCAGCAATTATCCACGCTCTACAACAGTAGAATGCCTTTCTTCAGCAGCAGTGCAGAATGCATCTATGAAAACAGATTGAGTTACAGTTGAAGACGTGACTGATCCTTGGTCAGGTGACACAAAGAATCATTGGCTTGGACACTGGTTTTAGATATGACTTCATATTTTCCTGGTACTGTACATTCATATTAGATTACATTTAATTTAGCAGAATTACTCAGTGTAAGAAACCAGTAGGATGAAAGTAAGAACCTCACAATTCTTCTAGAAGTTGAGAGAATCACAATCCCAGACACCCAAGAAAAACAGTTGAAGCTTTTTTAATAAGCAACCAACTTGCCACATGCGATGTTCTACAAAAAGCAGAGGGAATTATACTCACTCCAGTGGCTCTTCGTTTCTTCCTAATACTTTGGCCATCATTTTGTTCAGCACCAGAGGTACAGCTACTATCTGTGGCTGCATCCGCTAAACTGGAGATCGCAAGGGCTGAGGATGCATTTGATGACAGAGAGTTTCCTTCTCCGTTACTCTCTTGGGAATTCTGACTCTCTGAAGGTGGCATAGACCTCTCCTGGCTGTTCAAGTCTTTTGCCGAATGCATCAAAGGTATTATATCGTCAGAAGGTAATTGTGCACTATGTCGCCTTCGGGTAGCAACATTTTCAGCCCTTTCACCTGTTCGGAGGGAGGCAGCCAGAGGTGTCACTTCTTGTTTGAGGTGCATGGTTGCGTTCTGACTCTGTCCAGCCCTCAGTGAGTTACTAGGTGAAACCATCTGCTGGGGCTCATTTTCTTTGCCTGTACCTTCCTCACTGAAGAAGCTATACACAGAAGGAGCTCTGTCCATGATCACGCTGCTCTCAGAAAGGCTTCGCTTTCTTGCCAAGCCAGGGGATGAGGAAATGGAAACGCCTTCCCACTGGAATCCTTCTAGACTGGACAGATCAGGTTCCCCGTCCAAATCTAAGACTTCTTGTTCATTTTGAACAAGCGGTACCATTTCTATGCCAAACCTTAAGGAAGAAAGAAAAAATGAAAACATAAATTGGATATGGTTGTTGGGAGAGGCATTATTTTTTAATGTGCCAGCTTCTCTCAAGCACTGAGGTTATAAAAAGTAAGGTAGTTCTTGTCTTCAAGGAGCTCACAGTCTAGTAAGTGATACAGATATAAATATATTATGTTGTGACAAGTACCAGATTAGAGGTTTGTATACAGCTACAATAATATATTTGAGGGAGTAAAAATTGAGTTTTATTTCATATGGAGCTCTAAATCTATAATAATACATACAGCATGTAATTTTTAAAAGCAAACAAACCAAACCAAAAGAAAAAAAAACCCTTTTATTGAGCATTTACGGGTGCTATATACTGATAATTTCAAGTGCTACTCACAGGGTGTGGGAAAAAGAAAGTGGGGGAAAATAAATCCATTATTTCAACAAGTACAGAAATGCCCCTGAAGCCTGCAGACTGTATCATCGTGCAGCAGTTATGACTTTCAAGTAGCAAACCTATGTTGAACACTGTTTTACCATTCAGAAAAGTCTAGTACCTCAACATAAGATGAAGAGCCAAAATATTACACAAGTGCTCAAGAGAAAGCATGTTGTAGTAATAAATACAATGCCCAGAGTACATACAGAAAAGCTAACTATTCGTGGGTTCCAAGTAAAAGGTAATGAGAACAGTTCTATTTAAAAGTTACAGCACGCATTCCAAAATTAAGATCTAGACAAAGACACAGATCTATAGCTCTACATTTTTATACTGTCGTTTTCTACCCCCATAAAGTGATGGATTTTACCCCTATAAAGTGATGACTTTTTTCTTACGTCACCATCTTGTTTCTCAAGTAGGTGTGTTTCCATTTTAACCTGCACTCTCTGCTAGGAAATACTTTATTCCATCTGTCATAGAGTATCAGTCACTATTTGATATTAAATCAAGACATCTACAACAGATATTGTTGGCAAACATTTAATTAAATGAAACACGTAGAATTCTCTTGATCAGGGTCAAAGGGTTACTTTAAAAGAGAGCGAGGGGGAAAAAAAAAAGAAAGACACCGAAAAGCAGCACACACCTGGGTAAGCCTTTGCCCAGCTCTTGCTTTTTCTTGGTTACTTGCTGAATGACCTGTTCCCAGTTGACATTTCTCCGAGATGCATTTAGAATCTGCCGTAGGGTTGGCTTGAGCCCAGACTCCTTCTCTGTCTCACTCTTTCGGTGACCGCTAATATTGCGAATGCGGCGGGCACTATTGAGGTTTGGCTCAGGAAGGTGCACTCCAGTTTTGCTCTTCAAACTAATGTGCCGGGTTAGATCCCTCTGAAGTGAGGCAGGAAAGCCAAGCTTACTTAGTTCAGGCAGGAGAGGGCCCGAGGGCTGACTGATGTCACTTTTTTGAAGCTCTGCATCCAAGCTAGTACTCTCAAAGCCTTCTGTTTCATAAGATACATGAGATTTAATAGAGTCATCAACCTGTGCATCTTCTAGAGAGGTTTTCAAGTCTAGCAATAAGCCAGGGTGTGGACTGGCTGCAGATGTCATTTGTAATTCAGATTCTTTCTGGTGAACTGTGGGATTACATGGGGAAGTGGATAGTTCTCTAGAAGTCTTCAGGATTCGGTCATCGTCCTCTTTCTCATCAGCAGTACGAGTGCTGCCGGATAACAATTCTGTAGTTGCAGAACCTAGGGTTCCAATTTTTGTTCCCTGCTTTTCCGTGTCAGATGTCTCCCCATCACTTTCATCTTCTAGTGCGTGCACTTGAAACTCAATTTTCAAAGACCCTTTTTCAGATTCTTCTACATTTCTACTTGCTTTTGCATAGTTCCTGGTCCTTTTAGAAGTGCTAAGAAGTGGATTTTGCAATGACTCATGACACTGTAGCACCTCTTTGGCCTTTCGTAATGTATCATTTAAATTGTCACCAGATTGCTTTTGAGAGCCAAATGTACTTTTACTCCCTTTTAAAACATGAGAACATGAACTACGCAGTTTGGATATGTAAGGACCATGGTTATCTTCCGCAGAGGGCTTGTTCGAGGGATCTGAGTGTTCTCCAGGGGAAAAAAAATTTGTTTTGGTGTTTTCTGAGGTATTCTTTGGATCTTGTTTTTGAGGAAATGATTTAGTGGCTGGACATGGAAGGAGTGGGGATTTCAATGACGGCATTTTATTTGGGGTATGCTCTTGTTCAGGTTTTTCTGTAATGGAGCACTGTCTCACCACCTCGAAGGAAGCAGCAGGATCAGAAGAGGCCTTGTGATTAAGAGATCCAGTATGCATTTCTTTTTGTGTTTTCTGTGTTGGGGAATTATGTGTTTCATCAGTTTGGGGCTCCTGTATTCCTGTAGTTATCAAGCTAAAATCAAAGAGAGGTTTCTCCATTATTTCTGACTTGTTACCAGTGACGTCTTTCAATCCTGACTGTAAATCCAGAGTCTTCTGGGAAGGGTAAGGCGTCCAGCGACGAGGCTTTTCCCTTGCCGCACTGCCATTCTTTCCACTAACTTTGGAAGTAGCAGTGTCTGTTTGTTTAGTGGTTTGGCTTTCCGGCTGCTCAAAATTGAAGTCGAGTAAGCCTTCTGAAGGAAATGTATCACTTGTAAATCCTTCAGAAGGACCTCTATATGTGGCAACTGTACCAAGTTTGTCATTTTCTTGCCGCTGCCAATTATATCTGTCCTGACTGTATTTGTTTGACTTACTAGATTTCTTGTTCCATAGCATAGTCATGTCTTCCATTGGACAGTTAGAATTTCTGTTTCTGCCTGGTTGAAATTTGTCTCCAGGGCCACTGTAATTCCAATTATTTGTACTACGTACACTGGATTTCCAGTTTCCGTTACTGTTGTTCATATGCCAACTGGAAAAGCCACCTGTTCCTTCAGAAAGCCAACTGGAATTCCTTCCTGTGCCATTATGATTCCAATCTACCGTTCCGCTATTTGAAAGCCAACCACCTCCAGAATTACTATGGTTGTGAAACCAAGTTGAGGAGCCTCCTGCAACACCCTTATGCCACCCGGAACGTCCTCTTGGCCCACCACCATTCCTCAAAGAATGTGGAAAGCTGTTTTTCCTAGTATTATTAAAGCCATCTTTTTCCCATTTCCAATCCCGCTGTGGAGGTCCACGATGATGCCATGCAGGCTGACTGTAACTCTCTCTGTCTTGGTAAGGAATTCGGTCTTCTCGTCTCCATTGGGGTCGTCTGTCATCAGAGTTTATTTCTTGGTTGCTATTGGAAGGTTCATCTTGTCTGGAAGAAAAACAGTTTTTCATTAGTAATTTAAAGGAATTCCTATGCTACCTTGAAAGGCATAACCCTCCAAACTTCCCTTGTACTTTCCTCCCGTTACTTAGAATATGTAACCGAGTCTAGTTTAATATCTAATAGTGGTTGTTTTCATATCTTTAAATGATATATTTAAACTTATATTCCTCAACTTATTAACTTAAAAATTAAACATTTTAAATTATTTAAATTTCAAATAATTACAACTATCTCCTCTATCACCCAGAAATATTAAAAATTTGGCACATTTGGCCAGGTGTGGTGGCTCACATCTATAATTCCAGCCACTTTGGGAGGCCGAGGCAGGCAGATCACTTGAGGTCAGGAGTTCAAGACCAACATGGCCAATATGGAGAAACCCCATCTCTACTAAAAATACAAAAATTAGCCATGCGTAGTGCCGCACGCCTGTAACCCCAGCTACTCAGGAGGCTGAGGAATGATAATCACTTGAACCCAGGAGGCGGAGGTTGCAGTGAGCTGAGATCGCACCATTGCACTCCAGCCTGGGCAACAGAGCGAGACTAGACTATCTCAAAAAAACAAGCAAACAAAAATTTGACACATTTATATTCTCCTCCCTTTCTTGGTCCTGTTTTTCTTGGCATGTTCTGAAATTTTGTCCCTATCATCCAATTATTATTTTTATATTATGCAGTTTTTTTGGAATAAGAACAATTATATTTTATAGCTATAGTTATCTTTTTTTTCTTTTTGAGACAGAGTCTTGCTCTGTTGGCCAGGCTGGAGTGCAGTGGCACAATCTCAGCTCACTGCAATCTTTTGTCTCTGAGGCTCAAGCAATTCTCCTGCCTCAGCCTCCCAAGTAGCTGGGATTACAGGCATGCGCCACCACGCCCGGCTAATTTTTGTATTTTTGGTAGACACGGTGTTTCATCATGTTGGCCAGGCTGGTCTCAAACTCCTGACCTCAGGTAAGTCACCCACCGCAGCCTCCCAAAGTGCTGGGATTACAGGCGTACAGGCATGAGCCACCGCGCCTGGCCTAGTTATCATATTTAATACAATTTTATATTCAGCTGCCCTTAATACCATGATTTTTCCAGTTGTAGGTTCTTTCTGAAAAACTCCCATTTCTTAACCTATTTTAAATAAGATTATACTTTGCATGGTTATTTTTATTAATAAACACTTTGACCAGTACCCATTCAATAGCCATTAGTGGTATAAGAAGACTTTTATGTACAGTTCCGGTTTGTGAAGGGCTTAGCACCTAGCTGAGATAATAAGGTCATAAACAGGAGGAAAATAGCATATACCAAACAAGTAGTAACCATAAGATGTGCTATAAGAGCTTCATGAGCTAGAGGTTTTTATAAAGAAACTACAGCTGTGTCATGTATTCATGTTAGATGAGGAGTCTACAGAAACATGAATAAACTTCAGTAAGCATCGCAGCAGTAGGTGTAAATACTATTTTCTTCTACAAACTGCCTATGGTGTGCATGGCCATGGTGCTTATCATGTGCTAAGTGCTCAAAATACTGAGTACTGCTAGTTAAAATTTACTGAGTACCTAAGTATCAGGCATTTAATGCCAAGCACCTTATATATAGATTATCTCTTTTAGTTTTTATAATCCTGAGGCAAGTATTCTTTTTTTTTTTTTTTTTGAGATGGAGTCTTGCTTTGTCACCTAGGCTGGAGTGCAATGGCATGATCTTGGCTCACTGCAACCTCCACCTCTCGAGTTTAAGTGATTCTCCTGCCTCAGCCTCCTGAGTAGCTGGGATTACAGGTGCCCGCCACCATGCCTGGCTGATTTTTATATTTTTAGTAGAGGCGGGGTTGCACCATGTTGGCCAGGCTGATCTTGAACTCCTGACCTCATGATCTGCCTGCCTCAGCCTCCCAAAACACTGGGATTACAGGCATGGCAAGTATTCTTATTATTCCTACTTTTCAGATGAGAAATTGAGCAGTAGAGAGGTTATATAACTTGACTAGAATAAGACAGCCAGAAAGTAGCAGAGCAGAGATTTAAACCTTGGCAGTCTGACTCCAGCCAGAGTCTATACTCCTAACCATAGGCCTTCATAGAATCAACATCTCAAAACAAAGTTTCCACATCTAAGTTCCTTCCTCTGACCTTGACTTAAAAATCTTAAACTCAGTACTGACTTAAATTGGCTTTAAAGGGTTTTAATGTCTATGATATTTTGGACACAAATTGGAACTTCTTCCTTTTTCACAAGATGGAATTTAAAAGTCTATCTAGAAATTCAAACATCCACTAATGTTATATAAATTACAATCATTTCTAAACAGGAGACTGTTTAGAAAGTAACAAGTATTATTATATACAGTAGCAGAATTTTTTTTATAATCATTAACCAAATTGCCTTTATGTTTTGATTCTATGTAAAAACTTTTGACATCCAAGGAGACCACTGACACAGCTATACTGATATGATCAGAAATGGGAGAATTGGGGGATAAATAACTCACGAAGTAGAATTCCTAGATCTCATGAATTGGCTAGATTCAGAAGATAGGAGCATTCAGCTAAACCCACAGACCAGAAAGAATAATCTAAGTTAAAAATCATGAAGGAAAAAAGAAAAACAACACTCCTGAAGAAGTAGATGATTTTGGCCAGGTGTGGTGGCTCATGTCTGTAATCTCAGCACTTTGGGAGGCCAAGGCGGGTGGATCACTTGAGCCCAGAAGTTCGAGGCCAGCCTGGGCAACATGCCTAAACCCCATCTCTACCAAAAATAAAAATTAAAAGAAAAATTAGCCAGGCATGGTGGCAATGCATGCCTGTAGCCCCAGCTTCTTGGGAAGCTGAGGTGGGAGGACTGTTGGAGCCTCAGGAAGTTGAGGCTGCAGTGAGGTGTCATCGTGCCACTACACTCAAGCCTGGGTGACAGACCAACACTCTGTCTCCAAAAAAAAAAAAAGAAGAAGTAGATTATTTTATAAATAGGTCACCAAGGAGGCATATCAAAAGACTCAAAAAATAGTAACTATGATATGAATATCTAATCTATTCTGTCTTAATGTTTAATTATTTACACAGATAAAGCTAAAAATGGCACTAGTATGTAAGAACAAAATAGAAGTTAGTCTCCCAGAGGCTTCAACTGCCTAAAGTAGGAGAAAGTAAACTGCAACGATATTAAAAGTAATGAAAATGTCATTTGAAGGACTAAGCTACTAAATGATTTAAGAACCATGTTGTTTGAGTGTCCCTCATCTGAAATGCTTGGGACCAGAAATGTTTTGCATTTCAAATTGCTTTGGATTTTGGAATATTTTTGCATATACATAATGGGATATTATGGGAATGCGACCCAAGTCTAAACATAAAATTCATTTATGTTTCATATATACCTTTTATACACAGTCTGAAGATAATTTTAGGTAATATTTTAAATAATTTTGTAAAATGAAATGAGGTGTGGAATTTTCCACTGGTGGCCTCATGTTGGCACTCAGAAGTTTTGGATTTTGGTGCATTTTCAGATTTTGGATTACGGATGCTTACCCTTTATTGATATTTTAAGACTAAGAAAGTCTCCTTCAAGGACTTGTTCAAAAAACTTTTTTTTTTAATTTAAATTTTCTTTTTTTTTTGGTTACATAGATAAGGGCTTCCTATGTTGCCCAGGCTGGTCTTGTAGCCCTGGCCTCATCTCCTCGTGCACCAGGACAACAGGCCTGAGCCACGGTGCCTCCCGGCAAAAAAATTTTAAACACACAGAGTAAAAACAACTTCCTTTTTATAGTCAAGCCTCTAACTAAAAAGGAGGTACAGACCAGGTATAACTAGTATTCAAGAATAATCTTTAAATTTTTATTTTAGAATCTGAAATGATTCTCTTCATATTCTGGGACTTAAAAAATTATCCCACCTCATAAGTGCTTCTCTCTCTTCCCCTCACATCTGAAAATTTCTACCTCATTAATTAAATTCTTTTTAACAAATTTTATAATTAAACTCTTTAGACCAGAAAACAGTAAGGTAAAAACGTAAATGCCCAATATCTGAATGTATAAATGTAGGTATGAAATTAAGCAGTACAAATTAGAAAATTTATATTGCTTAAATGATCTTGACACTATCAAAAAAATTTACTCAATAAAGCACTGTGGTAGTCACTGGGGATTCAAAGACAAAAAGATAAATCACATCTGGCAGAAGCACCACGTTAATTCACACCAGTCAAAAAACATTTTCCTAAGAAATGTTATTTTGGTAATAAGACTATACTATGTACTATATAATTTATACAATGAAGCTTATATTCTAACACCTTTCCACTAGAAAATTTAAATGCCAAATAACAACTTATTGGTATTCAAAAGATTTGGATACTGGCCAGGTATGGTGGCTCACGCCTATAATCCCAGCACTTTGGGAGGCTGAGGCAGGCAGATTGCTTGAGGTCAGGAGTTTGAGACCAGCTTGGCTAATGGGGTGAAACCCCGTCTCTACTAAAAATACAAAAAAAATTCGCCAGGTGTGGTGGTGGGCATCTGTAATCCCAGCTACTCAGGAGGCTGAGGCAGGAGAATTGCTTGAACCCAGGAGGCAGAGGTTACAGTGAACCAAGATCACACCACTACAGTCCAGCCTGGGTGGGTGACAGAGTTAGACTCCATCTTAAAAAAAAAAAAAAAAAAAAAAAAAAGATTTGGATACCAATAAAACCATTCTCAACATAGTTACCAACATGGCAAAAATTTCAGATATGTGGCTACAGCTTACGTAGGAACAATACTGAGTTTGCTTTTTCAAGAAGATATTACAGTAGTTCAAGAAAGCATTTCACTGCCCTTTGATTAATAAGACAACAACCTCCAGCTAAACTTTATACCTAAGTTTAAAGGCTATGGGCTGAACAGTACAAAGATATAAAATGTATTCTCTGCTGTGTTCTGTTATAGATAGGCTTTTTAAAAAATCAATTACTTACCGACTTTGTTCTTTCCTTTGTTTTATTAACTGAACGAGTTCCTTGTCAAAATAATCTTCTTCCTCTTCCTCTCCTTTTCCATCATCTTCTCTTTCCTGGGCATCAACGTTATCTTTGTGCAACTGGCCAGAAATGTGCTTTGCATATGCAGAAAGACCCACTTCTGTGACCCCGCACACTCGGCACTCATGACTAATGTCCCTAGGGAAAGAGGGAGATGAGGGACATTCAATTCTCCCCACTGGCATGGCACACTCACCAGATCTGCTATCGTTTCCTCTGAAGGACACTGCACACTTTGGCACAGTGAAAAATTAGTGCTAATTAATTTCAATGCTCCTTTCATCACTTTTAATAAGTTTGTTTATAAGTTACTTTTGAAATGAGTTTAAGATTCTTTTCCAGCAATCAAGAGGCAATACACTTCAGATAAATGTCGTTTAGGAGGAGAAATCTTCTTGAATTGCTGTACTTAAAATCTTGTCAGAGGAAACATGGTGAAAGGGGAGGCAGGGCAGGGGGCTCGGAGCAAGCAGAAGTTGCTCTGGAGCACACCCATGGTGCCAGCTGCACTCAGAAGGCCTGGTGACAGCACTTACATTTAATCTTCAGTCTAGAGCTTTCTTCCAGTGAAAGTTAAGGGGTGGAAACAAGAGTAGGTGGCGCAGCCAATCCCAAGTGGGTAACTAAATCGGAACAGCTGGAGCTCTGCCTGGAATGTGAGGATTCCGGACCCAGGAGTAGTCCAGGCAAACTTTTTTGGTCTGGATGATACATGTGATCTACATTCTGCTTCAGAAGGGCTTATTTTAAAGGGAATGGAAAGCATTTCAGTTGTAGGAAGTTAACAGCTGTGCCAAGCAAATGTATTTTCTCAAGTTTCAGAAAATGCTACAGTTCAGAGAGATGCAAAACCAGGTTTTTAGTTAAACTAGGCAGACTTTTTTGCTTTGTTTTGTTTTTTTACTTTACATACTTCATGGCAAATCTCACTTAGCCAGTCTTCAGAAGCCAAAGTCTTGAATCAGTGTCCAGAGCTGCAGCAGATCAATAATTTAACTGCTTTTTAGCTTCTGGAAATCCCTTGACTGGGTCAGCTGACTATGCAGTCATTTATGAGAAACATCTGAACGCCATAGTTACAAGACAGCAGTATCCATTCAACAATCCAAATTGGCTTAACTCTGTATCATGTGTCTTGGATTTAGACTAGTTATATTTTTGCACTTCCTATGCCAATCTATTAAAAAAAACCCAACAACCCAAAAAGACATGCCGTCTTTGTCCAGACAGAAATACATACACACACGTGCACCTCTGTTCCATCTTTCCCTCACAAATACCTAACTAGATATAGGCAGAATTTACATCAATCAACCAGAAGAGACCCTCAAAACTGGGCACTTCATTTACTAGAAGACAGTTACTGTTACAGATCACCTGAACATTCATTCAGGAAAAAAAAAAAAAGGCCAGGCTTGGTGGCTCACGCCTGTAGTCCCAGCACTTGGGGAGACCAAGACGGGTGGATCATGAGGTCAGGAGTTCGAGACCAGCCTGACCAACCTGGTAAAACCCCATCTCTACTAAAAATACAAAAATTAGCCGGGTGTGGTGGTGGCACCTGTAATCCCAGCTACTCGGGAGGGTGAGGCACGAGAATCACTTGAACCCCGGAGGCGGAGGTTGTAGTGAGCTGAGATCATGCCACTGCACTCCAGCATGAGCAACAGAGTGAGACTCCATCTCAAAAAAAAAAAAAAAAAAAAAGAATAATCCTCAACTTTCTCCAGTTTACCAGGGATACTGATACTTTTCTCTCAGGCAATTAAATTGATGGTAGCTCATTCCAACTGAACATTAATAACAAGCTGTTTCTCAAAGCAACACACAAAGAAGTTAATTATATAAATCTATCACAATGGGCAGCATGAGAACAGTCTGAGGACTATAACAAATCTACAATATCTCCTGTACACTATAAACATTCCAATCAACTCAATTTTCCAGTTAGAAAATCTTTTTGTCGGCCGGGCGCAGTGGCTGAAGCCTGTAATCCCAGCACTTTGGGAGGCTGAAGTGGGTGGATCACGAGGTCAGGAGTTCGAGACCAGCTTGGCCAATACGGTGAAACCCCACCTCTACTTAAAATACAAAAATCAGCCGGGCACGGTGGCGCACACCTGTAATCCCAGCTACTCAGGAGGCTGAGGCAGAAGAACCGCTTGAACCTGGGAGGTGGAGGCTGCAGTGAGCCGAGATCACTCCACTGCACTCCAACCTGGGTAACAGAGTGAGACTTGGTCTCAAAAAAAAAAAAAAAAAAAAAAAAAGAAAATATTTTTGCCTTAAAACTTTCTAAAACTACAGAAAATACCTTAGCCTACTTTTCTATCTAAAAACTCACAGACTGCTAAACTGAATACTGCAGTACCAGGGACATCTTTCAACTAGGGACTTTAGTATAATCCCTAAAAGGTATTTTAAAATAGAATTCCTGATTTTATCCTTACTTCTAAAATGCAGAGAATTTGTCTAATGCTCAAACTATCTATCAAAACCCCTCACTCTTAAAAGACACAGCTAGAAAGCAATACTGACTTTCCAAAATATTAAGGAATGTTGTACAAAGTAGGCAGAACTTAACTGTTAAAAATAAACATCCATAATAATAAACCCACACACCCTGCAACCCCCAAAGCACAAACATATGTTGGATTCTTAACAGTGGAACATTTTCAAACCATTTTGCAATCCTAGTGAGAAAGAATATAACCATAGTTCCAAAATTATTTGACAGAGAACAAATCAGAGACCCTGCCCAGAAGGGCACAGGCAGTAAGCGCAGTATAAAAGTTAACACTAGCCGGGTGCTTACGCCTGTAATCCCAGCACTTTGGGAGGCTGAGGTGGGCAGATCACCTGAGGTCAGGAGTTCAAGACCAGCCTGACCAACATGGAGAAACCCAGTCTCTACTAAAAATACAAAATTAGTCGGGTGTGGTGGCGCGTGCCTGTAATCCCAACTACTCGGGAGGCTGAGGCAGGAGAATCACTTGAATCCAGGAGATGGAAGTTGTGGTGAGCAGAGATTGTACCATTGCACTCCAGCCTGGGCAACAAGAGCAAAACTCCATCTCAAAAAAAAAAAAAAAGTTAATACTAAAAATGATTTTTCAAAAAACCAAATCCCTAACATTTTCCTATAAATAAAATCCAGTTTAAAATAGAAACTCTGCAAAAAACTTACAAAAAAAAAAACTTTATAAGAAACTTCAAAAAGTGTAAAGAAGTAATACGGTGACCTCCACACACATCTGTGTTTTCAGAAGATGCGGTTAGACCACCCTGTTCTTTCTCTGTGTGACCACATCTTCTGAAAATTCAAGTGTGTGTGGAGTAAGCATATTTACCTCTGTTCTCTACACAACAGGCATTCATGCTTCAACATATAGTGTTTGGGAAACCACGTTTTAAAAACCTAATAGCAAATTAAATAATATTTTAATGATGCTACTTGACATTTATTAATAATCGGTTAAAATCCTACACTGTGTGAATAAATAAAATAATTATGGGGGAAATGTACAGCTTTGCTCCTTGGCTAGCAAAGGCAATAATTTTCCTTAGGGCATTTAAAGGAGGGACTAAATTAGCTTCATCCTGTTACCACACAATTTCCTCTCATGTGCGAAATGCAAAGTCTTAAGATATTCTCTCCATAAGCTTTTCTTTATTAAGCTTGCTCTAACTACCCGACAACAGCTGCTGAATAAATAAAGGTTGTGCCTTTTTAATAGTCTCTATCTGGAGATGCTACTTACGGCCCACACATCTGAAGAAGTATATTAGGAAAAAACAGGGAAATGTTTCACATGTCCACAGCTGTGAACCAAATAAGACCAGTTACTTATTGCTTATTCAAGCTTGCATGCAAAGCCTAAACAACACGTACTTTGCAATTCTTAACCAGATCACAACCAAAAACTGTAGACACAACTACACTGAGCAAAAGAAAGTCTCAGTGTCAGAAACTCAGTAGTTAAAAATGAAATCCAGAGGAAATAATCACAAACTCAGGATAACAGGGTAAAGAAATAATGACTGATAATAATTTGTCCCTGTGGTACAAGCTGGTGAAGATCATCCTTACAGTAAAAGCTCCAAGCCAGTAAACAGTTTTTGAGATTTTATGGGATTTCCTATAATTTTGTAAGCTGTTTTTTCTTGCTACCTGTTTGTCTTCTCCCTTATATGTAACATAATTTGTTACAGGTCAGGAACACTATATCCAATATGTGAGTAAATAAGTACTAAAGGCTATCCTCTAAAGAAAATGAGTTAGGGTGCGAAACCTGACATTCCCATTGGCAGCTCAGGGAGGCTTTTAGTGCCTTTTTCCTAATTATTTTAATGTGATCCAAATAATTAAAAATGGTAGATAAAATCTCCATGGCACAGCATAGCTGCATGGGTGGAAAAGAACACATTACAGAACAAAACATAAATGACAATGTGATTCATTATGTTAATATCACAAAATGAAATGTGTATCTATAAATGTAAGTGTATAGGCCGGGTGTGGTGGCTCACGCCTGTAATCCCAGCACTTTGGGAGGCTGAGGCAGGTGGATCACCTGAGGTCAGGAGTTCGAGACCAGCCTGGTCAACATGGCGAAACCCAGTTTCTACTAAAAATACAAAAAATTAGCGGGGCGTGGTTGCGCGCACCTGTAATCCCAGCTACTTGGGAGGCTGAGGCAGGAGAATCGCTTGAACCCAGGAGGCGGAGGTTGCGGTGGGCCAAGATCGCACCACTGCACTCCAGTTTGGGCTACAAGTGTGAAACTCCATCTCAATAAATAAATAAATAAGTATGTAAATACATAGAAAGAGATCTGGATAGGATATACACCAACCACTCAGTCTCCCCTAAGAGAGAAATAGGATTTAGAGGGGAAAGGGGAGTGGGGTAGGGAGAAGACTTTTACTTTTTAAAAAACTTTTTATGATTCTGCATTGATTATAAACATAAGTCTTATGTGACCAAACTTGGTTTTGAGACAGGGTCTCACTGTCGCCCAGGCTGGAGTGCAGTGGCACAATCATAGCTCACTGCAGCCTCGAACTCCTAGGCTCAAGGGATCCTCCTGCCTCAGCATCCTTTACGTAGCTGGACTACAGGTGCAACCCACCACACCTGGCTATTTATTTATTTATTTTTGGGTAGAGACGGGGTCCCACTATGTTGCCCAGGTTGGTCTCGAACTCCTGGGCTCAAGTGATCCTCCTGTCTTAGCCTCCCAAGGTGCTGGGATTATAGGCACGAGCATTGCGGCCGGTCCAAACTTTTAAAAACGTTTTAAATGGCTGATTAGTGATGTCTGAAATAAATGAGGCATTAATCTTTGAATGCAATGGGCTTCTCTCCTACAGACTAGATTTACTGACCTCGTTCGTTTTGTTTAATGATGTAGTGCAGATGGGTCGGGTGGCAGGTAAGTAACCCTTAATGAACTCTAGAAGGAAGTCTGTTGAAAATGGGATTTTAGGCCGGGCGCGGTGGCTCACGCCTGTAATCCCAGCACTTTGGGGGGCCAAGTCGGGCGGATCACGAGGTCAGGAGATCGAGACCATCCTGGCTAACACGGTGAAACCCCGTCTCTACTAAAAAAAATACAAAAAAAATTAGCCGGGCGTGGTGGTGGGCTCCTGTAGTCCCAGCTACTCAGGAGGCTGAGACAGGAGAATGGCGTGGGCCGGGCGCGGTGGCTCAAGCCTGTAATCCCAGCACTTTGGGAGGCCGAGGCGGGCGGATCACGAGGTCAGGAGATCGAGACCATCCTGGCTAACACAATGAAACCCCGTCTCCACTAAAAATACAAAAAAAATTAGCCGGGCGTGGTGGCAGCGTCTGTAGTCCCAGCTACTCGGGAGGCTGAGGCAGGAGAATGGCGGGAACCCGGGAGGCGGAGCTTGCAGTGAGCCGAGATCGCGCCACTGCACTCCAGCCTGGGCGACAGAGCGAGACTCCGCCTCAAAAAAAAAAAAAAAAAAAAAAAAGGAGAATGGCGTGAACCTAGGAGGCGGAGCTTGCAGTGAGCCGAGATCGCGCCAGTGCACTCCAGCCTGGGCGACAGAGTGAGACTCCGTCTCAAAAAAAAAAAAGAAGAAAAAGAAAAAGAGAAAGAAAATGGGATTTTAAAGTAAAATACTCCACGTAATCAAAAGTCGACTGTATTTCATAGATTTTGAATGTTAATGAGGTAGAGATCATATATATTCAAGGTACTATGATAAGGGTTTCTGGCCATGCAGAGTGGCTCATGCCTGTCGCTCCACCAATTTGGAAGGCAGAGGCAGGAGGATCAGCTAGAGCCCAGGAATTCAAGACCACCCTGAGCAACAGAGTGGAACCTTGTTTTTACAAAAAATAAAAGCCAAATAAAAGACAGAATGGAACCCTGTCTTTATAAAAAATAAAAGCCAAAACTAAAAGCCAAAAGGGTGTGGTGGCACACACCTGTAGTCCCAGCTACACAGTAAGCTAAGGTGGGAGGATTGTTTGAGCCCAGAAGTTTGAGGTTGCAGTGAGCTGTGATTGTGCTACGGCACCCCAGTCTGGTGATAGACTGAGTGAGACCCTGTCTCAAAAAAGCATATATTAAAAATAATAAGGGCTCCCCATACTAAATTTGAGTGAGTCTCCTTTATATTGCTAAGACCTAACCTTCACACAGTAAGAGACTGGGGGCAGGGAAAAATTCCACTAATAGGCTAAAGAGATGCTGAAAGTTTAATAACACATTAATTTGCCCACAGAATCTTAAACTGTGGGTCATAAAAAAATAAAATTTTTTTTTTTTTTTTTTTGAGAGGCATCTCGCTCTGTCGCCCAGGCTGGAGTGCAGTGGCCGGATCTCGGCTCACTGCAAGCTCCGCCTCCAGGGTTCACGCCATTCTCCTGCCTCGGCCTCCCGAGTAGCTGGGACTACAGGCGCCCGCCACCTCGCCCGGCTAGTTTTTTGTATTTTTTAGTAGAGACGGGGTTTCACCGTGTTAGCCAGGATGGTCTTGATCTCCTGACCTCGTGATCCGCCTATCTTGGCCTCCCAAAGTGCTGGGATTACAGGCTTAAGCCACCGCGCCCGGCCTAAAAAAATAAATTTCAAATGACCTAGGTTGACATCCTGATCAAAACTTGTAACTATTGGCCAGGCACAGTGGCTCACGCCTGTAATCCCAACACTTTGGGAGGCCGAGGCGGGCGGATCACAAGGTCAGGAGTTCGAGACCAGCCTGACTAACATGGTGAAACCCGTCTCTACTAAAAGTACAAAAATTAGCCACGCGTGGTGGCGCACACCTGTAATCCCAGCTACTCAGGAGGGTGGAGAGTTGCTTGAACCCAGGAGGCGGAGGCTGCAGTGAGCAGAGATGGCAATACTGCACTCCAGCCTGGGAGACAGAGTGAGACTCTATCTCAAAGAAAAAAAAAAAACAAAAAACTTGTAACTTTTACTCATGGGATAAGATACAATTCCTATTTCCTAGGTTCCCATTGTTTCTCCATCTATCCTGTTTCCAAACTTCAAACTGACAGAAGTCAAATACATCAAAAAAAAGAAATCACAAATAGACAAAAGACATGGAATACACACACATGCTACTTTTTTTTTGAGACAGGTTCTGGCTCTGTCACCAGGCTGGAGTGTGGTGGTGTGATCTTGGCTCACCGCAACCTCCAACTCCCAGGTTCAAGTATCTTCCTACCTCAGGCTGATGAGTAGCTGGGACTATGGGCACACACCACTACGCCCAGCTAATTTTGGAGTTTTTTGTGGGGTAGGGCATAGAGACAGGTGATATGGTTTGGCTGTGTCCCCACCCAAATCTCACCTTGAATTGCAGTAATCCTCACATGTCAAGGGTAGGGCCAGGTGGAGATAACCGAATCATAGGGGCAGTTTCCCCCATACTGTTCTCATGGTAGTGAATAAGCCTCAGGAGATCTGATGGTTTTATAAATGGGAATTCCCCTGCACGAGCTCTGTTGCCTGCTGCCATGTAAGATGTAACTCTGCTCCTCATTCACCTTCCGCCATGACTGTGAGGCCTCCCCAGCCATGTGGAACTGTGAGTCAATTAAACCTCCCTCCTTTATAAATTACCCAGTCTCGGGTATGTCTTTATTAGCAGCATGAGAATAGACTAATACAATGGGGTTTCCCCATGTTGTCCAGGTTGGTCTTGAACTCCTGGGCTCAAGCAATCTGCCTGGCTCAGTTTTCCAAAATGCTGAGATTACAGGCATGAGCCACTGCACCCGGCCTACATTTCATTTTTTAAAAGTGTCCACTTTTAGATTTCCTTTCCTTAAACAGTTCAAGCTTTAAATCACAGAACAGCTTTTTTTTTTTTTTTTTTTTTTTTTTGGAGACAGGGTCTCACTGTGTCACCCAGGCAGGAGGGCAGTGGCCCAATCACTGTAGCCCGGACCTACCTAAGCTCAAGTGATCCTCCCAACCTAAGCCTCCCAAATAGCTGAGACCACAGGCTATTAGCTGCCACACCCACCTAATTTCTTTATTTGTAGAGACAAGGTCTTGCTATGTTGCCCAGGCTGGTCTCAGACTCCTGGGTTCAAGTAATCCTTCCACCCTGGGCTCCCAAAGTGTTGGGATTACAGGCATGAGCCACTGTACCTGGCCAGCATTCTTAAATACACTTAAGGTTTATATTTCAATTTTGTTTATACCAATGAGACTCAGTGCTATCTGAGACTTTGGATGTCTCAGACAATTTCAGCAATACTAAATGTTTATGGCATTCAGTAATGTGTAGCACTACTGAAGTAAAAATACAAAATGCCCTAGTTGTAAGGCTGGCAGGTAGGAATGACACAGCTTACTAATGACAGAGTTAGCTCATCCCAACTCACCTTTGTTGTAATCTACTCGATAGGGCCGCTGTAAATTCACATATTTGAGATGCCCAAAGGTATCAGAGTTTTTCTTCTTTTGAATGCCAAAAATCTACTATACTTTGTATTAATTCTAAAAGATTGTTCTACACCATAAGACAACATTTGCTTATGATGGATTACTGCAAAACAAACTGACAGGCACCATCATCACTCAGATCCACCCACATTCACAAACTTACGGAAGAGAGCCGTTCCCATACCTGCCCTTCAGGTTCTCAAGTTCCCTGTGATGCAACATGCTCCGCATGTGTTCGTCCATCTCCTTCAAAAGTAAAGAAAGTAGATTAAAACTAAGCAGGATTGCTTTGAAAAAACTCCTCTGTTCCTATTCAATGAAAAATTGAGGCTCAAACTCCTTATGTCAAAATGTGTTTGTGGTTATTCTCAATTTAATACTGAAATCAGTTCCTTAATAATTGACTGTGTTTTTTTTTTTTGTTTTTTTTTTTGAGATGGAGTCTCGCTCTGTCGCCCGGGCTGGAGTGCAGTGGCCGGATCTCAGCTCACTGCAAGCTCCGCCTCCCAGGTTTACGCCATTGTCCTGCCTCAGCCTCCCGAGTAGCTGGGACTACAGGCGCCCGCCACCTCGCCCGGCTAGTTTTTTTTGTATTTTTTAGTAGAGACGGGGTTTCACGGTGTTCGCCAGGATGGTCTCGATCTCCTGACCTCGTGATCCGCCCGTCTCGGCCTCCCAAAGTGCTGGGATTACAGGCGTGAGCCACCGCGCCCGGCGACTGTGTTTTTAAATATATTTCATGTTTAAATAAAAAGAATTCTTCAAAAGACATATTTAAGTGGCTTTCTAAAAAGATTAGAAAGTATTGTCTTTAGCAAGCAAAAGACTTACAAGTAAACTAAGTAGGTTAAATTCTATCCCATTATAAAGAATTTACTAAAGTTCATTTTTAAAAAACCTGTCAAACCACTCAACTTTTCAACTATTTGGCTTCTTTTATCCATAGTTTCTCAAGAGTAAGCTACAACTCTTACTTTACCCATGTCTTGGACAGGGTCTAGCATAGAGTCATCAATAAGCATTTGTTGAACGAATATAGATAGATACATCAATTCTAGATAGGAGTTACAAACATAACAGAGCCTCTCTATGCTAGATAAGAAAGTTTTAAAAAAATACTTTGAACATAGCAGCTTAATCATTCCTTTATCTTCACTGTCCACTCCCTCACTTCCCCAATGGATTTGTTTGGTTCCAGTGAAAAGTTTGAACATTTATAGTAGATTCCCTCCTTTCCATCCTTAGAGGGAAGAAAATATGTGAGAAAGCTGCCACTTAAAAACATGCAAACTGCCAGGTGCGGTGGCTCACGCCTGTAATCCCAGCACTTTGGGAGGCTGAGGCGGGCGGCTCACGAGGTCAGGAAATCAAGACCATCCTGGCTAACATGATGAAACCCCGTCTCTACTAAAAATACAAAAATTAGCCAGGCATGGCGGCGCGTGCCTATAGTCCCAGCTACTCAGGAGGCTGAGGCAGGAGAATCACTCGAACCTGGGAGGCGGGGGCTGCAGTGAGTCAAGATTGTGCCATTGCACTCCAGCCTGGCAACAGAACAAGACTCCATCTCAAAAAAAAAAAAGAAAAAGAAAAAAACACACACACGTGTACATACACATGCACAAAACTCAAAAAGCTATAAATGTCTATCCCTTTGTCACTCTACAGTATATACAGCCAGAATGCCATAATTAGAGAATGGGTATTCACATATATAATAATAAAGGGCTACTACACTTGTTGTGTTATTGCTATTTACTGCATCCTGTGTGAAGTCCCTCAAACAATTTCTCACTTGAACTGCAAAATACTGCCGAAGGAGTATGATTAATTTCATGCAGAAGAATGCAGAGAAGTTAACTCATTCATTCACCAAATATTTATCAAGTTCTTATTATATGCCAAGAACAGCGCTAGGCATTAAAGGTTAAGTGTGAAAATATTCAGTTTTGGCCGGGCACAGTGGCTCATGCCTGTAATCCCAGCACTTTGGGAGGCTGAGGCAGGCGGATCATGAGGTCAGGAGTTTGAGACCAGCCTAACCAACATGGTGAAACCCCGTCTCTACTAAAAATACAAAAAAAAAAAAAAAAAACACAACACTAGCTGGGCATGGTGGTGGGCGCCTGTAATCCCAGTTACTTGGAAGGCTGAGGCAGGAGAATCGCTTGAACCCGGGAAGGCGGAGGTTGGAGTGAGCCGAGATCATGCCACTGCACTCCAGCCTGGGCAACAAGAGTGAGACTCCGTCTCACAAAACAAACAAACAAACAAAATATTCAGTCTTGCCCTTTCAGAGTCACAAATAATCAAGTGGTCAAAGTGGGATTCAAACCCAGGCAGATCTGACACCAAAGCTAATGCTTCAGACACCATGTCACATTGTAAGCATTGGGTGCATTGACATTTTTTCATTATATACAGGTCATTTGTCTCGCTCTGTCACCCAGGTTGGAGAGTAGTGGCTCGATCTCGGCTCACCGCAACCTCTGCCTCCCAGGTTTCAAGAGATTCTCCTGCCTCAGCCTCCTGAGTAGCCTGGATTACAGGCATGCGTCACTACGCCCAGCTAATTTTTTGTATTTTAAGTAGAGATGGGGTTTCACCATGTTGGCCAGGCTGGTCTTGAACTCCTGACCTCAGGTAATATGCCCGCCTCGGCCTTCCAAAGTTCTGGGATTATAGGCGTGAGCCACCGTGCCCAGCCAAAACACTTCTTTTAAATGGCAATTTTACTGAAGATGAGCACTGTTTCTTTCCTATCTCTACAAATGCTTCATAAGGAGAGAGTAGCTTTACACATTACCTCTTCTAGCCACAACTGATTGGCCAGTAACTAAAATTAACACTTGCAGACTTGAAAACTAAGACAAGTTAGTGACAGAATAGAATGAAAAAAATCCATTAATATACACAACTTCGGCGGGGCACAGTGGCTCATGCCTGTAACCCCAACACTTTCGGAGACCAAGGTGAGTGGATCACCTGAGGTCAGCAGTCCTCGACCAGCCTGACCAACATGGTGAAACCCCGTTTCTACTAAAAATACAAAATTAGCTGGATGTGGTGGCACATGCCTGTAATCCCAGCTACTCAGGAGGCTGAAGCAGGAGAATCACTTGAACCCAGGAGGTGGAGGTTGCAGTGAGCCAAGGTCACGCCATTGCACTCCAGCCTGGGCAACAAGAGCAAAAACGCCGTCTCCAAAAAAAAAAAAAAAAAATATATATATATATATATATATATATGAAGTCTTTATGCTTCCTGTTATTTAATTCTTCCTTGATTTAGATGCTTATCAACATGCCTAACCCCCTTTACTTGAGCTAAATTTAAGTGAGTTCTGTTCCTTACAACAAAACCATTCCTGACAAAACAGCATTCATTGAAATGGGTTTGTCTGATATAAAAACTGATTCTTCTTACTATAAAAATGTTATCATCCACTAATAGTTTTAATGTGACTTTTGATTTTTTAAAAACACTTCACTAATCTTGTCCTAAATTTACATGCAAATCTTCTCCCATCCTGCTCCAAGGAATGAATGTTAACAGTGAGACAACCAAGCTTTCAAAAATCATTAGAAAACATTCAGCCAGACATGGTGGCTCACACCTGGAAGCCCAGGACTCGGGAGGTTGAGGTGGAAGGATCACTTGAGCCTACGAGTTGAAGATCAGTGTGGGCAGTCTAGTAAGACCTCATCCCTCCCTACAAAAAATTTTTAATTAAAAAATAGCTGAATGTGGTGGCACACGCCTGTAGTCCAAGCTACTCAGGAGGCTGAGATGGGAGCATCACCTGAGCCTGGGACACAGAGGTTGCAGTGAGCTGAGATGGCTCCACTGCACTCCAGCAGTGGGTAAGACCCTGTCTCAAAACAAAACTTAACAACAACAACAACAAAAATAATAAGAAAAAAGATCCACAGGCACAGGATTAAGGTAATAGCCCAAATGCATTCCTTCTCATGTATTAGGCTTCTATTTAGGCCTTGTATATTAATCAGTTATTATATTTTTAAAGGCTGGGTTGGTTGGAGGGGAGGGGGGAACTCATGGTTAAACACATGTGGAAAACATTGAATAATACAAAAAATACGACCCGGTGTACTGGCTCACACTTGAGGCCAGGAATTCACGACCAGCTGGGCCACATAGTGAGACTCCATCTCTATGATATACATATATTTAACTCCAGGGCTTCTCAGTCTTTTATCTGTCAATGGGCCTCAGGATACTCAGGGATATCTTACACAGCTTTTCTCCATACTCAAGTCACTTAGAACCTTTTCTCCTCCAGAGTGTATTTGGAGAAACCAGAGTTACACTAGTCTGGAAAATCGGAGAAAAGCTCAGCTTCAACACCAATTGTTCATAGTCCTATCTAAAAGTAAGTATCAGTTATCCCTTCCAACTAACCCATTTTGTTATTTTCTTTTTTCTTTTTTTTTTTTTTTTTTTGAGACAGAGTCTCGCTTAGTCGCCCAGGCTGGAGTGCAATGGCGCGATCTCGGCTCACTGCAAGCTCCGCCTCCCGGGTTCACGCCATTCTCCTGCCTCAGCCTCCCGAGTAGCTGGGACTACAGGCGCCCTCCGCCTCGCCCGGCTAATTTTTTTTTGCATTTTTAGTAGAGACGGGGTTTCACCGTGTTAGCCAGGATGGTCTTGATCTCCTGACCTCGTGATCCGCCCGCCTCGGCCTCCCAAAGTGCTGGGATTACAGGCGTGAGCCACCGCGCCCGGCCATTTTGTTATTTTCTTAAATCATACTGCTCACTTAAAGCAGGCCATTCCCTTGCTTTAAAAAAACAAAGTGGGGGCGGGGGGGCAAAAAAAAACAAACAAACAAACAAAAAAAAAAACTACAACCAGCTTTTCCTTTTTTTAAAAGAAAGAAAATAAATAAAAACTACAATCAGCTTTTCCTAGGGCAGGAGTAGACAATTCCAGCCCTTCATTTAACTTCATTATGATCATGGAAAAGTATGAAGAGATAAAAGTATGTTTGAAACCAGAGTAGAAGAGCCAAAAAGATTTAAAATGGCAAAAGCACAAAATCATGGTATCCCCAGATAGGACTGCTATTCCATGAAACTCTGATATCACGTCTCTGAGCAGCAGCCTATCCATCTCACATCTTCTCCCTACCTCTGTCCAATCTGAAAGTAGTCATAAGGAATTCCGACTTATTTACAATTTGTGTCAACCTTCATCAAATTTTTAAAACTAGAAGAGCATTCTTTTATTTTTGTAAATAGTAGCAGGTATATTACATGATTTTTTTTTTTTTTTTTTTGAGACTGGAGTCTCACTCTGTCGCCCAGGCTGGAGTGCAGTGGCCGGATCTCAGCTCACTGCAAGCTCCGCCTCCTGGGTTTACGCCCTTCTCCTGCCTCAGCCTCCCGAGTAGCCGGGACTACAGGCGCCTCCCTGCCACCTTGCCCGGCTAGTTTTTTGTATTTTTAGTAGAGACGGGGTTTCACCGTGTTAGCCAGGATGGTCTCGATCTCCTGACCTCGTGATCCGCCTGTCTCGGCCTCCCAAAGTGCTAGGATTACAGGCTTGATATTACATGATTTTTAAATCTCACTGATTTTTCCATCACCAACAGAAATCTAGACAGAAAAAAAAATAGAATCCACCCAAGTCTACTTGGTGGATCACAATCAACCCTTCAATCTGGCATCCAACACTGTTTATCAACTGTCTTCACTTAAATTACAAATTATAGTCCTGCTATTCCCAAGGCAAAACTGTTTTAATCAGATGAGCCTTCTTGCCAACTCCTAGAACTGTCATACTCCATTCCATTTGTCTCTGTACATGTTGTTCTCCTACCTAAAATATATCTTCCTCATTTCTCTTAAACCATCATTACTCTAGTCCCTTTTCAAAGTTTACCACTTCCACTCACACTTCCCTGGTAACCTAGCCCATGATCCTCCCAGTTCTCTGAATTTCCAGTGACAATCAAAAGCATCTTAAAAGCAAAGAGAATAAATTCCTCAGTATTTAAACTAGCAGCACTACTCTGAAAGCAAATGATAAAGGCAGGCAAAGGCAAAAAGTGACACAAATTGCAGTCAATTTTAGGTCCTAAAAAGATGTTTTGGCCGGGCACGGTGGCTCATGCCTGTAATCCTAGCACTTTGGGAGGCCCGAGGCAGGTGAGTGACCTGCGGTCAGGAGTTCAAGACCAGCCTGGGCAACATGGTGAAACCCCGTCTCTACTAAAAATACAAAAGTCAGTCATGCCTGGCAGCACAATCCCAGTTACTTGAGAGGCTGAGGCGGGAGAATCACCTGAACCTGGGAGGCAGAGGTTACAGTGAGCTGAGATTGTGCCACTGCACTACAGCCTGGGCAACACAGTAAGACTCCATTTCAAAAAAAAAAGCTTTTCTTTGAGCAACATCCCCACCTTGTGGACATCTAGGATATTGTCAACACTATTTCTGCTGTGCTGCACTTTCCACAAGCATAGGCATAAACAGAATGTAGGTACATATAACAAATGCTATATCCTTAGCTAATCAACAAGTACATGATTTTAAAATTGCAGAAAGCAGTATAACTTCAAATAACCTTGGAATTTTAAGGTATCTTCCCTATAACTGGTTACTAATAAATTTCCCTAGGTCATCTAGTTTTGAATACCCTCAAATTCTGGATGGACAGAAGTTTAATAACACAGGCACTGGCTTTAGGAGGCAGTAACGAGAAAGAAACCAGTGGAATGGAGACTATGGTTTAGGAAAGAAGCATAAATAAGACATTGTCAAGCTTTTCCCATCTATTAATAACATATGTCTCTTTAAAAAATAGTCATAAAGCCTCAGATTCTCCCTCTTGCATTATTACCTTTTTTGAGCTGTACACAATGTGGCACAATATGCATTTTCGTTCTCGTACCATAGTGACCAGATCTGAAGCACTCAACGTCACACCTGCAATGAGGAAGTAACATTTAGTAACATTTTCTCCTCAGATACTTTCTTGCATTCATCTTCACATAGCCAAAATTACAAGTCTTGTCTTCCTCACCTCCACCTTACTCCTCCCCTAGTCTTCCCGTTTCCAGGTGCATAGGGTAAACATTTTGGGAGCTATCCTTGATCCTTCTTTTTTACCCCATATCCACCCTCATTAGGAAACTGTCAGTCCTACTTTGATATATAGCCAAATTCCGACCACTTCTCACCACCCAGCACACCCATCATCCCACATGGCATTACCCTACTACTGAAATGACTCCTTCCTTCTGCTCTTGTCCTCTCATAGCTGATTCTCAAAATAGTGTTTTGAGAGTAGCCAAAGATTCTTAGAAGAACATTATTTTAAAGTTTAATTCAGAACAGCCGGGTGCAGTGGCTCACACCTGTAAACCCAGCACTTTGGGAGGCCGAAGCGGGCAGATCACGAGGTCAGGAGTTAGAGACCTGCCTGGCCAACACTGTGAAACCCTGTCTCTACTAAAAATACATAAATTAGCTGGGCGTGGTGGCAGGCGCCTGTAATACCAGCTACTCAGGAGGCTAAGGCAGAATTGCTCGAACCTGGCAGCGGAGGTTGCAGTGAGCTGAGATTGCACCACTACACTCCAGCCTGGGCGACAGAGCAAGACTCCGTCTGGGGGGAAAAAAAAAAAAAAGTTTAAGTTAGAACATATACAGGTTGAACATTCCAAATCTAAAAAACTGAAATCTGAAATGATCCAAAACCAGAAACTTTTTGGGTGTCAATAAGATGCTCAAAGGAAATGCCCATTGGAGCATTTTAGATTTGGAATGTTCCGATTTGGGATGTTCAGCCAGTAAGTATGCAAATATTCCAAGATCCGAAAAAATCTGAAATCCACAATACTTTTGGTCCCAAGCATGTCGGATAAAGGAACTCAACCTGCATGTAATTCCTCTGCTCAGAATTTTCCAACGGCGTCCATCTCACTCACAGAAAACCTAGTCTTTGCAAAAAAAAAAAAAAAAAAAAAAAGAAGAAGAAGAAAAACCTAGTCTTTGCTTTGGCTACAAAATCTGTTTCTCTCTTCTTCTCTGAATCATTCACACGCCCTACCGTTCTTCCTCTATCATTCTAGTGCACTCGCATTGCCCTCGTTGCTATTCTTTGACCACATCATAGATCCTCCCACCTTAGCACCTCCACATTTCCTGTTCTCTGCCTGGAATATTCTTCCTTAAAAAGTCCTTATGGTTCCCGTGGCTCATTGCTTTTCATCAGGTATCTAAAATATTGCCTATGGGAGAGGCCCTGCCTGACATTCTACGTAACATTGCACTTTCTGACATCCCACCTCTCCACATAGTTCCAGTTTCTCTATTCCCCTATTAACCTGCTCAATATTTTTATAGCATTATGGGAGATCATGTTTCCATAGAAGGCCTCAACAATATCTGCTACCGCATGTGCTCTTTTGCAATGTGATCTTGCCCCCATCCATGAAAAGGTGGATGGAGTCTGTTTCCCCTCCTTGTGAACTATTATGATCAATAAAATGTGGCAGAAGTGATGCTGTATAACTTATGAGGCTGGGCTTTCAGAAATCTGTACCTTCTGCCTCTGCCCACTTGTTATGCTCCTTCTTGAAAGCCAGCCACCGTGCTGTGAGAAGCCAAAGCCACAGGGAAAGGCCAGGTAAAAAAAAGAACTGAGGCCCCCACTGAGCACCCAAACAACAACCAGGACCAACTGACAGCCAGAAGCATGAACCATCTTGGGGGCTCCAGGTCCAGCCACCAATGAGAGACCCCCAAGTGAGACCAATACATAAACCATCCAGATAAGCTCTTTTCAACCCACAGAATTGTGAGACACAATACAATAGTTGTTTTAAGCCAGTAAATTTTGGAATAGTTTATGAACAAGCAATATCTGGAACATGCGTTTTTTACTACCTGATATAGTATGTGTTATTCTCTGTCTCTGCCAATTAAAATTTAAATTCTATGAGAAAAAGGACTTTGTATAGTTTGTTCACTAGTATAGTTCTGTCTAGCACTTAGAACAGTATATGATATACCATAAGCAATTCAAAAGTATTTGTTGATTATTCCAAATGGAACTAACATGTGAATTAAGTAACCGAGCTGAGTAAATACTGGGGTTTGAGGCCAGGCACAGTGGCTCACACCTGTTATGCCAGCACTTTGGGAGGCTGAGGTCGTAGGATCACTTGAGGACAGGAGTTCAACACCAGTCTGGGCAACATAGTGTCTCCACAAAAAATGAAAGAATTAGCTGGGTACTGTGGCTCATGCCTGTAATCCCAGCTACTTGGGAGGCACAGCAAGGAGGATTCCTTGACCCTAGGAGTTTGAGGTTATAATGAGCTATGATTGTGCCACTGTACTTCACCCTGGGCAAGAGTGAGGCTCTCTAAAAAAAAAACAAAAAACAAAAAACAAAAACAAAACAAAAAAAAAGCAAGAAAAAAGAAAACACCAGGGGTTTAGATTAAGACTCAACAATGGTTGACTCTTTCATAATCCTCTAGCACTAGCACACTTTCCTCGAGTCCCTGCTAAAGATGCTCTATATGAAATTTTAAATCTACTCCCCAAGCAGCATTGCTCCTTCCTCTACAGAATAACATCAGGCCCTAATAGACACATCTGCTTCCTCACCTGAGGTACATTCCTTAGGAGATTTTAAAACTGTGACATAATGAGGTTACAAACTACCACAGTTTAATCTGTAACTCCTAGATAATACGGCAGAAGGAAAGAGGCCTAAGGTTCTCCACTCCTCTGATTACTCAGCAGTTTTCTTGCCATGTAACCTACTTCATAATATTACTGAATTCCTAAATAATTTTATTCAATAATAAAGTTCAGGCCGGGCATGGTGGCTCATGCCTATAATCCCAGCACTTTGGGAGGCTGAGGTGGGTGGATAACTTGAGGTCAGGAGTTCAAGACCAGCCTGGCCAACGTGGCGAAACCCCGTCTCTATTAAAAATACAAAAATTAGCTGGGTGTGGTGGCATGTGCCTGTAATCCCAGCTACTCCGGAGGCTGAGGCAGAAGAATTGCTTGAACCCAGGAGGCGGAGGTTGTAGTGAGCCGAGATGACGCCCCTGCACTCCTGCCTAAGTGACACAGCGAGACTCTGTCTCAAAAAATAAAATTAAAAAATAAAATTCAAAATGCTAAAGTAAGATTATGGAGTAAAAATATGGACATTTAAGAAAGTTGAATGTCAATTAGCTACCAAAACAAAGAAATACACCTTTGTGGATAGGTACAGTATTATACTTTCCATATTACTAATAATCTCTTAAATCTCAGACAGAAATGTTAAGTGCTATAGCATACTACTTCTAACTGCTTTATAATGTAACATTTACTTCAACTTTAATTACTACTTACATGTGTTATTTTGTTACTTCAACAAACATTTATTGAGCACTAAGCACACTATTCTAAGGGTTGGAGAAATTGGTGAAGACACATCCAGAAATGTTTTAAGTTGTGCTTCCAGTTATCAACCACTAAAGCAAAACAGGAACAAGAAACTTAGAAGCAATAAAGTCAGTGAAACAGTGTGACTCTCTGGTAGAAATTATAGCAGTTACCGTGGAGGTTTCACATATTTACTTGGTTGAAAACCAAGCACTAAAATACAAACTGTGCTTTTATTTGACAAAGCCAACAACATCAACCCCTAGTAAATGGATAAAGAAATAAAGCCATACAGCATAATAGAAATACTCTATATCAACCTTTTAACCAAAGTCTCCCTCTTTTTAGTTATTTTTTCCTTTCACAAGCTCGTTTCTAATCTGCATATGTTAAGAATACTCATTTTCATTTTCTTAAAAAAATCAAAATGTAACTGCCAGCAAAGTATTCAATCGATAAGAAAGACTTAGTATTTAAACCCTGAGGTGACATGATTCCAGGCAAAGTAACTTTAGTTTGTATATTCTTAAATTGGGTAAACATATAAATTCCATTAAGCTTTCTGAAATACTGTAATTAGCCCAGCCTTCTAGATGGGAACCATTGCTCTTTTTAAAGGCCTTGACAAAGACTAGAAGCCACGGAAATACAAACCATCCAACTCTGTGATCTCAACAAAGGTGACTGAGAAGTGACAAACTACAAGTAAGGAAGGAATTCAAACCCACTGTCATCCTCACTTTAGCCACCTTACATTTTCCCCTATGTCAATTAAATATAACCTTCATGAAATTTTTCAATTCTTCTCTAAATAACTGAGAAAGAGCTGTGATATTCTAACTGTAATAACCTAAAAACCCTATCAAAGGTATTTTTTCTCAACATTCTAATTAATATTGTCAATAAAATTACCATCCTCCCTAGGCAAAACCATACCATGTCTAGTTCTTTTCTTTTAGACTCTCATACTTAGTCACAAAGGCACTCACCCCCAGGCAAGGAAATGGACAGGGTAGATCACAGCCTGATTCTTTAACTCAGAATTATAACTAGTGTCAGTTTCCAATTCCTTACTTAATTCTGGAACTTGGCAAGCATTCTGCCCTAGAGGAAAAAATAACCCAGAAAGAAGCTGGGATAACACAGACCCTAACAAGGGAATAAAACTACTAGCAAAAGTTATCATCTAACAAAGTAAGTTATAAGCCCAAGACAGCATGTACAAAGACTGCCTGTTTTGGGTTTTTTTTTTTTTTTTTTTTTTTTTAGAAGATGGAGTCTCGCTCTGTCACCCAGGCTGGAGTGCAGTGGTGCGATCTTGGCTCACCACAACCTCTGCCACCTGGGTTCAAGCGATTCTCCTGCCTCAGTCTTGCGAGTAGCTGGCATTACAGGCATACACCACCAAGCCCAGCTAATTTTTTTATGGTTTTTTAGTAGAGATTGGGTTTCACCATATTGGCCAGGCTGGTCTCGAACTCCTGACCTCCCTCAGGTGATCCGCCCACCTCAGCCTCCTAAAGTACTAGGATTACAGGTGTGAGCCACCACACCCAGCACAAAGACTGTTTTAAAAGTGCAACCAGATAGCTTGTTGCATTTACTTAATAGTTGAAAGTTTGTATTCTTGTATTTAACAGTATCATTTATATATACTTTTTTCCCCCAAAGGTTCACGCCATAATTTAAAATTCTGTGACATGAATCATAAGCACTGCAAGCTAATGAATGAGCCTAGATGAATGATCACTATTCTTCTCAAAGAGTTTTGTTGTTCTCCATTCGTCTTATTGTTTGTGTTTGAGACAGAGCCTCACTCTTGTGATCCAGGCTGGAGTGCAATGGTGTGATCTCGGCTCACTGCAACCTCCACCTCCCGGGTTCAAGCGATTCTCCAGCCTCCCAAGTAGCTGGGATTGCAGGCTCCTGCCACCACGCCTGGCTAATTTTTTAATTTTTAGTAGAGATGGGGTTTCACCATGCTGGCCAGGCTGATAAAGAACTCCTGACCTCGTGATCCACCTGCCTTGGCTTCCAAAGTGCTGGGATTACAGGAGTGAGCCACTGCACCCAGCCTCATCTCATTGTTAACAGTACATTTAATAATCTTTATCCATTTTGTATATGTACAAAAGAAAATTCTGTACTGTTCATAAAGTGGAAGTGGATCATCATAAAGATCTTCATCCTCAGTCTTCACATTGAGTACACTGAGGAGGAAGCAGGGGAGGGGTTGGTCTTGCTGTCTCAGGGGTGGCAGAGGCAGAGAAAAATCTATGTATAAGTGGACCTGCGAACCACAAACCTGTGCGGTTCAAGGGTCAACTGTATACTTTCTCTTCCTTAAGATTTCCTTAATATTTTCTTTTCTCTAGCTTACTTTATTGTAAGGCTACAGTATACAACATATATAACATGCAAAATATGTGCTAATTAACTCTTATGTTATCAGTAAGGCTGCTGGTCAACAGGAAACTATTAGTAGTTAAGTTTTGGGGGAGTCAAAGGCTATAAATGGATTATTGACTTCACATGATATCGGTGCCCCAACCCTTGAGTTGTTCAAGGGTCAACTGTATTTTTCTTTATCAGTCTATCTATGGGTTTGTTAATATTATTAATCTTTTCAAAGAACCAACTTTGTCATTTTGTCTATTGTCTTTTTCTATTTCCTTAATTTCGACTGTTGTCTTTATTACCTTTCCTTTTATATACTTTAGGTTTATTTTGTTCTTCATTTACTAGCTTCTTAAGGTAGAACTTGAGGTCACTGTCTTTAGGCCTTTTTTCTTTTCCAATAAATACGTTTAAACCCATAAACTTCTCTGTAAGCACTGCTTTAGTGGCATCCCACATCTTTTAGTACTTTTTAATAAATGTTTTACTTTAGAATAGTTTTACATTGATATAAAAGTGGTAAAGAAAGAGATAGTACAGTTTCCATATACCCCATGTCTAGTTTCCCACATTAACATCTTTCATTTCGCCACGTCAGTGGCTCATGTCTGTAATCCCAGCACTTTGGGAGGATGGCTTGAAGCCAGGAATTCAAGACCAGCCTAGTCAACACAGCAAAATTCGTGTATCCACAAAAAAATTAAAAATTATCCAAGTTAGTCAGGTGTGGTGGCTCACACCTGTAATCCCAACACTTTGGGAGGCCGAGTCAGGTAGATCACCTGAGGTCGGAAGTTGCAAGACCAGCGTGACCAACATGGTGTAATCCCAGCTACTCGAGAGGCTGAGGCAGGAGAGTCACTTGAACCCGGGAGGCAGAGGTTGCAGTGAGCCGAGATCTCACCATTGCATTCCAGCCTGGGCAGCAAGAGTGAAACTCAGACTAAAAAAAAGAAAAATCTTACATTAGTATGTTACATTTGTCACAATTAACAAACCAATATTGATACACTGTTATTTATTTATTTATTTATTTTTGAGACAGAGCCTCAGCTGTTGACCAGACTGGAGTGCAGTGGTGCCATGTTGGCTCACTGCAACCTCTGTAACCTCCGCCTGAAACTATGTCGCAAAAAAGAAACAAAAATCTTACATCAGAATGTTACATTTGTCACAATTAACAAACCAATATTGATACACTGTTATTTATTTTATTTATTTATTTTTTTGAGACAGAGTCTCACTTTGTTGCCCAGGCTGGAACGCAATGGCGCAATCTCAGCTCACTGCAACCTCCGCCTCCTGAGTTCAAGCAATTCTCCTGCCTCAGCCTCCTGAGTAGCTGGGACTACAGGCACCCGCCACCACGCCCGGCTAATTTTTGTAATTTTAGTAGAGACGGGGTTTCACCATATTGGCCAGGCTGGTCTCAAACTCCTGACCTTGTGATCTGCCCGCCTTGGCCTCCCAAAGTGCTGGGATTACAGGTGTGAGCCACCTCACCAGCCTGATACACTGTTATTATGGAAGCCATATTTTATTCAGAAGTCCCTTTTTTTTTTTTTTTTTTTTTTTTTTTGAGACACACTCTTGCTCTGACTCCCAGGCAGGAGTGAAGTGGCATGATCTCAGCTTACTGCAACCTCCGCCTCCTGGGTTCAAGTGATTCTCCTGCCTCAGCCTCCTGAGTAGCTTTACAGGTGCCTGCCACCATGCCCAGCTAATTTTTGTGTTTTTAGTAGAGACAGGGTTTCACCATGTTGGCCAGGCTGGTCTGCAACTCCTGACCTCAGGCAATCTGCCTGCCTTGGCCTCTGAAAGTGCTGGGATTACAGGCGTGAGCCACTGTTGCCCAGCCCAGATATCCTCATTCTTTACCTCCTACCTTTTTTTCTCTTCCGGCATGTCATAGAGGATACCACATGACATTTAGTCATCATTTCTCCTCTGGCTCCCCTTGGCCATGACAGTTATTCCACAAATTTTGATGTCATATTTTCAATATCATTCAATTCAAAGTACTTTCTAATTTCCCTTGTGATGTCTTCTTTGACTCACAGATTATTTAGAAGATTCACTGAATTTCCAAATACTTGTGGCCTTTTACATATCTTGGTTTCTAATTTAATCTTATTAAGAGGCTGGGAACTATGACTCACGCCTGTAATCCCAGCACTTTGGGAGACCGAGGTGAGTGGATCACCGGAGGTCAGGAGTTTGAGACCAGCCTGGCCAATACGGTGAAACCCTGTCTCTACTAAAACTAAAAAATTAGCTGGGCGTGGTGGCAGGCACCTGTAATCCCAACTACTTGGGAGGCTGAGGCAGAAGAATCACTTGAACCCAGGAGGCAGAGGTTGCAGTGAGCTGAGACTGCACCATTGTACTCCAGCCTGGGCTACAAGATCGAAACGCTGTTTCAAAAAAAAAATTAATTAACAATAATCATAATAATCTTACTACACTCAAAGAACATATACTATATTAGTTTAATCCTTTCAAATATACTGAGAATTACAGCCCAGCATCTGGTTTATATATATAGTGGGGGAAATAAAGTATATTCTGTAGCTGTTGTATGGAAATCATTTATACTATTTTTTTTGTTTGTTTGTTTTTGAAGACATGGTCTCGGCCAGGCACAGTGGCTCACGCCTGTAATCCTAGTACTTTGGGAGGCTGAGGTGGGCAGATCACAAGGGGTCAGGAGTTTGAGACCAGCGTGGCCAACATGGCAAAACCCTAACTCTACTAAAAATACAAAAATTAGTCTGGTGTAGTGGCAGGAGGCTATAATCCCAGTTACTTGGGAAGCTGAGGCAAGAGAATCGCTTGGACCTGGCGGGTAGAGGTTGCAGTGAGCCGAGATTGCTCCACTTCATTCCAGCCTTGGCAAAAGAGCAAAACTCCGTCTCAATAAATAAATAAATAAATAAAAATAAATAAAGACACGGTCCCACTCTATCACCCAGGCTGGAGTGCCATGACACAAACATGGCTCACTGCAGCCTCAACCTTCCAGGTTCAAGCTATCTTTCCTACATCAGCCTCCCAAGTAGCTGGGACCATGGGCACATGCCACCACACTGGGCTAATGGTTTTATTTTGAACAGACTGGGTCTCTTTATGCTGGCCAGGCTAGTCTTGAACTCCTGGGCTCAAGCAATCCTCCCACGTCAGCCTCCCAAAATGTATACTAATTTTTGTTGTTATCATTGAGAGAAGAATGTTCAAATCTCTATGATAGTGAATTGTCTATTCCTTTAGTTGTATCCATTTTTGCTTCATGTATTTTGAAGCTCTGATATCAGGCACAAGCATAGTTATAACTGTTAAATCTTTCTCATGAACTGACCTTTTATTGTTATGAAATGATCCCTTTAACTCTGGTGATACTTTTTATATTGAAGTCTATTTTATCTGATATAAATATAACCACTCTAGGCTTCTTATGCTACTTTGTCTGATCTTTTTCCATGCATTTGCTTTTAGTCATTTTGTCTTTATGCATTAAATCAGTGTGTATTCCATTAAAGCCAATGAAGTTATTAATACAGTTGAATTAGAGCTACCATTTTATTATTTTTAGCTCCTCTATTTTTGTTCAGTTATACCTGTTTCTGTCTCCTTTGGATTATTCACTTTAATTTTTCTACTAGTTTTTTTTTTAGCAACACTTCTTTGCATGATTATATTTTCCCCCCAGTGGTTGCTGTAGGAATTCCAACATGTATCTTTACCATTATACTCTTTACTGTGTTAAAAAGTACCACTGGCCGGGCATGGTGGCTCATGCCTGTAATCCTAGCACTTTGGGAGGCCAAGATGGGTGGATCGCCTGAGGTCAGGAGTTCGAGACCAGCCTGACCAACAAGGTGAAACCCGTCTCTACCGAAAATACAAAAATTAGCTGCGCATGGAGGCGGCGCCTGTACTCCCAGCTACTCAAGAGGCTAAGGCAGGAGAATCGCTTGAACCCAGGAGGCAGAGATTGCAGTGAGCAGAGATGGCACCACTGCACTCCAGCCTGAATGACAAGAATGAAACTCTGTTTCAAAAAAAAAAAGAAAAAAAGTACCACTACAGGTAATATGTAAAAACCTTGCAACCATATAGGCCCATTTACCCTCACCCACCATCCCATGCTTTATGGGATATGTTTTATATCTACCATATGTAATGAACCCCCAAGATGATACTTTTTTGTGCTATAGTCATTTTTTTAAGAAATGAAAAAGAAAGTTTCAAAATATCTATCCAGATATTTACAAGTTCTAACCTTCATTGCTTTCTGAAGATTCAACTTTCCATCTGGTATCATTTCCCTACAGCCTGAAGAACTCCTTTTAGCATTTCTTATAGTGCAGATCTACTAGCAATGAATTATCTTACAATATCTTTATTTCATATTATTTCTCTTTTTTTTTTTTTTTTTTTTTTTTGAGACAGAGTCTTGCTCTGTCACCCAGGCTGGAGTGCAGTGGTATCATCTCAGCTCACTGCAACCTCCGCCTCCTGGGTTCAAGCGATTCTGCTGCTTCAGTCTCCCAAGTACCTGGGATTACAGGTGCCACTAATCATGCCTGGCTTTTTTGTATTTTTAGTAGAGATGGGGTTTCACCATGTTGGCCAGGCTGGTCTCAAACTCCTGACCTTGGGTCATCCACCCGCATCAACCTCCCAAAAGTGTTGGGATTACAGGCATGAGCCACTGCACCCAGCCCCATATTCTTTCTTGAAGGCTATTCTGCTGAATCTGAAATTCTGGGCTGACATGTTTTTTCCTTCAGCACTTTAAGGATTCTCTATTCGCTTCTGGCCTCCACTATTTCTGATGATTCATCAGAATAAACGGAATTGTCTCTTTGTATCTAATATGTTGTTTTCTTTGCTGTTTTCTAGATTTTTCCTTTTGTCTGCCAATAGTTTAACTATAAGGCACTCACCCACAGTTTTCTTTGTATTAAAATTCTTGAGGTTTCTGTGGTTTTATTTTTATCTTTCTTGGGGTTTGCTGAGCTTACTGAATCAACCAATGTATGTCCTTCACCAAATTTGGGAAATTTTCAGCCATTAAATTTTTAAACATTTTTTTCTTTCTCATTGTTTTTCTTCTCCCTTCCAGATTTCAATTAAATGTGCTGGGTTTTTAAAATATTGATCCCAGGTCACTGAGGATGTATTTCTTTTTCCCTCTCACTCTTTCTTCAACTTTAATTTCAAGGATGCTTTCCTCTGTCATCTCCATTCTTCCATTAAGCCTCATCCAGTTTACATTTTTATTTCAGGTATCATATTTTTCATTTCTAGAATGTCTATTTAGTTATCTTAGTTTCACACACATTCTTTATGAGTACATTTTCCTTTATATCATTTTTATTTCCTTTACTAATACACAGTTATAAAAGTTTAAAATCATTTCCTGCTAATCCCAGCATTTGAGCATTTTAAGGTTACTGTCTAGAGTCTCATTTAGCTTGAGAATAGGTTACATTTCCCTGTTTCTTTGTATGTGAGTAGTTTTGGAATATATCCTGGATATTTTGAATGTTATGTTGCAGCAACTCTGGAGTCCTTTATATTCCTCTGAAGAGTATTGTTTTTTTTAGTTTTGTTTTCGTAGTATCTAACTTGGTTAACTCAAACTACAAATCTGTCTCCTAGGCAGCAATGAAATCTTCAGTTATTTCATCCTTAGCTGGGCTTCTCTGGAGTCTGCTCCACATATGCATAATTCAGCGGTCTGCCGAGATCTGGGCAGAGTTTATTCACAGAGTCTGATGCTTCTTCTCTCTCTCTGCTTTCCAGGATTCTCCTCTCACTTCCCAACAGCTGTAGTTGCTTGAGCTTTATCTTCTGGTTCTTCAGGCCACAAAGACTAAAGTTTACTATTGGAATTTTAAGCACCCTACATGACATAGATCAGGGCCTGCCGTAATGTTAGAAGCCATGAAAATGGGAAATTACTCCAAGTAGTCCCATTCTTCTGTTAACTCCCCTCTAGAATCTGCCTGGTTTTTTGTAACGCTCCAGTAGATTTTACTGGTTTTATGTATTTATGTACAGATGTAATAATTGTTATCTGTGGGGGCATTGGCCAGGAGGAGCTTACTCAGCCTATGACCAGAACAGGACTCCCATGTTTGCACTTTTGTGACCCACCAGCCTGTTTGAATGGCTCCAAGCAATACTCAAGCAGGTCAGACTTATCAAAGAAGACATATCCTCAATCATGCAATGGAGTAGGAGGCCCTAGGTTTAGTGACAAAGTCTGCTGGGACCTGGGTGACTCTTGAATGGCAGCTGTTCATGAGGTGGCTTGGCATTCCAGCCTACTTCAATTTTATGGTGCCTCCATCTAAACACACACATATATGGTTTGCTCAACCATACACTGAAAAAACCATTCTCATGCATGCTTATGTTTAATGCCTTTGTCCCTCACTATTAAAAGCCCTTCAAAGGCATCTAATTATGTAAGTTATAAATAAAAATATTTAAAATGTCTTACAAGGCCCACTTGAAAGAACCCTTGCTAATGTGTATTACATAGGTTTGAGCTACTTTCTTGTAGGTCTCTGTGATCAGATAAAATGGCATTTTCAGTTCTTCCCACCTACCACACTCCTCCCACCTTTGGGCTGTTTCATGTGCTGGTCCCTCTCCTTGGAAAGCTCTTACTCCTTTTCATCTAGTTAATTATTCATCCTTCAAATCTCAGTCCAAATGTCAGTTGCCTAGGAAAGCACTCCCTCATCTCCCAGACTAGGTCATACCCCTCACTGTGCACTGCTCTTCTGAAACCCTGTCCCTTCTTTACAACACTTATCCCAATTGTGGCTATCTCTGAGGCACACTGTAGAGCAGCAATTCTCAATCACATCAGACCCAACTCTTTTTTCCTAAAACATATCATTGTGGAAATTTTCATTCATACATAAAAATAGAAGGATTATTATAACAATCCCTGGTGTTCTGATCAGCCAGCTTCCCCAATTGTCACAATGTTTTCTTTAAAGATAACCTTCTTATCCTTCTTGAAATAAAATGCAGAGCTACTGTAACTTACTTACACATGTAAAACTTCAAATATCAATATAATGTGCTAACTATTATAAAAATGAAAAATTAAAGGAAAGTGAGTTATAAAATAACATGTATATCAACATATAAATGCTCAGACATGACTATATTAGAAGGATAAAACTATAAATGTGACTACTACAAAATCAGACGAATATAGACAGGTATGTGATACTATTGATAAAAAAAAAAAAAAAAAATACCATGAATAGGCTGGACATGGTGGCTTATGCCTATAATCCCAGTACTTTGGGAGGCTGAGGCAGTCAAATCACCTTAGGGTGGGAGTTCAAGACCAGCCTGGCCAACATAGTGAAATCCCATCTCTACTAAACATAAAAATTAGCCAGGTGTGGTGATGCATGCCCATAGTCCCACATACTCAGGAAGCTTAGGCATGAGAATTGGTTGAACTCGGGAGGCAGAGGTTGCAGTGAGCCAAGATCATGCCACCACACTCCAGCCTGGGTGACAGAGTAAGACTCTGTCTCAAAACAAACAAACACAAACAGCATTGCTGTCTGCAATATAATTTCCCAAAATAGTGACCAACTCAATAATCTTTCTGAACTAGAGGAAGTACAATCCCTTGATTTACACGATAACTATGCTTCATGCAAAAAAATACTCTGTGTTGACAGGTGCAGTAGCTCATGCCTGCAATCCCACCATCTGGGAGGCGGAGGCAGGTGGATCATTAGAGTCCAGGAGTTCAAGACCAGTCTGGCCAACATGGCAAAACCCTGTATCTACAAAAAAAAAAAAATTAGCTGGGTTTGGGGGTCCATGCCTGTAATCCCAGCTATTCAGGTGGCTGAGACACAAGAAACACTTGAACCCAGGAGGCAGAGGTTGCAGTAAGCCAAGACCATGCCACTGCACTCCAGCCTGGGGGGTCAGAGTGAGACCTTACCTCAGGAAAAAAAAAAAAAAAATACTGTGTGTTTATGTTAAACAAATTTGGTTTGAGGCTCAGATAATTATAAACCGATTTTTCACCTACATGAACACCTTCTGGGACATTAGAAAGCGATGCAAGGCAGGGCGCGGTGGCTCAAGCCTGTAATCCCAGCACTTTGGGAGGCCGAGACGGGCGAATCACGAGGTCAGGAGATCGAGACCATCCTGGTTAACATGGTGAAACCTCGTCTCTACTAAATATACAAAAAACTAGCCGGGCGAGGTGGCGGGCGCCTGTAGTCCCAGCTACTCGGGAGACTGAGGCAGGAGAATGGCGTAAACCTGGGAGGCGGAGCTTGCAGTGAGCTGAGATCCGGCCACTGTACTCCAACCTGGGCGGCAGAGCGAGACTCCGTCTCAAAAAAAAAAAAGAAAGCGATGCAAGATTTATGTGTTCTCACCACAAAAACTTGTAAGTAATACATATGTTAGTTTCATCTAGCTATTCCACAAGGTACAGCAGGTCCTCAAAAAATGTTGTTTCATTCAATACCATGCTGTTATAACATTAATGAGAAAAAGTAAATTATTTCCAGCTGAGGCCACTGTCTATGTAGAGCTTGTATGTTCTCCCTATTCCTTCATGGGATTCTTCCAGGTCTCTAGTTTCCTCCCACACCCCAAAGATGTGCCTGATAGGTGAACCGGGTGTCTAAATAGTCACAGTCTCGGTGAGTGTGTGTGTGTGTGTCTGAGTGCACCCTGTGATGGAATGGCATCCTGTCCAGGGTTGGTTTCTACCTTGTAAACTTAGCTGCTCTGACCACCTGAACACTGAACTGGAATAAAGAGGCTGGAAAATAAAAGAGTGGATAAATACAAATTATTGTAAAATAAAAATGTGTGAAGTATGCACGACAATAAACAATGTGGTATGAAAGCACCCATCTGTCATATTTGTTGATTTTTAACCACATGGTAGTAGGCAGTGCTCCTTAAAATTTTTGCTTTGGAAACATTTATTCCTTGACTTAGCCCACCACCAGTGTGACTGTGGTCACCCACTGATTCACCAAAAATCAGGCAAATATCCTGTTTTTATTACTCTTTCTTTTTTTTTTTTTTTTTGGAGACGGAGTCTCATTCTGTTGCCAGGCTGGAGTGTGGTGGCGTGATCTCAGCTCACTGCAACCTCCGCCTCCTGGGTTCAATCGATTCTCCTGCCTCAGCTTCCCAAGCAGCTAGGACTACAGGCATGTACCACCACACCCAGCTAACTTTTGTATTTTTTAGTAGATATAGGGTTTCACTGTGTTGACCAGGATGGTCTAGATCTCTTGACCTCGTGATCCACCTGCCTTGGCCTCCGAAAGTGCTGGGACTACAGTCGTGAGCCACTGCGCCCAGCTCTTTTTTTTCTCCCCCTAGAGACAGGGGTTTGCTCTGTCACCTGGGGTGGAGTGCAGGGGCATGATCATAGCTCACTGCAGCTTCAAACTCCTGGGCTCAAGTGATCCTTCCACCTCAGCCTCCCAAGTAGCTGGGATTACAGGTATACGCTACCACACTTAGTCAACTTTTTAAATTTTTTGTAGAGACAGGGTCTTGCTTTGTAGCCAAGGCTGATCTCAAACTCCCAGCTTCAAGTGTCCTCCCACCTTGGCCTCCCAAAGTGGTAGGATTACAGGTATAAGCCACCATGCCCAGGCTACTACTCTTTTTTACATCTACGTATAGCTCACATTTATTTCAATGTTTAATATTAGAAGTGTTTGGGGTCTTTGTTTAGAAGTTTGGTGATGTTTTTGTGATCAGAAATATGCCATAGGAACTTAATTCTTTTTTATATCAATTAGCCTGTGGCAAAATTAGTTTTGTTACATGCTGTTTTGCTTAGTCACAGTTTCCAAGATCCTATTGATGTTAAGTGAGGACTTGTTATATACATATGTCGAGGCACCATGTTGTACACAATAAATATAGATACATTTTATTGCCAATTAAAACACTAATTTTTTTGGCCAGGCACAGTGGATCATGCCTGTAATCCCAGCACTTTGGGAGGCTGAGGTGGGTGGATCACCAGGTCAGATATTCGAGACCAGCCTGGCCAACATAGTGAAATCCCATCTCTACTAAAAATACAAAAAATTAGCCGGGCATGGTGGCGGGTGACTGTAATCCCAGCTATTCGGGAGACTGAGGCAGGAGAATTGCTTGAACCTGGGAGGCAGAGGTTGCAGTGAGCAGAGATTGTGCCATTGCACTCCAGCCTGGGAAACAAGAGTGAGACTCTGTCTCAAAAAAATAAATAAAACCCAGCTCTATTACTCACTAGTTGTGGTCGTGAGTAATTTAATCTTTCTGTGCTTTAGTTTCCCACATTTATAAAAGAATTATGATATTAGTATCAAAGCCACAGGGTTATTGTGAGGAATAAATTAGCAAATCTATTCAGTCATGCCTATGTAATGAAATAAATTAGTGAATCCACAGGAAGCATTTTACACAAAAGTATTTTATTCACTAAATCTATGCTATATTATTAGCGTAATTATTCACTTAATGATTGCCTCTGCCAACAGACTGCAAGCTCCATGAGGGCGAGCGAGAATGCCTTCTTGTTCATTGTTTTATTCCCATTACCTGGCACATCATCTGGGTATGGACTAGGTATTCAGTATTTGCTGTATAAATTAATACAAATTAACAAAGATGTTTGTAACAGAAATAAACAGTAAGAACTGGAGTATAACATTCAACAGTATTATTTTAGGTTATACTGCTAAGGTGCTTATATATATAGATGTCAGAATTTATCCTCATGATATGCACTCATGTAGAATATCTCTAGAGGGATTCCCAGGAAACTGCTAACAGACACGGCCTCTGGCAAAAGAACTGAGAGCATGAGGGTCAGGGATGGATTTACTTTTCACTGAAAATCCTGTACTTTCCAAAAATTTAAGCAACATACACTAGTATTTTTAAAAATTAAAAACAGCAGGGCATTATGGCATGTTCCTGTAATCCTACCTACAAGGAAGACTAAGGCAGAAGGACTGTTTGAGCCTAAGAATTTGAGACGAGCCTGGGCAACATAGCAAGACCCCATCTCTGTTTTCATTAAAAAATGCGGGGGAAAAAAAAAACCAAACTTAAACCAAACTTTAAAAAAACCGCACTCGTATTTTTAACTTGCAATTTTTTTTTTTTTTTTTTGACTTTAGGTCTAAGAATGAAGACTGCCAGGATGGTTCCAGGTATGTTACTTTTTTGAAACTCCAGAAATCAAGAGATATGATTTTCACATATTTTTGAACTTTCAGAATGGCTAATTATAGACTACCACACTACACAGACCTAACCTGGTTTACTGGTACTCCAAAACTATTAGACACTGATTACCTGTCTAATAAGATACAAAGAAGATATGAGTAACATAACTACTAGAATAGTAATATTTTACATTTATATACTAGCTTATAAAGTAGGGTGAAAAAGTATGGACCTTGGAATTAGACAAAAATACTTCATAGGACGACTACCTTGAGTAAATCTTAATCTCTCCAAACTTCAAATTCCTCTTTTGTAAAAAGGAAATCCTTCTGTACTTTCCAAAAATTTAAGCAATATACATTACTGTTTTTAAAATTAAAAACAGCAGGGCATTATGGCACATTCCTGTAATCCCACCTACAAGGGAGACTAAGGCAGAAGGACTGTGTGAGCCTAAGAATTTGAGACTAGCCTGGGCAACACAGCAAAACCCCATCTCTGTTTTCATTAAAAAATGAAATAGTTAACATGGATTCAGTTAAAAAAAAAAAAAAAGCAATTTCTTGCAGTGAGCTTTGTTTTAAAAGTAATCATTTCTATTTTGAACAGAGGTAATGCTAGTGGTTTCAAAATGTAAAAGGTACAAAAGGGTTTACAGCTGGTTTCAAACAGAGACACGTAATTTAACAATGGAGAACTCAGATTCACCATCTGACCTCACTTATCAATCTCAGCACCACTAATAGTGGGAAAACTAAAGTACACAGCATGGCCTAGCTATCATCCCAAAAGTGTTTCACCTGCATCACATCAAGTGGTCTGCTCTAACTTCCAGTTTGTAGTAACAAGTGAAATGATATCACCAGAAATCAATCAGGGACAAATCTAGATAACTGACCAGGTCCTTTCAACAAGTCATGTGGAGGGGGTAGCAAGGGGAGGGAAGGGAAAAAGGTAACCGTTCTAGATAAAAGAGACTTCAAGAGATATACAAATCAACTGCAATCTGTGGCCTTTGATTAGAAACTGGATTTAAAAACAGTTTTTTAAAAGAGACAATCTGGAGAAATTTTAATAAGAATTGAGTATTAGATAATAGAAAAGAATTACTGTTCACTGTAATTATGATATTGGGATTGGCATGGGAAAATGTTCTTTTTATTAGAGATATTAAAATATTTAGGGGTTAAATGTCAAGAATAGGCTAGACGCGGTGGTTCACACCTGTAATCCCAGGACTTTGGGAGGCCAAGACTGGTGGATCACTTGAGGTCAGAAGTTTGAGACCAGACTGGCCAACATTGTGAAACCCCGTCTCTACTAAAAATATAAAAATCAGCTGGGTGTCAGGTCACACACCTGTAATCCCAGCTACTTGGGAGGCTGAGGCACAAGAATCTCTTGAACTCAGGAGGCAGAGGTTGTAGCGAACTGAGATCGTACCACTGCACTCCAGCCTGGTCAAAAGAGCAAGACTCCATCTCAAAAAATAAAAATAAAATAAAATTTAAAACATCAAGAATAAAAGCAAATATGGCAAAATATTAACAGATTTTAAAATCTGAGTGATAGGTTTACAGGGGTTCAATATTTTTTCTACTTTTCTGGTTTAAATTTTTTCATAATAAACAGTAAAATGAAAAAGCTTATAGGAGGCCAGGCACGGTGGCTCATGCCTATAATCCCAACACTTTGGGAGGCCAAGGTGAGTGGTTTACCTGAGGTCAGGCGTTCAAGACCAGCCTGGCCAACACGGCGAAACCCCCTCTCTACTAAAATACAAAAAATTAGCCAGACATGGTGGCAGGTACCTGTAATCCCAGCTACTCGGGAGGCTGAGGCAGGAGAATCGCTTGAACCTGGGAGGTGGAGGTTGCAGTGAGCTGAGATCGTGCCACTGCACTCCAGCCTGGGCACCAAGAGCAAAACTCTGTCTTAAAGAAAAACAAAGCTTATAGGGAAAATATGGCCTGGATGCAGTGGCAGCACACTTATAATCCTAGCACTTTGGGAGGCCGAGACAGGAGAATCACTTGAGGCCAGGAGTTCAAGACCATTCTGAGCAACACAGCAAGACCTCCTCTTGATAAAAAAAAAAATTTCTTAATTAGCTGGGCATGGTGGCACGCACCTGTAGTCCCAGCTACTAAGAAGGGTGAGGCGGGAAGAGGATTGCTGGGGCTCAGGAGTTTAAGGGTGTAGTGAGCCATGATAACGCCACTGCACTTCAGCCTAGGTGACTGAGCAAGACCCTGTCTCAAAAAAAAAAAAAAGCTTTTAGGGAAAATTATTACCACCCCCTCCTGTTTCCTAGCCACCGTCACTTCCACAGTCACGAGTTTGTTTTCCAGAGATATTTTTCAATTTTTTTGCATGAAAATACAAAACATAAAATTTACCATCTTAATCATTTAAGTGTAGTTTAGTGGCATTAAATACATTCATAATGTTGTACAACCATCACTACCATCCATCTCCATAACTATTTGCATCTTGCATAACTGAAACTTTATATCCATTAAACAGTAACTCCTCATTTCCTCCTCCCTCAACCCCTGGCAACCACCATTCTACTTGATGTCTCCATGATTCTGACTATCCTCCACAGAGAATATGCTATGCATATACGGTTGTCTCTTGCTATCCATGGGGGACTGGTTCCAGAATCTCCCTCAGTACCAAAATCTGAGAATGCTAAAAACTCTTATATGAAACGGCACAGTATATGCATGTAACCTATGCATACCTTCCACATACTTTAAATCATCTCTAGATTACACAGAAGACCTAATACAATGCCTACACATAACCTCATTCTGTGGATGCAATGAAGTATGTACTCAGCACGTAGCAAATTCAAGTTTTGCTTTTCAGAACTTTGTGAATTTTTTTCCCCCAAATATTATCCATCCAAAGTTGGTAGAATCCATGGATGCAGAACCCATGGACGGATATGGAGGACCAATTGTATATGTAATACATAATATTTTTATAAAACCACAGTGGTCGCAAAATGCATACCCTCTTTTGCACCTTTTCTTTCTCACTATATGGGAGGTCATTCAATATTAGCGCATACAGAGTTGGCTCATTCTTTCTAGCAAATGCATACATTTATTTAACCAATCCTTTACTGATGAAGACCTGGGAGCTTCTTGATAGTTTCTTTCAGATTAAAACATGCACACACGCGTGCACACACACACACACTCGACTGTAGGGTTTCCACTAGTGATTTTACATGTTAGAGGTCCAAGTAGAGCATTCATATGTAACTTGTCTGCCTAGGTGCTCTTATTCATTGGGTACACAAATTAATCCTAAACTCTCCACTAAGATACTCCAATTACAAAACATGCAGTACACAGACTTGTCACTGAGCCATTCCTGGTCCCAGACCCAAGTTGTCTAGCATCTACCATTCCTTTCAACTCTTGTAGAGCAGCCTTCAGACTACATTCGCACTAATCTAGATGTACAATAATCGCTATTCATAGTCTTTCCTTTTTAAATGCCTTCCTTTTAATCAAAAAAATTGAGGCCGGGTGCAGTGGCTCACGCCTGTAATCCCAGCAATTTGGGAGGCCAGGTGGATCACCTGAGGTCAGGAGTTCGAGACCAGCCTAGCCAACATGGTGAAGCCCTGCCTATTAAAAATGGAAAAAGTTAGCTAGGCAGGTGGTGGGCACCTGTATTCCCAGCTACTTGGGAGGTTGAGACAGGAGAATCACCTGAACCCAAGAAGCAGAGGTTGCAGTGAGCTGGGATCATGCCACTGCACTCCAGCCTGGGTGACAGAGCAAGGATCTTAAAAAAAAAAAAAAAAAAAAAAAAACCAAAACACACACACACACAAGGTTCTGAACTCAGCTGATCAGATTCGTTCACATCCTCTACCTCCTGCCAGGCCATTTTATTTACTTATTATTTTTTAATTTTTGAGATGGAGTTTCGTTTTTGGAGTGCAATGGCACGAGCTCGGCTCACTGCAACCTCTGCCTCCCAGGTTCAAGCGATTTTCCTGCCTCAGCCTTCTGGGTAGCTGGAATTACAGGCATGTGCCATCACACCCAGCTACTTTTGTATTTCTAGTAGAGACGGGGTTTCTCCATGTTGGTCAGGCCGGTCTCAAACTCCTGACCTAATGTGATCCGCCCGCCTCAGCCTCCCAAAGTGCTGGGATTACAGGTGTGAGTCATTGCGCCTGGCCCCTTCCAGGCCATTTTTAAGTTCTTCTCAAAAACCATCTAGTATTTCTAATTAAAGGGCTCCTACCATCTTCTAGACTCAAGAGTTAACTCTAGGCATGGCGCGGTATTTGGCAAATGTGTGGTAGATACTAAATAAATTCTAGTTGCATCTGAATATTGTCTTTCATTATTTCATTCACGACCAAACTTGAGAATGGGGCTTAAAACAAATTTTAAGATTTCCCATGGTATTTACAACAGTCCTAAGCGCTTAGTAAGTATTCAAAAGTTATTTGTGGGCAGGGCGCGGTGGCTCACGCCTGTAAACCCAGCACTTTCAGAGGCCGAGGCGGGTGGATCATCTAAGGTCAGGAGTTCGAGACTAGCCTGGACAACGTGGTGAAACCCCGTCTCCACTAAAAATACAAAAATTAGCTGGGCGCGGTGGTGGTGCATGCCTGTAATCCCAGCTACTCGGGAGGCTGAGGCAGGAGAATCTCTTGAAACTGGAGGGCGGAGGTTGCAGTGGGCCAAGATCCCGCCACTGCACTCCAGCCTGGGGGAAAGAGTGAAACACCGTCCTAAAATAATAATAATAATAATAATAATAAATAAATAAAAATACAAAAAATTAGCCAGGTATGGTGGCGGGCGCCTGTAATCCCAGCTACTGGGGAGGCTGAGGCAGGAGAATCCCTTGAATCCAGGAGGCGGAGGTTGCAGTGAGCCGAGATCGCGCCACTGCACTCCAGCCTGGGCAACAAGAGCGAAACTTTGTCTCCAAAAAAAAGTTATTTGTGGTTTGAATAAATTGGATATAAACCATTATGGTGGATACAGCACTTATTTGCTAGGTAAGAGAACTTCGCTTACCTAGGATGACAGTCTCAAGTCGCTAAAAGCCATGGATATCTCAAACTTCTCAATAAGATGGCTTAATCTTACTCCCAAAAATGATTACACAACAAATTGAAAGGGGAAGAGGGTGTAAAGCGTTTCCTCTCTACAATTATACACCGAGATTCGGACTAAATATTAAACGGACACAGTAAGCTGTTACTAGTTGTTATTATTAAGACGCATCCCACAAGGAGAGAAACGAAAGGAGGAAAAAGAACGGAGGTTGTCAGTCGCGAGAGGCTGAAATGTGTTCCTGGCCTGAGACCTACGGGCTTTAAGGACCAGGATCTTTGGACTCCCTGCCCACCTGGGGATCGAAGCAGGTCAGCGGCTTCCCCTAAAGGTCAAGGCTTTGGAGCCACGTTTCCTTCTGCGGCTGGGAGCAGAGCTGGAACGCCCCCGCGAAAATCCGTACCCCGAAGCCAGCAGCACCGCCTGCCCATAAACCCGCGCCGGCTCTGGGAGAGCGGACCACCAGCTCGCCCCCGCGCCGCAGCCTGCAGGAGTAGAAACCCGGCGGTGTCTCGCAGCCCCACAACCTGCCTGAGGGACAGACCACCAGGACCCTTGGGCTCCGATACCCTCAACGCAGGCCGGCCCGTCGATACTCACATTCACAGCCAACCCCGCTTACTCCATCAGGCCGTCGTGGGCCAGGCGAGGGAGCTCCCTGACGCCCCAGACGCCCCCTTCAGTTTTGGGTCCGGGAGCCTGCTCCGGACCCGCTCCCCGCCGGGCCCCGCCACAGCCGCCGCCAGCGCGCAGGCGCACACCGAGGCCGTCACGCTCTTTTTTTTTTTTTCCTTTGCGGTCCGCCGTTTTCAATAATCTAGCTTTATTCGAACACGAGAGTGAACAACGGACACACAGGAAGAGGTTTTTCTCAAAAAGAATGGAGGAAGAACAAAGGCAGGCCAGCTTGCCCGAGAGTCAGTACGCAGCGTCGGACGCTATGAACAGCCTCCCTGGTCCCTTTTTCATTCTCCTTGTTTCTCCTTGTTCTTTCCCCGCCTCCCTCTAGCTCCTGCTCTCTTCCTTGGTGTCCCGCCATTTCCTTTAGTCAGTGGCAACTGTTCGGGCTAAATTTTGAAATCACTCCTTCCTTGTAAAACTTACTGAAGTTTAATGGAAGGTGCAAGAGCTTTAGAACAGACAGACCTGAGTTTCAGATCTTGAACTAGCTACTAATAATTTGTGACTTTGGGTAAACTACAGTTCTTGGAATCTCAGGTTCTTGAATTAAAATTAGGATAATGTTATCTCACAGGGTGTTGCTACGATTAAATAACATAGGTCAAGTGTTTATCCATTAATGCTGCCTATCACAGAGCAGACATTCCATAATACTGATTTTATTCTTACTCATGCCTAAGGTATTTATAATATTTTTAAAGTAGAGACGGGGTTTCACCATGTTGCCCAGGCTGGTCTCAAACTCCTGGGCTCAAGTGATCGGCCTGCCTCAGCCTTCCAAAGTGCTGGGATTGAAGGTGTCAGCTACTGCGTCCAGCCTACATTTATTATTATTATTTATGTATGTATGTATGTATTTTGAGACGGAGTCTTGCTCTCGTTCGGGCTGTAGTGCAGAGCCGTTATCTTGGTTCACTGCAACCTCCGTCTTCTGGGTTCAAACGATACTTCAGCCTCAGCCTCCCAAGTAGCTGGAATTACAGATGTGCACCACCACGCCCAACAGATTTTTGTATTTTTAGTAGGGATGGAGTTTCGCCATATTGGCCAGGCAGGTCTCAAACTCCTGATCGCAAATGATCCACCCACCTCGGCTTCCCTAAGTGCTGGAATTACAGGTGTGAGCCACCACGCTGGCCGGCTATATTTATTATTAAATGTAGCCCATACCCATTCCCTCAGAAACCTAATTTTAGTGACTAAGACTAGTCAGATAAATGAAATGACATTAAGGGTGATAATTATGTGAAGTGTTCCTCCTATATTATTGAGATTATAACATCTGTGTTTAACAAGACCTTCAATGCCTCAAATGAAAGTAAGCAGCGACGGGGCGCGGTGGCTCACGCCTGTAATCCCAGCACTTTGGGAGGCTGAGGCGGGTGGATCGTGAGGTCTGGAGATCAAGATCATCCTGGTCAACATGGTGAAACCCCTTCTCTACTAAAAATACAAAATTTAGCAGAGCGTAGTGGTGCGTGCCTGTAGTCCCAGTTACTCGGGAGACTGAGGAAGGAGAATCGCTTGAATCCGGGAGTGCGAGGTTGCAGTGAGCCGAGATCGAGCCACTGCACTCCAACCTAGCGACAGAGCCAGACTCCCTCTCAAAAAAAAAAAAAAAAAAAAAAAAAGGAAGCGGCTGTATTCATCTTTTCTATGTAAATCCAGATTTGTTCTAGAGCTTTAGGAAATTTCCAGTTCCGTGTTTGTGACATCACAAGTCCTTGAAACACTCAAGAGCTGTGGCACACTGCTCATTCTATTCACCTTCAAAGGCATGCAATGGAAGAACTATTTTACCCTATAAACTCTGGGCCATCCTTCCAGGAAAAGCCTGTAGAAGACTACAGTCAGATATTGGTGAGTGCCAAGGTAACGCTAGATTAGGGTTTCTCAACTTTGGGGTTACTGACATTTTGGAACGTAAACTTTTTTGTCAGGGGTATCCTGTGCATTGTAAGATGTTTAGCAGCAGATTGGGAGTGGTGGCTCACACATGTAATCCTAGAACTTTGGGAGGTCAAGGAAGGCAGATCGCTTGAGTCCAGGAGTTTGAGACCAGGCTAGGTGACATGGTGAAACCCTGTCTCTACAAAAAATGCAAAAATTAGCGGGCAGTGGTGGTGCACACCTGTAGTCCCAGCTACTCGGCAGGCTGAGGTGGGAGGATTTGAGCTGCAGAGGTAGAGGTTGCAGTGAGCTGACATCACACCATTGCACTCCACCCTGGGCAACAGAGTAAGACCTCTCTCTCTCTCACTCTCTCTGTTTTTTATATATATACATATATATATATATAATATGTGTGTGTGTGTGTCTGTGTGTGTGTTTAACACCACTGCTGGACACGATGCTAGCAGTACCCACCCCTGTTTCCCTGTCATCACAATAAAGCGTCTCCAGACATTGCCAAATATCCCCTGGAGGACAAAATCATCCCTGGTTGAGAACCACGGAATTATATCAATGACCATCACAACCCTAAATGAACTAATTAACTCAACTGTACATTTTCTCCACCTCTGCCCTCAAAAAGTGACTGCTGCTTGAGAAAATTACACAGGAGGGCAGAAAATGGTGAATTCATTTTTGCCCATATTAAAAAGGACCTCAGTATTGCTTATCAGTCCTACAACATTTTTCTGTCAACTTGTTGTATTACTTTCTACAATATTCCCAATCTTCTCAACTTTCCTTTAAACTCCCAATACCACTTCCTTTTCTATCGGAAGATGACCCCATCTCCAACTTCACAGAGAAAACAAGTTAGCAAATGAGAACTTTTAACTTCCTGTTACTAAACATACAGAAACATACTTCCTGTCATAACTGGGGAGATATCTCCTCTATCTCTCTTTCTCCCCTCCCTCCTCTCTTCCAAAACCATTCCTCTCACCAGTGTTTTGAATTGCCTCTAAACTGCCTCTATTCTTACCCTTTCACCATCTTTGCCTACTGACTGTCCCTTCTCTTCCTTTATTCAACCGTTTTTTTTCCTCAGTTGAATCTTCCCTACCATACTCAAGTTTCTCCTGTCTTAATTCTAACAAAAAAAAACAAAAACAAAAAACCAATAACAAAAAATCTTGATCCTTCATCATTCTCCCTCCTTCCTCCCTGTCAAGGCCAAACTTTCCAAAAGCATTCTACAACTTGTCCCCATCTCTACATCTCCCCCGTCTCCAAACTAATAAGTTGTTTTTTTCAACCCCAGCATTCCACCAAACAGCTTTCACTGACATAATCAGTGACCTCTGTGTTATGAAATTTAAAAAAAACATTTCTCAGGCTTCATCTTCCTTGATCCCTTAGGAACCGACAGACTATTTCCTCCTTGAAGCACTGTTTTTTTGTTTGTTTTTTTTGTGTGTTTTGAGAGGGAGTCTGGCACTGTCGCCAGACAGTGATAGACATTATGATAGTAACGTAGCTGGGATTACAGGCGCCTGCCACCACACCCAGCTATTTTTTCTTTTTTTTTTTTTTTTTTGTCGGGGGTGGGGGGCAGACGGAGTTTTGCTCTTGTTGCCCAGGCTGGAGTGCAATGCGTGATCTTGGCCCACTGCAACCTCCGCCTCCTGGGTTCAGGCGATTCTCCTGCCTCAGCCTCCCGACTAGCTGGAATTACAGGCGTCTGCCACCACACCCGGCTAATTTAAAATATAAAAATATAAACATACAAAATATAAAAATACAAAATTTATATATATATATATATATATATATATATTTTTTTTTTTTTTGAGACAGAGTCTTGCTCTATCGCCCAGGCTGGAGTGCAGTGGCTCGAGCTCGGCTCACTGCAAGCTCCGCCTCCTGGGTTCAGGCCATTCTCCTGCCTCAGCCTCCCGAGTAGCTGTGACTACAGGCGCCCGCCACCACGCCACCACGCCCGGCTAATTTTTTTGTATTTTTAGTAGAGACGGGGTTTCACCGTGTTAAGCAGGATGGTCTCGATCTCCTGACCTCGCGATCCGCCCGCCTCGGCCTCCCAAAGTGCTGGGATTACAGGCGTGAGCCACCACGCCCGGCCATATTTTGTATTTTTAGTAGAGACGGGGGTTTCTCTATTTTTGCTAGGCTGGTCTCAAACTCCTGACCTCGTGATCTGCCCGCTTCAGCCTCCCAAAGTGCTGGGATTGATTACAGGTGTGAGCCACTGTGCCTGGTGAAGCACTTTATTTTCTTGATTTCCAGCAGTTTGTTTTATTCTTAGAGGTGCATGGAAGGGTTCCTGCAGCAAATAGTTTACAATAATCATCCATCTGCTTAAAACTCTTCAATAGTTTTCAGTGCCCATAGTACAAAGTGGTCTAAAATTCCAAGGCCTTCCAAAATCTAGCGATTGTCGGCCTTCTAAAGCTTTCTTCCCTCTACACTCTGGGATGTACGATTAGCACTAAGCCTCTTACAAGGATGAACTACTAGAAATTTCCAGAAGGCGTTATGCTGTTCTCGACATAAGCTGTTTCCCAGAGCCTGGAAAACTCTAGCTCTTTCTCTGCCGGATTTCCGGGGGAACTCCTACTTATCCTTCAGGACTCAAGTCACTTCCTCCGGGAACCCTTCCAGACACCCCTAAGAATAAAACGCTTTGTTCATTATCAGCCAAAGGCGCCTCAGATTTTCTATGTGCTATGCACTGTATTCTATTCACTATAAATTTGTTTACATATCTATATCTTAGTCTAGACATATTGAAAGACGCTGAAGGGCAGGGAAAGCATTCTATTCGCTTTCTTTTCTTCATCGTTCATCCAGCACACTGCCTGGCACACGGTTTGCCCTCAGTAAATGTTTATTGCATGAACACCTCCCAGCTTCGGGCATGACCGGAATCTATCCGGTTAACTGGTGAATTCCCAGACTCTCCGCCTGCGTGGCAGGGACATTTAAACCCCCAGCACCGTGATTGGCTCCAGCTGCAAGGGTGTGTCCGTGTCCTCGGCGCACGGGATGTGCGCAGGCGCGCGGGCTCGGCGCGCGCAGGCGCGACTAGGGCGCCGCGCCAGGTCCGGTGTTGGGGTGTCCGAGCTGCGGCTGGAGAGGAGTGGCCTTACCCGCTTGGTGAGTCTCCAGGAGTGGGACGGAGGGAGCTGACCGGGATGAAGTCGGAGAGTATGTCCTGAGAAGAAAGAGTATATCGTATTGGTTGAAAAGTTGGTGGGGTCGGGCTTAAGCGGAGGAGGGGGCGCTCTGGCCCTTACTGGGCAAATGGGCCCGGAGCGAGGACGGGAGGTGCCGTGAGAACATCGAGGGGCCAGTGGAGGAAGGTGGCTGGATGGTGATTCTCTGGACCCTTCCTCGAAATTAAACAGAGATCACCTCCCGTCCCTCACCCCCACTGTGTTGCTGTGGTTGACATTAATAGACTGCATGTCTGGTGACCACGGTGACCAGATAGCTCTGAGATAATGGCTTGAGGAAGGACTCTCAGGTTCCTGGTATTGGATAGCACTTTCTCTGTAGAAAGGTTCAGCCTTACCTCGCGGCACAAATTAGAGGATCAGGAAAAGAATGAATTCCACAATTCGGGATTGTAGTGGTGGGGGGAAAAAGTACTGTAAAGTGCAGTTTCATCTCGTCCTTTTTTTCTTCTTTAATCATTAGTCACCACAATGTTAGGAAAGGCAGTTGATGGTAGGAGAAAACGTAAAGACATAAAAGTAGGGGAGAAAAAAAGTCAAGAAGGGAGTATCACTTTGCCTTTTGCTATTTGTCATCTCCTGGAATGGAGTCTGTATTAGTCCGATCTCACACTGCTATAAAGAAGTACCCGAGGCCGGGCTTGGTGGCTCATGCCTGTAATCCCAGCACTTTGGGAGGCCCAGGTGGGAAGATCACTTGAGATCAGGAGTTCGAGACCAGCCTGGCCAACATGATGAACTCCCATCTCTACTAAAAATACAAAAATTAGCCAGGCATGGTGGCATATGCTTGTAATCCCAGCTACTCCGGAGGCTGAGGCAGGAGAATTCCCTGAACCTGGGAAGCAGAGTTTGCAGTCAACTGAGATCATGCCACTGTGCTCCAGCCTGGGAGGCAGAGTCAGACTCCATCTCCAAAAGAAAAAGAAAAAGAAATACCTGAGACTGGGTAATTGATAAAGGAAAGACGTTTAATTGACTCTCAGTTCTGCATGGCTGGGGAGGCCTCAAGAAACTTATAATCGTGGTGGAAGGCAAAGGAGAAGCCAAGTACCTTCTTCACAAGATGGCAGGAGAGACAGAGTGAAGGGGAAAGAGCCCCTTATAAAACCAGTATCATGAGAACAGCATGGGGGAAACCACCTCCATAATTTAATCACCTCCCACCAGATTCGAGATGAGGTTATGGGTAGCCAAACCATATCATTCTGCCCCTGGCCCCTTTCTTTCTTTCTTTCTTTCTTTTTTTTTTTTTTGTTTTTGAGACAGAGTCACCCAGGCTGGAGCGCAGTGGCGCTATGTCGGCTCACTACAACCTCCAACACTTCAGCCATCCTCCTGCCTCACCCTCCTGAATAGAGACTACAGATGCATTCCACCAAACCTGCCTTTTTTTTTTTTTTTTTTTTTTTTGAGATGGGGTCTTGCTCTGTTGCTCAGATTGGAGTGCAGTGGCATGATCTCCGCTCACTGCAACCTCCATCTCCCAGGGTCAAGCAGTTCTCCTGCATCAGCCTCCCAAGTAGCTGGGATTACAGGCGCCTGCCACCACACCTGGCTAATTTTTGTATTTTTAGTAGAGATGGGGTTTGGCCATGTTGGCCAGGCTGGTCTTGAACTCCCGACCTCAGGTTATCCACTGGCTTCCACCTCCCAAAGTGCTGGGATTACAGGCGTGAGCCACCGCACCTGGCTAATTTTTGTATTTTTTAGTAGAGACGGGATTTCACTATATTGGCCAGGCTGGTCTTGAACTCCTGACCTCATGATCCACCCGCCTCGTCCTCCCAAGGTTCTGGGATTACAGACGTGAGCCACCACTCCCGGCTCCCCTGGCGCTTTTCTAATCTCATGTCCTCACAGTTCAAAACACAATCATGCCTTCCCAACAGGCCTCCAAAGTCTTAACTCATTCCAGTATTAACCCAAAAGTCCAAGTCCAAAGTCTCATCTGAGACAAGGCAAGTCCCTTTTGCCTAGGAGCCTGTAAAATCAAAAGCAAGTTAGTTACTTCTAAGATGCTATGGGGGAATAGGCATTGGTAAATGCTCCCATTCCAAATGGGAGAAATTGGACAAAACAAAGGGGTTACTGGCCCTATACAAGTCCAAAATCCAGTGGGACAGTCATTCCATCTTAAAGCTTATTTTAATCTCCTTTGACTCCATGTCTCACATCCAGGGCATGCTGATGCAAAGAGTGGGCTCCCAAGGGCTTGAGCAGTTCCGACCCTGTGGCTTTGCAGGGTTCAGGCCCAGAGGCTGCTCTCCTGGGCTGGCATTCAGTGCCTGCGGCTTTTCCAGGTGTATGGTGCAAGCTGTTTGTAGACCTGCCATTCTGGAGTCTGGAGGATGGTGGCCATCTTCTCACAGCTCCACTAGGCAGTGCCCCAGTGGGGACTCTGGGGGGGCTCCAACCCCATGTTTCCTTTCTGCAACACCCTAGCAGAGGTTCTCCTTGAGGTCTCTTCCCCTGCAGCAGACTTTGGCCTGGACATCCAGGGATTTCCATACATCTTCTGAAATCTAGACAGAGGTTCCCAAACCTCAATTCTTGACTTCTGTGCACCTGCAGCCCCAGCATCACGTGCAAGCTACCAAGGTTTTGGGGCTTGCAGCCTCTGAAGCAACAGCCCAAGCTGTACCTTGGTCCCTTTTAGCCATGAGCTGGAGCAGCTGGGACTCAGGGCCCCAAGTCCTGAGGCTGCCCACGAAACCATTTTTTCTTCCTAGGCCTCAGGTCCTGTGATAGGAGGGGCTACTATGAAGATCTCTGACATGCCCTGGATACATTTTTCCCATTGTTTTTGTGATTAACATTCAACTCCTTGTTACTTATGCAAATTTATGCAGCTGGCTTAAATTGCTTCATAAATTATTCAGTGGTCTCAACTCACTGAGATCACTGAGTGATCTCAGGAAAATAAAGAAATATTAGCAAATAAGAGAAACACCTTACATTGCCATACTCCTTTGACAGGTCATGTGAAAGTAATTTAAGTGATCATGTAACTTAGCCTGCAGTTTGAATATTTGTCTTGGTAGGTTTTTCTTTAGGTGCTTGTAGTATGTGTTTATGCACTAGAAAGTTGGTGTTGTTATAGTTCCAGCATAAGGATGACTTACTGTGCCATTATTTTCCTAACAATATTATACCATTTCATATAAACAGTGGAATTCCTATATATATCTTGATGTTTGTTTCTTATATGAACTTAGATACACTACACAAGCTCACTTAACTAAAGGTCACATCTTTTCTTTTTTTTTTGTTTTGAGACGGAGTTTTGCTCTTATTGCCCAGGCTGGAGTGCAATGGCACGATCTCGGGTCACCTCAATCTCTGCCTCCCGGCTTCAAGTGATTCTTCTGCCTCAGCCTCCCGAGTAGCTGGGATTACAGGCATATGCCACCACACCTGGCTAATTTTGTATTTTTAGTAGAGAGTAGGTTGGTCAGGCTGGTCTCGAACTCCCGACCTCAGGTGATCCCGCTCACTTCTGCCTCCTAAAGTGCTGGGATTATAGGCGTGAGCCACCACGCCCAGCCTAAGATCACATCATTCAGAACACAACCTAGAATCACAAAGAAAGTAAACAAAAACAGGCCTGTACTCATGGGACAGCTGTGGAATCTTCACCTATGAGTCATACCACCATCATAGTTTTTGCTGTTTAGAGTACTATTATTTTACTTCATGTTTAATGAGTTTTTTTAAAAAAACATTGCCCACTTCCAAAGTGATAATCTGTGAAATCATGGTTTTTATGTATTTTATACCTTTTTTAGTATCCATTATAATAAATACATAACTATTAAATATATAACTCTTCTGTATATAACAGTTAAAATCATATTCTTGCTCTGCACTTCGGAGAATACTGCTTTGGGCCTAATCAGCTCATTTTTAAAATGAAGATTGAACTAAAGTTTATGGACTTGAAAATTTTGTGATCTCTATGATGATGTTCATTATCATAACACAATTCTAGCAAAGTTAACTGGTTCCACCAGATGAAAGTAGATTACAACCAGGCGGTGGCTCATACCTGTAATCCTGCACTTTGGGAGGCTGAGGCAGGAGGATTGCTTGAGCCCGGGAGTTTGAGACCAGCCTGGACAACATGCCAAGACTGTCTCTACAAAATTTAAAAAAAAAAAAAAAAAAAAAAAAATAGCTGGGCCTAGTGCCCGGTGCCTGTGGTCCCAGCTACTCGGAAGGCTGAGGTGGAGAATCACTTCAGACTGGGAGGTCAAGGCTGCTGTAGATCAGAATAGCAAAAAGGAAAAAGAGGATGTTTGCTCTTTGATGTTTTTGTGAAATCAGCTGCCTTTTTTTTTTTTTTTTCTGAATTCAGGCTCCCCCCTGCCCCCACAATTTGGTTCCTTTATCTGCAACACTCTGGACATCTGTTTTTGAGCTATGTTTGTACTCCACATTAAGTATGTATTAGCATGATAATATATAATGTTGCTTATCTCCAAGGGTGCTGAACTTTTTATTCCATTACTATAGTTTGTTTCCAGATCTGTAGGTTGACGGAGGGGCAGATGACAAGGACTGCTCTTTTCTTTTTTTTTTTTTTTTTTTTTTGAGACGGAGTCTGGCTCTGTCCCCCAGGCTGGGGTGCAGTGGCCAGATCTCAGCTCACTGCAAGCTCCGCCTCCTGGGTTTACGCCATTCTCTTGCCTCAGCCTCCTGACTAGCTGGAACTACAGGCGCCCGCCACCTCGCCCGGCTAGTTTTTTGTACTTTTTAGTAGAGACAGGGTTTCACCGTGTTAGCCAGGATGGTCTCGATCTCCTGACCTCGTGATCCGCCCGTCTCGGCCTCCCAAAGTGCTGGGATTACAGGCTTGAGCCACCGCGCCCGGCCCTTTTTTTTTTTTTGAGACGTAGTTTTGCTCTTGTTGCCCAAGCCGGAGTGCAATGGTGTGATCTCGGCTCACCGCAACCTCCACCTCCTGGGTTCAAGTGATTCTCCTGCCTCAGCCTCCTGAGTAGCTGGGATTACAGGCATGCGCCACCATGCCTGGCTAATTTTTTGTGTTTTTAGGAGAAACGAGGTTTCACCATTTTAGCCTGGCTGGTCTCAATCTCCTGACCTCAGATGATCCGCCCACCTCGGCCTCCCAAAGTGAGCCACCTCACCCGGCCAGGACTACTCTTTTCTTTGCTGTGGTAGGTAGAAACTTGAAACAGACGGATCCAGTGCCTCCAACAATTGGAGGAAGTGGATTATGGAGCCAGGAAACAGCATGTACTGTGTCTTTTTAAATATTAGGAGTAGAAGAAGCCCATTTGTATTCATTTAGATTCACTGACATTTTGGTTTGGGTTTCAATTTAGGTTGTATTGCTATTAAGATATTTAAATCACTGATTCCTATGTTTTTCCAGAATTCTCTTTTCTTGTTTTCTGTAAGTTCTGTAACTTAGATGTAAAGTTTGTTTAAATTTATTTTGACAGTGTTTTGGAAATTGAAATTACTTTAGATGGCCTTTCTATACTTATAAAACTCAAGCCAGTTGTGGTGGTTTGTCTGTAGTCCCAGATACTTGGGAGGCTGAGGTGGGAGCGTCAGTTGAGGTCAGGAGTTCAAGACCAACCTAGGCAGCATAGCAAAATGAATTTCAAACTTCTTGGTATAGTATACAGAGCTCTTCACAATATGTGTTCTGTCTGCCTTGAAAGCCATCCCCTGCCCTCCATACACACACACACACACACACACACACACACACACACACACACACACACATTATATTCCTGCCTGACCACTGAATCCTTACATTGTGACTTTTTTTGATAATTTAATTTAAAACCATAATTTTTTGGACTTGATCATACTTGGATTTTGACCCACACAAGTGAGAATCAGGGTGTTAGTGTTTTTTGTTTGTTTTTTAAGACGGTCTTGCTGTGTCACCAAGGAGTCCAGTGGCATGATCATAGCTCACTGCAGTCTCAAACTGCTGAGCTCAAGTGATCCCCCTGCTTCAGCCTCCTGAGTAGCTGGGACTACAGGTGCAAACCACCAGGCCTGGCTGATTTTTTTTTTTTTTTTTTTCATGTGGAGGTGTAGAGGTGGGGGACTTGCTTAATTACCCGGGCTGGTCTCGAACTCCTGGCTTTAAGCAATCTTTTTGCCTTGGCCTCCTAATGTGCTGAAATTATAAGCATGAGCTACCATGCCTGGCCAAAATCATGAGAGATATTTAATAATTATTATGAAAAGTTATAATAGTTTTATTGAGCACTATGTGCCAGGCACTGCTTTAAATACTGTGCATGAATTAGCTCAATCCATGTAACAACACTTAAAGTAAGCATTATTATTCTATTTAATGAGGAAACTGAAGCACAGAAAAGTTAAGTAAACAGTAGTCAGGATTTGAAACTATTATGCCTTCAGATATTGGGCACATAACCACTATACTATGTTGTCTTTTGTATAAGCAAGAATGCTACTCTTTTTTTTTTTTTTTTGAGACGGAGTCTCGCGCTGTTGCCCAGGCTGGAGTGCAGTGGCCGGATCTCAGCTCGCTGCAAGCTCCGCCTCCCGGGTTTGCGCCATTCTCCTGCCTCAGCCTCCCGAGTAGCTGGGACTACAGGCGCCCGCCACCTCGCCCGGCTAGTTTTTTGTATTTTTTAGTAGAGACGGGGTTTCACCGTGTTAGCCAGGATGGTCTCGATCTCCTGACCTTGTGATCCGCCCGTCTCGGCCTTCCAAAGTGCTGGGATTACAGGCTTGAGCCACCGCGCCCGGCCAAGAGTGCTACTCTTTTAATGTTCTGCTGGGGGTATCCTTTTCCAGGGACATGAGTGCTTATGTTCTCTATCTGTAGCTTCTGACTCTTCATATCAGAATATTTGAAAAACTAACCAGAAAGCATCTAAGTGTCTGGGTGTGGTGTCTCATGCCTTCTGGCATTTGGGGAGTCCAAGACAGAAGGATTGTTTGAGGCCAGGAGTTCAAGAGCAGCCTGGGCAACATAGTAAGACACCCTATCTATGCATACGTACACATGTACGTACATACATAAAGCATCTAAGTGAACTTAATCAGAGCTAAACTATGTGGATGGTTTCGCTGAATATTTCATTCAGGCAGGGTGAATCCCTGCCAATTAATCTCACCCCATACTTGGTATCTCCCTGGCAGAGACCACACTTATGCCTGCCATATTGTCTCTTCCTGGGTTGGCTCTTGAGTCCTGTTCTTATCTTTCACATAGAACATCCCCTTTCTGTTCACACAACCATTCTCATAGATAGGGTTAATATAACTGATTACAATCAAAACTACATCTACCTCCTCAGTATTACTCCTGGGTCACTTAGAGGAGAATTGTGGAAGTTCCAAATTTGACAGGGACTTGAAGACCAGGCATTGGATATCAAGCAATTAAGTTACCAGAGGTGCTTCTGTAAAACTGAAGTGTCGTGTTTTTTTTTTGTGTGTGTGTGTAATTAGAGTCAGGGTTTTGCTATGTTGCCCAGGTTACATTTAAACTCCTGGGCTCAGGTGATCCTCCTGCCTCAGCCTCCTGAGTAGCTGGGACTATAGGCCTGAAAATGTAATTTTGGTTTTCTTTTTGGTTCCTGATTTTTAGTGGGACTTTCCCACTTGTTAATATGATTTCTGTCTTGAATCATGTGCTTCAGTGTACTTTGAAACCAGGCTGATTTTTTTGTTTTGTTTTTTGTTGTTGTTATTTTTTAAGATGGAGTCTTACTCTGTCGCTGAGGCTGGAGTGCAGTGGTGTGATCTCGGCTTACCGCAACCTCTGCCTCTCCGGTTCAAGCGATTCTCCTGCCTTAGCCTCCTGAGTAGCTGGGATTACAGGTGCCCACCACCACACCTGGCTAATTTTTTGGGGTTTTTTTTTGTTTTTTTTTTGAGAAGGAGTCTCACTCTGTTGCCCAGGCTGGAGTACAGTGGCACAATCTCGACTCACTGCAACCTCTGCCTACTGAGTTCAAGTGATTTTCCTGCCTCAGCCTCCCAAGTAGCTGGGATTACAGGTGCATGCCACCATACCTGGCTAATTTTTGTATTTTTAGTAGAGACGGGGTTTCACCATGTTGGCCAGGCTGGTCTCAAACCCGTGACCTCAAGTGATCCGCCCTCCTTAGCCTCCCAAAATGCTAGGATTACAGGCGTGAGCCACCGCACCTGGCCTTTGGTATTTTTTAGTGGAGACAGAGTTTCTCCATGTTGGCCAGTCTGGTCTCAAACTCCTGACCTCAGGTGATCCGCCCGCCTCGGCCTCCCAAAGTGCTGGGATTACAAATGTGAGCCACTGTGCCCAGCCTGAAACCAGGCTGTTTAGTAGTTATGATTCTGTGGTGTTCTTAGTATATTTGCATTTGAGTTATAGACTTTGTATGGTAAAAAGAAAAGAATTTTTAAAAAGAAAAAAAACAATATATGTATGTATATTTGCATAGTTTTGGGGCCTATATATAAAAATGGTTAAAGTTGTTTGTGTAGAAGGAGATAGAAAGGAAAGCTGAGAGAAGAAGTAAAAGGAGGAAGCTATCCTTAACATAAATGAGACCCATGCCAGGCAAAGTGGCTCATTAATGTAATCCCAGCACTTAGGGAGGCTGAGCCAGGAGCATCACTTGAGCCCAGGAGTTTGAGACCAGCCTGGGCAACATAGTGAGACCCTGCCTCTACAATAATAGTAGTGATTAAAAAAAAGGCCGGGTGTGGTAGTGGGCACCTGTAATCCCAGCTACTTGGGAGGCTGAGGCAGGAGAATCACTTGAACACGGGGGCAGAGGTTGCAGTGAACCAAGATCACACCACTGCACTCCAGCCTGGGCAACAGAGTGAGACTCCATCTCAAAAAAAAAAAAAATACAAATTGAGACTCTGTCTCAAAAAAAAAAAAAGATATATATAGCCTATATAGTATCATCAACTTTAATATTCAAATTTAGCCTTGCAGATGGAACTGTTAATATTTAGTAGCTATTATTTTCAGTTACATTTACGTAAATGTGACTCATATTCAACATTGCTACTTTCCTTTTGTTTTGCGTACTGTTTATTTCCACTTCAGTAAAAGTATTAAAATAATGGCTAACATTGAACACTGGCCATGTGCAAGGCATTGTACTAAGTACTTTGCATAGATCATCTCTTTTTAATCTTCACAAAAAAACCAAAACTATGAAATAGAATGTTATTCCTGTTTTACAAATACAGAAACTGAATTTAGTGGGGTTAGGTAATTTCCTTGGGGTCACACAACAAATACATTCTGAGGCTGGAATTTGAATTCTGGAGTTCCCACTCACCCACTATGCTATCTGCTGTAAACAGAAGTTTCCTCTCGTTGCAGATGCATTGGTTACCATGGAAGTAGACTTCTATCAAAATAAGCCAAAGAGAATGCTGAACTTAAAAGTACAATAATAAACCCTTTGAGTGTAACTCATTGAGCTTTATTGTGATTAATTTTCAGAGAAGAAATAAGTCAGGAAACTAATTTGGTAGAATATTTTAGCTGTAAAATCCTTGTTTACCTGTATAAAAATACTTATCTTATAAAATCATTCTTTGCAGGACCCTGTGAAATTGATGGTGATTTTTTTTTTTTTTTTTTTTTAGACAGTCTTGCTCTGTTGCCCAGCCTCCGCCTCCCAGGCTCAAGCCAGAGACATGCACTACCGCACTGGGCTAATTTTTATATTTTCTTTTTAGTAGAGATGGGGTTTCACCATATTGGTCAGTCTGGTCTTGAACTACTGGCCTCAAGTGATCCACCCACCTCTGCCTCCCACAGTGCTGGAATTACAAGCGTGAGCCACCTGCACCTGGCCTGATGGTGATTTAAAGTGCTCTTTCTTCATTACTTCTCGAGTAGCTTTCCAGTTTTATAAATGAAGCCACATGGATCTTCCAAGGCCTTATTTGAATTCCAGGGCCTTTTTTCTGTGTATTTCTTTCCAAGAAGCTTATTTACTTTTCCTTTCTTCTTTTCTTCTTTTTTCTTTTATTTCCTTTCTGCTTGCCTTTTTTTTTTTTTTTTCCCCCTGAGACAGTCTTGCTGTTGCCCAGGCTGAAGTACAGTGATCTCGGCTCACTGCAACCTTTGCCTCTCAGGTTCAAGCAACTCTCCTGTCTCAGCCTGCTGAGTAGCTGGGATTACAGGCATGCATCACCACACCTGGCTAGTTTTTGTATTTTTAGTACTTACGGGGTTTCACCATGTTGGCCAGGCTGGTCTCGAACTCCTGACCTCAGGCGATCCGCCCACCTCGGCCTCCCAGAGTGCTGGGACTACAGGTGTGAGCCACCACACCTGGCCTCTTGCTTGCTTTCTTGTTGTCTTCTTCCCTCCCTCCGTCTTTCTCTTTTCTTTTCTTTTCTTTATTTCTTTTTTTTTTTTTTTAAAAAAGACAGTTTCGCTCTTGTCGCCCAGGCTGGAGTGCAGTGGCACGATCTTGGCTCACTGCAACCTCTACCTCTCTCCTGGGTTCAAACAATTCTCCTGCCTCAGCGTCCCGAGTAGCTGGGACTATAGGCGCCCACCATCACACCCAGCTAATTTTTCTATTTTTAGTAGAGATGGGGTTTCACCATATTGGCAAGGCTGGTCTCGAACTCCTGACCTTGTGATCCACCCACCTCGGCTTCCCAAAGTGCTGGGATTACAGGCATGAGCCACTGTGCTGAGCCCATTTTTTTTTTCTTTGGGGTCTTGCTCTGTCAGGCAGGCTGGAGTGTAGTGGGGATCATGGCTCACTGCAGCCCTGAACTCCCAGGCTCAAGTGAACCTCCTAACTCAGCCTCCCAAGTAGCTGGGACTGCAGGCACTGATCACCACACCTGGCTATTTTTGTTGTTACTTTTTGTGGAGACAGAGTCTTGTTGTGTTGCCTAGGCTGGTCTCAAACTAGCCTCAAGCCGTTTTCCTACCTCAACCCTCAAAAGTGTCAGAGTTACAGGCGTGAGCCACTGCGCCTGACCAATAGACTTCTTTCCATTTTCTAAATTAATGTAGATTATTTTTAGCTTCTGAAATACTAGAAGACAGTTGAAAACCATGATTACTCTGGTCTTTCTATTTCTCCTTCAATTTAATTGTCTTATTTGAGTCTATAGACGAGATGAAATCTCGGGGTCTTACAGAAAGCATCTGAAATTTTGAAATGAACCATCATACAGGGTTGCTTGGCCTATTTTCTAATATTCAGCAGTTCTCATATCATCTGTTGTTTGTTAAGGGGGCGGTGGATACAGTCAACAGAAAGACTCTTTTTTTGGAAACAGGGTCTTGCTCTGTCACCCAGTGCCATCTCAGCTCACTGCACCCTCTGCCTCCCAGGTTCAAGTGATTCTTGTGCCTCAGCCTCCTGAGTAGCTGGGACTACAGGCATGCACTCCCATGCCCAGCTAATTTTTTGATTATTTGTAGAGACCAGGTCTCACTGTGTTGCCCAGGCTGGTCTTGAACTCCTGGCCTCAAGCAGACCTCCTGCCTTGGCCTCCCAAAGTACTGGGATTACAGACGTGTGCCACAACTCCCAGCTCCAGAAAGACTCTTTATCAGACCATGAACTATACTTAATTTGCAAGTAGATCCCGACTTGAATAATTAATCTGCTCTTTACTAACTCAGTCGTCTTAGGTAAGTTACTTAAACTGAGCCTTAGTTTCTTCATCTGTAAAATAGTATAATGGAGATAATGATGTAGATAAATACTTAGTAGGGTATCTGATGCCTAAGAGGTACTCTGTGAACTTCTTTCCCTGCCTAGTTTTAAATTAGAAAAGAAAAAGGTCAAATTAGGAGTCTTTGAGTAAGCCCAAGTGAGCCATAGCCTGAGAAATAGGGTGTGAAAGCACTGAGACAAATCTTGCATTTTCCTCTCAAGGGCACACAGTTAGCATAGTGTAAGTTCCCAGCAGCACTGGAAAAATGACACAAGTATTTAATAGATTAGATTAAATCTGAGAAAAGTACATTTAATGGCATCTTTGTGTCAGCTGATGTTTTATTTTTTACCCCACCCCACCAGTTCTCTTTTCTCTAATATTCTGGGTAACCTTTTCCTGATTCCGTGAGGAAAATGGCTGCAGAGAATGATAAATATGAGTAAGGCTATGTAACTATGTAGCTATTTTGCATGCGTGAATACTGTATTTTCTTTTCTTTTTTCTTTTTTTTTTTTTTTTTTTTGAGGCAAGGCCTCACTCTGTCACCCAGGTTGGAGAGCAGTGGTGCAGTCAGGTTCACTGCAGCCTTGCCTTCCCGGGCTCGAGCAATCCTCCCATTTAGCCCCCTAAATAGCTGGGAGGGGGCTATGTAGCTAATTCTAGGTTACATTCTCTCTGACCCATCTGAGCAAACTTACAAAGGCCAATAAGAACTTAAAGAGTATTATTCCTTTTCTCTCTTTGTCCTTCCCCTTACAATTCTACTTTGACTCTCTTACTTTCATACACAGTCGACCCTTGAACAACATGGCTTTAACTGCATGGATTCACTTATAGGTAAATTTTGTTTTTCAGTACATACAGTCAGCCCTCCGTATCAGCAGGGTCCACATCTACAACCAAATGCAGATAGAAAATACGGTATTCAGCTAGGTACAGTAGCTTCTCCCTATAATTCCAGGACTTTGGGAGGCCGAGGTGGGAGGATTGCTTGAGCCCAAAAGTTTGAGACCAGCCCGGATAACATAGTGAGACCCGTTCTCTATAAAACAGCTTAAAAATTAGCCTGGCATAGTGCATGCACCTGCAGTCCCAGTTATTTAGGGGGCTAAATGGGAGGATTGGTGAGCCCAGGAGGGCAAGGCTATAGTGAACCTGATTGCACCACTGCTCTCCAACCTGGGTGACAGAGTGAGGCCTTGCCTCAAAAAAAAAAAAAAAAAAAAAAAAAAAGAAAAGAAAATACGATATTCATGCATGCAAAACTCTCGTCTACAGATGGATATACAGTTTTATATCTGCAGGTTCCTAAGGGCCAACTGGTATCCACAGGCAGTCCTGAATCCAACCCTCTGAGGGACGACCATACTATAATCTTGTGCTCAAAACCCTCAAGAATCCAGAGTAATCTTAGGCACCTGCATCCTGACGTCAGCATGCCAAACTTGGGAGATCTTTATAGATATCTGTTACTTGTCTTGCGTGTTGTCTGGTCAGGGAAGAAAAAAATATTAAGTAGAACTTCGAGTTCACACAGAAAGAGTGTGTCCTTCAGACTGAGCTCATTGCATTGTCGGGGTGATTCTTCACGTTATTCATCCCCAGTTACATCTGCTTTCGCTTTCTTTTTTATTTTAAAGAAGGCAGAACAGAGGTCAGGAGTACATTCACCCGTAACTCTGTAGTTTTGCTTTTTTTTTTTCCCCTAGGAAGCTAGCAAAGACTGACTTGTAATTGCAATAATCACCTCTAGGAATAGAATTACAAAATTACATAATTTGTGGTATTTGGGCTTTCTTACCCCAGAATGTCACCCGACCCACAGGATACTATATCTGAAAACCTCACTAAGGGTGCCTTTTCCAGGCACTAATGGATTAGCGTATATTATTTTTCATATTTTTTTCTCTGTCGGGCATTGAGGAGTTATACATGACAGGAATAGATAACTTCAGAGCATTACTGCCTGGGAAGGGCAGGGTTTGGAGAGGTATCTCGGTTGGGGCTTTAGGAAGTGATGGAAAGGCGGGGCGCTGTGGCTCAAGCCTGTAATCCCAGCACTTTGGGAGGCCGAGACGGGCGGATCACGAGGTCAGGAGATCGAGACCATCCTGGCTAACCCAGTGAAATCCCGTCTCTACTAAAAAATACAAAAAACTAGCCGGGCGAGGTGGCGGGCGCCTGTAGTCCCAGCTACTCGGGAGGCTGAGGCAGGAGAATGGCGTAAACCCGGGAGGCGGAGCTTGCAGTGAGCTGAGATCCGGCCACTGCACTCCAGCCTGGGCGACAAAGCGAGACTCCGTCTCAACAACAACAACAAAAAAACAAGGAAGTGATGGAGAAGCATAAGGCTACCTGGGCAGATGTGGGGTATTATAGAAAGGAAAGGTGTGCAAAAATGTGGAGGTGAGAGGGTACAAAAAATAATCTCCATTTTCTTTCTGTAGTTGTAAATAGGAAAGAGTGACAAAAGAACAGTAGCGTGGACATGTGTATGTATGATAAAGCTTAAGACTCAAACAATTAGCAAATTAATAAAATACATGGTTCCTTTAACGCTTATATCTAATGAATGATATCTTTATGTCTTGATTATATCTTTTGTGTGGAAACCTGCCTGAACCACATTCTGTGGCAAGCAAGATAGAAACCTAAATTTGGAACTTAAAATTCTTTCTTTCATGAGCACTAATAGCTTTAATCAAGGCTCAAAATCTTTTTTTTTTTTTTTTTTTTTTTTTTTTTGAGACGGAGTCTCGCTGTGTCGCCCAGGCTGGAGTGCAGTGGCCGGATCTCAGCTCACTGCAAGCTCTGCCTCCCGGGTTTTTACGCCATTCTCCTGCCTCAGCCTCCCGAGTAGCCGGGACTACAGGCGCCCGCCACCTCACCCGGCTAGTTTTTTGTATTTTTTAGTAGAGACGGGGTTTCACCGTGTTAGCCAGGATGGTCTCGAACTCCTGACCTCGTGATCCGCCCGTCTCGGCCTCCCAAAGTGCTGGGATTACAGGCTTGAGCCACCGCGCCCGGCTTTTTTATTTTTTTTTTGAGACAGAGCCTCACTCTGTTGCCCAGGCTGGAGTGCGGTGGCGCAGTGGCGCGATCTCGGCTCACTGCAACCTCCGCCTCCCAGGTTCAAGCAATTCTCCTGCCTCAGCCTCCCAAGTAGCTGGGATTACAGGTGCTTACCACCACCTTCGGCTAATTTTTGTATTTTTAGTAGAGAGGGGGATTTACCATGTTGATCAAGCTGGCCTCTATCTCCTAACCTCGTGATCCACCCACCTCAGCCTCCCAAAGTGCTGGGATTACAGGCGTGAGCCACCATGCCTGGCCCTCAAAATCTTAAACCATAAAGCAGTTATGACAGTAGAATTATAAACAGGGCCGGGCGCAGTGGCTCAGGCTGGGCGCAGTGACTCATGCCTGTAATCTTGGCAATTTGAGAGGCTGAGGTGGATGGATCACCTGAGGTCTGGAGTTCGAGATCAGCCTGGCCAACATGGTGAAACCCCATCTCTACTAAAAATACAAAAATTAGCAGGGTGTGGTGGTGCATGCCTGTAATCCCAGCTCCTTGGGAGGCTGAGGCAGGAGAGTTGCTTGAACCCAGGATGTGGAAGTTGCAGTGTGTCAAGGTTGCACCACTGAACTCCAGCCTGGGCAATAGAGTGAGACTCCATCTCAAAAAAATAAAAAATAAAATGATAGTAGTGGTTCACCTAAAAACGACTGAAAAGATTATTATTATTATTATTTTATTTTTATTTTATTTATTTTTTTGAGATAGGGTCTTGCTCTGTCACCCAGGCTGGAGTGCAGTGCCATGATCATGACTTACTTCAGCCTCAACCTCCTGGACTCAAGCAATCTGCCCACCTCAGCCTCCCCAGTAGCTGGACTTCAGGTGCGCGCCACTATGCCCAGCTAATTTTTGTATTTTTGGTAGAGACGGGGTTTTGCCATGTTGCCCAGGCTGAACTACAACTCCTGAGATCAAGCCATCCACTCACCTCAGCCTCCCAAAGTGCTAGGATTCCAGTCATGAGGTACCACGCCCAGCCAAAAGTGACTGAAAAGATTTGTATGTGATCATATCATACACTTGGAATAGCAGTTTTTGGTTTGTGGCTCTAGTGATTCTTTGCAGGCTTTGTGCTACTGTTACATGCAGCTTTGTTTCTAAGAGCCACGTAAATACTTTGAGAGTACACCCTGTTTTTCTACTTATTTGTTCATTCCGCTATTTTCGGAGTATCTACTGTCAGATCCTATTAGGTGTTAGAGATACAAAGATAAAATCTCTGCCTTCCAAGAATTCAGTCCAGTACATTCTTGGGGGAATTAGGTTTTCTGCTTATCATAGGGTATATCCATGGCAAGGTTTCTCACCTCAAATTGACATTTTGGGTCAGATTATTCTTTGCTGGAGGGCTTTCCTGAAGAGTATTGTAGGATGTTAAACGGCTTCCCTGCCTCTACCTACTAGGTGCCAGTAACCAGCCCCATCATCTGGCCCAAGTTGTGACAATCAAGCATCTCCAGACATTGCCAGATTCCTGGGGGCAAATCTGTAATAAGAACCAGAGTTTATCTGTGTCATTGACTGTGAGCTTTGGTAAATGAGTTTTGAGAAAATTCATACAAAGCTAGCAAATGTAACAAAGAAAGAACCTAGATCCGTTGCACAATGCTTGTTATTACTCCACATGACTTCTCAAAGAGGAATTAGATAACAGCCGTGCTGAATAACACCTACAAAATGTTTTATTTTTTAGCTTGGATGTCTATGAGATCTCTTTCTGAGTTACTATGTGTAGGAGAATAATTGTTTGGTTTCTTAGGGACTCCACTAAAACAACAAACAATATAAGCCATTGGAGAGGAAGAGTCTAATGCATAATAAAAATCTTAGTCTTTTCTGAGCTGTTTGTACCAGCATTTCCCTTTTCTTGTTAAGAGCGAAAGTATTTTCTCCAGTGAGTACGCGGGACAACTGGCATATTTAGAAATGTCTCCTGTGTTCTTCAGGCATGTAACTTAAAATTTTGTTACTTTACTAAATTGGACTTTTCTTCACTTACTGCTTTTCCATGTTCAGACAACACGTGAAGAACATCGAACAACCAAAAATTCATTTTAATATAATAGTCTTTTAACGCTTGTCTTCCAGTAATGCCTTGGTTCTCAAAGTAAAGGATCCACTTTCCTGTTGGAAAGAGTACTTCCCTAGAAGTCCTAAAACCTGTATTTTAGGTTCACCCTTAGCACTCTTACTAAACATTCATTTAGCCTCTCTCGGTCTTGATTTCTTTACTTGTGGTAGACTAATAGATATAGAAAGAGGCTCTTTTATCCTGTTTTCCTGATAAGTTCCTAAATTCCATAAATCTACACTTTTTGCTCACACAAACTTTTATATATCCTTATTCTTATACAATATCCACATTTCCATTTCTGTGCCTAATAGAGTTTTGATTCATCATGGATAATCTGTCATCAGAAGAAATTCAACTGAGAGCTCACCAGATTACTGATGAGGTAAATGTTTTACCTAAAATAAGTAAATAATTCTATTTCAGTTTTCATATTGGAGGGGTGAGAGGGCCTTCTTAGGGACCATTTTGGCCTCTTCCTAGTCCATTAATATCAAAGAACACATTTGCCCCTTAGTGCCTTTGCTGGTTTTTATTTTCTTAAAGTGAAAACAATTTGTATGATTTTTATTTTTTAGGTACTTATTACTTAAGTGCAACAAAGATACTCTATTATGTATTTGAGAAATGCTAGACTTCTATTTAACAATTTCCTAATATCTGTAATTTACTTAGATTTCTACCTACATTAAATTTTTATGACTATAAAATTTTTATTCCCATGAACTTCACCATCCAAATATTCTCTCTTTTTTAAAAAAACTTTTCCTTTCAACATCACACTGGAAGTCCTTACACATTTTCTCTTAAGGAGCACTTGAAAATAACCGAAAATGTAGTGATCAACTTACTTTTTTTTTTTTTTTTTTGAGACAGAGTCTCACTCTATTGCCCAGGCTGCAGTGCAGTGATGTGATTTCGGCTCACTGCATCCTCTGCCTCCTGTGTTCATCAAGCGATTCTCCTGCCTCAGCTTCCTGGGTAGCTGGGATTACAGGCATGTGCCACCACGCCCAGCTAATTTTTGTAGTTTTAGTAGAGACGGGGTTTCACCATGTTGGGCATACTGGTCTCGAACTCCTGACCTCGTGATCCACCCACCTCAGCCTCCCAAAGTGCTGGGATTATAGGCATGAGCCACCACACCCGGCCATTGTTTTGTTTTGGTTTTTTTTGTTTGTTTGTTTGTTTTTGAGACGGAGTCTCGCTTCTGTCGCCCAGGCTGGAGTGCAGTGGCCTGATCTCAGCTCACTGCAAGCTCCGCCTCCCGGGTTCACGCCATTCTCCTGCCTCAGCCTCCCGAGTAGCTGGGACTACAGGCGCCCGCCACCTCGCCCGGCTAGTTTTTTGTAGTTTTAGTAGAGACGGGGTTTCACTGTGTTCACCAGGATGGTCTCGATCTCCTGACCTCGTGATCCACCCGTCTCGGCCTCCCAAAGTGCTGGGATTACAGGCTTGAGCCACCGCGCCCGGCCCATTGTTTTAAAGGAAGGGATAGGCTGGCAATTCTTTTTGTTTTTTCCTTTAATGGAGACAGTCTCTCCGTTGGGCTATGTTGCCTGGGCTGGTCTTGGACTCTGGTACTCAAGAAATCCCCCTGCCTCAGCCTCCCAAAGTGCTGGGATTGTAGGCATGAGCCACTGTGCCCAGCCTGAGCTGGCCATTTTTAAAGATAGAATAGCATCATGAATGTGGCCTGTGATCGGATGGTTTTTTTGTTTTGTTTTGTTTTGTTTTTTACATATTTTGGAATGCTAAAACTCTGTGTTTTTTCCTAGTCTCTGGAAAGTACGAGGAGAATCCTGGGTTTAGCCATTGAGGTAAGAAAATGTTAGTCACCAACTTAAGTATAAAAATTTATAGGAGATATCCTAATACTTCTGGCTGGAATTAGTGTTAAAGGGTAATGTATCAATATGCTTTATTATTTGAAATTAACAGTTGCTGAAATTGTCAAATTATGCACTAATGGGCCTTTTTTGTTTTTCCCTTTGACAGTATTGGAATATGACAGGGAAGATGAATTCACTATGAGTTTGTGACTTAATTATTTTGGGGGGCTACTATGTTAAAGTGTGTTTAAGAATACTAGTTCTGTCTGTAGCTCTAATCCTCTGAGAGCTTGGGTTTCTAAATTATTCTGTCTTGCTATTTGACAGCTCTTGTAGGTTTTGTTTCTGTTGTTTTTGGTTTGTTTTGTTTTACTATCAGCCTTTTTCCCACTTCTTTTAGTCTCAGGATGCAGGAATCAAGACCATCACTATGCTGGATGAACAAGGGGGTGAGTTAAATTATTAGCAGAAATTCTTAATTTGACCATGATGCCAAAAAGCCCTATCAGATTAGCCACATACAAATTTCAGCCTTTGGGAGGGCCTTCCCTTTGTAAAGTAAGAATAATATGTTTACTTCTTGTCTTCTGGTTTGAATAATGTCATGTTCACTGTCTATTTGGGATGGCAGGCAACAATGCCCAACTGTGTATATACCGAGTATGTGTTAGACCAGCATGGCTAACACATTAGACATTATGATAGTAATGTAGCTGGGATTACAGGTACCCACCACCACACCCAGCTAATTTTTTGTATTTTCAGTAGAGACAGGTTTCACTGTGTTGGCCAGGTTGATCTCAAAGTCTTGACCTCAAGTGATCCGTCCACCTTGGCCTCCCGAAGTGCTGGGATTATAAGCATGAGCCACCATGTCTGGGCAGACATTGTGATATTCTTACATCATCCTCAAATCAAGTTAAGTCCTAAAACAGATCTAGATTCAGGTGTGCTTGGAAGCACTTGAGTTGGCCCTGATTAATCAGGTCTAGTTTTTATTACTCCTATAACAGCCCTCAGGTTTTGAACCTCATAGAAATGATGGGGATTTGACCTGGTCAGAGTACCCTTAACTTGGTTGTAAGGATGATCTCTAAATAACCATCCCTTGGTCCTACTATACAAGATTCTTTTATTTTTTATTTTTATTTTATTTTATTTTATTTTGAGGGGAATCCCACTCTGTCATCTAGGCTGGAGTTCAGTGGTGCAATTGCATCTCACTGCAACCTCCAGCTGCCAGGTTCAAGTGATTCTCCTGCCTCAGCCTCCCAGGTAGCTGGGATTACAGGCACCCATCATCACACCCAGCTAATTTTTGTATTTTTAGTAGAGATGGGGTTTCATCATGTTGACCAGGCTGGTCTTGAACTCCTGACCTCAGGTGATCCGCCCACCTCGGCCTCCCAAAGTGCTGGGATCACAGGCATGAGCCACCATACCCAGCCATATACAAACTTCTTAGAACAAATTTTTCCACAGCAAGAGGCTAGGTGCCTCAGGATCAGTACGTGAAAGATTGTTATCATGTTGAATAGCTTCTAATACCTTTTGACACTGACTTATTCACTGTGGGGAGTTATTGGTAGATTCAAGGTTGAAGTTGACTGCTCCATAATAATAGCATTTTCTGGTTGACACTGTGAATGGAACACAAAATGTAACTTTACAACTTATTCTTAGAACAACTAAACCGCATAGAAGAAGGCTTGGACCAAATAAATAAAGATATGAGAGAGACAGAGAAGACCTTAACAGAACTCAACAAATGCTGTGGCCTTTGTGTCTGCCCATGTAATAGGTGAGTTGATAAATTAAGACGGTTTCAAAATAAATAAATGACAGTACCCCACCTTCTCCCGCCAGCTAAGGTCAGAAGTATGACTGGGTTTAATGAGGAACTCTATTAGATAAATCTAAGTTGTCTCTCCTTCAGGCAGATTAAGCTTTTTGTGTCAATACTGCTTGTTCACTGAAAACTATGACTTATAGTTGACCAATCCTGGGATCAAGTTCCAATTTCAATTTGTAGTGATACATGAAAAGGTTAAGAAGTATAGAGAAATGTATATCTGGATGATGGTGAGCAGGATGGAGTTATTTTCTTTTCCTTTCAAAAGGCAGAGTATTAACAAAATATTTATTTTGTGGTAGGCACATGAGGGATGGCCAAAAGAGTAGAAAAGTTGGGAAAGAAAGGCAAAACTTAAAAAATACATAAATCTGATGTTAGATTATATGATAGTGACCAAAGCTAGGTATACAGAACTGATAAAGGTTGGGTTGGAGAGCATCTTATAGAAGAGTTAGGATGTGGGTTGGGCTTTGAGTGATTAGAAGGATTTGGATGAACAGGGAGGAACAGTGAGGGCATTTCCTATGAAAGGTTCAAAATAAAGATTAACAAGGAGCTTGACTTAACTGAGCTGTGTGCTCATGTAGATGAGAAGTGGAAAGTAAGATATAACTAGGTAGTAGAGGAACTTGAATGCCAAACTAAAGAGTTGATAGATTGGAGTGGAGTGTAAAAAGAAATGACAGTATCTGGAGATTGAATGACTGTACTCACTGCTGAAAGGTTTTTTTTTTTTTCCCCCCTGAGACAGGGTCTCTGTTACTCAGGCTGGAATGCAGCGGTGTGATCACGGCTTACTTAAGCCTCTCTTTCCTGGGCACAAGAGATCCTCCCACCTCGGCCTCCCAAAGTGCTGGGATGCAGTGGCACAATCTTGGCTCACTGCAACCTCTGTCTCCCCGGTTAAAGTGATTCTCCTGCCTCAGCCTCTCAAGTAGCTGGGACTACAGGCGCCCACCACCACACTCAGCTAATTTTTGTATTTTTAGTTGAGACAGGGTTTCACCATGTTGGCCAGATGGTCTTGATCTCTTGACCTCATGATCCGCCCGCCTCAGCCTCCCCAGTTGCTGGGATTACAGGTGTGAGCCACCGCACCTGGCCTCAAAGTATTCATTTTTAAAGAGCTTCTTAGACATTAGTATTTCATCCAGTTCTCAGCTGGTCTTGTAAACCAACAGTGGTTATATTTTTATATTTTCAGATAAGTGTTTTATGTAACAGCATTTTTGTGCCATTTCTACTGGAGAAAGTAGAGATTAATTGCTTGTCAGTCAACTTTAGTGTTTGTTTTGGCCATGAGGAGTTAAGATTTGACAGTGTTCTTCCTAGTCTTATCCATTGACTTCCTGTTCTAACAAGTCTGTTGACCTGTTTACACCTTGGTTGACTAACGGAGAGTTTTTTTTTTTTTTTTTTTGAGACGGAGTCTTGCTCTGTCACCCAGGCTGGAGTACAGTGGTGTGATCTCAGCTCACTGCAACTTCCACCTTACAGGTTCAAGTGATTCTCCTGCCTCAGCCTCCCAAGTAGCTGGGATTACAAATATGTGCCACCACACCCGGCTAATTTTTATATTTTTAGTAGAGACAGGCTTTCACCATGTCGGCCAGGCTGGTCTCAAACTCCTAACCTCAGGTGATCTGCCCACCTCTGCCTCCCAAAGTGCTGGGATTACAGGCGTGAGCCACTGCTCCCAGCTGAAAGTTCATATTTTAATAACTATAACTTGTCAATCAGCAGATTACTTTAAGCAAACAAGTTAAAATGTACAGATTGTTTGATACAAACTCTTAGCTATGTTTTACAAAAATAATTGTACCTTTCTTTTGTGTTCCATCTACCTTCTTGGAAGAGTACAGAAGAGAGGAAGTAGATGAATTTTCTTGAGATCAGATGTTAGGAGAACAAGGAAAAAGAAGTCTTCTCTAAAATCTTAGAGCAAGATCAACTCTAAGTCACGTGTTGATAAACAGGAAGAGCATTGAATTAGACCTAAGATGGTCTAATATCATAGAAAGTGGGAAATGTAGCTACAGAATATTAATTTTATGTCTCTTTGTGTATCCCAGCCGAGCATAGGCAAGCTTTTCTTGAAGACTGGTAGGAAACAAGGTAGAGTATGGTCCTGAATCAGCGTTCTTCAGCCTCTAACCTTAGTAGAACCCTTTCTCAGTGGATCAAGAGAAGGCACTACTTTTTTAGAGATGGCATCTGCCTCTGTCTCCTGGGCTTGAGTGCAGTGGCACCACGATAGCTCAGTGTAGCTTCAAACATCTGGGCTCAAGCGATTCACCCACCTCAGCCTACCAAGTAGCTAGGATTACAGGTGTGTGCCACCATGCCCAGCTAATTGTTTAAATTTTTTGTAGATACGGGGGTCTTGCTATGTTGCCCAGGCTTGTATCAAACTCCTGGCCTCAAGAAATCCTCAACCTCCCAAAGCACTGGGATTGCAGGCTTGAGCCACTGAACCCAACTGGCACTTCTTTCTTTTCTTTTTTCTGGTACTTCTTGAGAGATGGAATCAAGGGACTGCTGTAACAAAACAGTTCCCTGAAGAGAAGAAAGTATTATCTCAGTTAAAGATGTCTGATTATAATTACCTTTCTTCCACCTATTTCTTTCTTATACCATTGAGACCTTGGCCAGTATGATATCTCTCATCCTCAGCTCTTCCTATCATTCTTGCCTGTGTCTTGATCTTTCTAATCTGCTAGTCTGTGTTTCCGTTAGGCTCATTATATGAATAACCATAATATGAGCTTCTTAAAGGTAGACGTGAGATCTTGGTCTTTTGTATAAGGCCTAGTCTTAATACTGGCAGGAGTAGTCACAACCCAGGTCAGGTCCAGAGTTCCTTATTTGCCATTTGGAAACACTTTTTCTTTCTTTCTTTTTTTTTTTTTTTTTTTTTTTTTTTTCCGAGACAGAGTCTCACTCTGTTACCTAGGCTGGAGTGCAGTGGCACAGTCATGACTCACTGAAGCCTCAACCCATCCTCCAGCATCAGCCTCCCAAGTAGCTGGGATTACAGGCACATGTCACCACGCCCAGCTAATTTTGTATTTTTTGTAGAGACAAGGTTTCACCATGTTGGCCATGCTGGTCTCAGACCCTTGGGCTCAGGCAATCCACCTACCTTGGCCTCCAGAAGTGCTGGGATTGCAGGCATAAGCCATTAAGCCCTGCCGGCCATTCAGAAATCTAAAAAACTCTGAAAGCTTAAGTTTTGTTTCATTTTTGCTGTAATGGTGCCACAACTCATTAGGGTATAAAATGTAGCCTGAACTGAAGCTATGTTTAGCCTTTATTACTTGCTGTAAATATTAATTGGTTTCACTACAGAAATACTGTTTTTGAGTCAGGGTCTCACTCTGTCACCCAGGTTGGAGTATAGTGGTATGATCTTGGCTCACTGCAGCCTCGACCTCCCAGGTTCAAGTGATCCCCCTACCTCAGCCTCGTAAGTAGCTGGGACTACAGGTGTGTGTCACCATGGCTGGCATGTTTTTAAAACTTTTGTTTCTTCTTCTTTCTTTTTTTTTTTTTTTTTTTTGAGACGGAGTCTCATTCTGTTGCCCAGGTTGGAGTACAGTGATACAGTCTCAGTTCACTGCAACCTCTGCCTCCTGGGTTCAACCGATTCTCCTGCCTCAGCCTCCCAAATAGCTGGGATTACTGGTGCCCGCCACCACGCCCAGCTAATTTTTGTATTTTTAGTAGAGATGGGGTTTCACCATGTTGGCCAGGCTGGTCTTGAACTCCTGACCTCAGGTGATCCGCCTGCCTCAGCCTCCCAAAGTGCTGGGATTACAGGCATGAGCCACCATGCCCAACCCTGTGTTTCTTTTTCCTTTTCTTTCGTTCTTTTTTTTTTTTTTTGAGACAGAATTTTACGTTGTCGCCCAGAGCGGAGTGCAGCCGTGTGGTCTCGACTCACTGAAACCTTAACTTCCTGGGTTCAGTCAATTCTCATGCCTCAGCCACCCAAGTAGCTGAGATTAGAGGCATGCGCCAACACCTTGCTAACTATTGTATTTTTAGTAGAGACGGGTTTTGCCATGTTGGCCAGGATGGTCTTGAACTCCTGACCTCAAGTGATCCACCCACCTCGGCCTCCCAATATGCTGGGGTTATAGGCGTGAGCTACCGCACCTGGACTTTAAAAAGTTTTTGTAGAGACGAGGTCTCACTATGTTGCTCAGGCTGGTCTCAAACTCCTAAGCTCAAGCAATCCTCCCACATTGGCCTCCCAAAGTGCTGGTATTACAGACGTGAGCCACCACGCCCAATGTCACTACAGAAATATTAATGTATTTAATTATGTGGTACTGCCCAAAACATCTTGCCCCCAGTGGATTGGGATAACAGTTGTGGGCCTGCGTGTTAATTTAAGGTACTCTTCTGAGCATGTTAATTTAATCCTTAAATAGTAGCCTTAATATGAGATAGATGTTCTTTATTATTATCATTTTACATCCAGGCTACACTGTGTAGTTAAATTGAGACCAACCTGGCAGAGGGTCAAAACCAGGCAGAGCCCTTACCTTTTTTTTTTTTTTTTTTGAGACGGAGTCTCGCTCGGTCACCAGAATGGAGTGCAGTGGCGTGATCTCAGCTCACCGCAACCTCCACCTCCCAGGTTCAACCGATTCTCCTGCCTCAGCCTCCCAGGTAGCTGGGATTACAGGCGTGCACCACCACGCCTGGCTAATTTTTGTATTTTTTGTATAGACAGAGTTTTGCTTTGTTGCCTAGGCTGGCACATCTTTTTTAAATAAGACATTGAAATAGCTTTACTTAAAAAAATTCTGTATTAGAAGGATATTTTAACTGTAGCAAATTCTTTCTAAAGGATTAGTAGAATTTAGTAACAGATTACCAGGGTTAAACTTTAAGATGATGAATAAATGTCATTCTATGGTTTGTAAAATTTGAATTCTAAAAGAATAATAACACAAATCCTTTTTTTTTTTTTTTTTTTGAGATGGAGTCTCACTCTCACCTAGGCTGGAGTGCAGTGGTGCAGTGGCAGGATCTCGGCTCAGCTCACTGCAAGCTCTGCCTCCTGGGTTCACGCCATTCTCCTGCCTCAGCCTCCCAAGTAGCTGGGACTACAGGCGTCCACCACCACACCTGGCTAACTTTTTGTATTTTTAGTACAGACGGGGTTTCACCGTGTTAGCCAGGATGGTCTCCATTTCCTGATCTCGTGATCCGCCCGCCTCAGCCTCCCAAAGTGCTGGGATTACAGGTGTGAGCCACCGCACCCAGCCCAGAATTCCTTTTTTAAAATCACGTATCTTAGGCAGTAATTGATAAATTTTAATTCTAATTAATAAGAACTTGAAAGGAGACAGATTTAAAATGATAAGTCTCAGAATAGTAAACTGCTTGATGTCCCAGTTTAAACTTTTTTTTTTTTTTTTTTTTTTTTTTGAGATGGAGCCTCACCCTGTTGCCCAGGCTGGAGTACAGTGGCACCATCTCTGCTTTCTGCAAGCTCCGCCTCCCAGGTTCACTCCATTCTCCTGCCTCAGCCTCCTGAGTAGCTGGGACTATAGGCGACCGCCACCGTGCCCGGCTAATTTTTTGTATTTTTAGTAGAGACGGGGTTTCACCATGTTAGCCGGGTTGGTCTCAATCTCCTGACCTCGTGATCGGCCTGCCTCGGCCTCCCAAAGTGCTGGGATTACAGGCGTGAGCCACTGCGCCTGGCCTTAAACATTCTTAGATAAGGTATTCTTCTGTCTTAACTTGCCTGTTTTATAAAGTCTAACAGCGGCACGTAGTTTGAACACAGATTGGCATTTCTGACCACTTACTAAAGTTCCAAATTGGCACTACAGGTTTTCTGCTATTCCAATCTTAAGTCATACTGAGGTGTAAAAATTCAGCTCCGACTAATTAAAATGAATATTGAATTATATTTCATTCAGTAGTTGAGTGCTTCTTCCATCCTGCTCACTAGAGACACAAATATGAGTAAGGCATACCTCTGGCCCTGCCTGTTTGTTTATCTTGACATTATTTTTTGTACCTCATGTAGTATGGATATACAGTAGTTACTCAATAAATACTTGTTGATTTGAGTGTCCTTGAGAAACTTGTTGGCTGGTGGGAGAGTTTGATGTGTAAAAAGATTTTTTTAAATTACAATGAAAATAAAATATATAAGAAAATAAAATATATAATAGAAGTAATTAAGAGAAATCTTAATCACTAAGAGGAAGGAGTCTCATAGCATCTCCATTGGTTTTTGACTTCTCTCGTATTTTCTAATTTTAGGAAAGAATATAATCACCCAAAATTCTGAGGAAAAATGAAATGTGCTCTGGTTTAAATAGTTTTCTTATTTTTCTTTTTATCTAGATTCTCAGATGTTGGTTGTTTCTGTGAAACCAGGCAGGAAATTGAATACATTATGTTTTTAAACATTAAACCTGCTTCTGTTCTGTTTGAGTGGCATTTACTATTTTCTGCATTTCATTCTCTCACCTAATCTCTTCCTTTCTAATCTGCTTACTAAAAATGAAGATTTAACATCAGAAGCCGGGCTCAGTAACTGATCAAAGGGAACTTTAAGATGCAGTCTTGTGGCGCAGTTTGGGCTGCTAACCTGCTATCTAAAGGTGATGCTTCAAATGGCTTTTCTGTGCATGTGCATGGATTTTGTGAATGGTGGAAACTGTCTCTAAACCTGTGTGGTGGTGTGTAGTGTAAAGTGAATTTGTTCTTGATGGGTGCTGTCTCACAAAAGATGGACTTGACAAAAGGACCTTAATTTATAATACCATTCTTTGACAAATGTCTCTGATAACTAAGTTTTTGCTAAATAACATTTAAGATTACCAAAATAACAATACTCCTGGAGTTTCTTAAGAAATTTAAAATAGGTTGATCTTTGAGACAGCTGCTGCAGTCTAGTTCTGATAAAAGGTAAGGGAAGTCATGCTAAATGCTTCTCTGTCTTCATAGGACTTTGATTTTAGCATCCTGTCTTCCATTAAGTTTCCCTACTTCTTACTGGTTCTTGAGTCAAGATTTCCTCTGTTAAAGTTTTGCTTCTAATGATTTAGATTACCCATGATTTAGGCCACTACCAAATTAAGGAATCAATTGTCAGTCTAGTCATCGCAAATCCTATTTGGAACAAGGTGGGATATAAAATTTTAAATGCTACCATATCTGGTATCTTCTTCCCTTAAATAAGGGTTTCCCCTTTACATATGTTATAAACTATTCTATAATCCCTGTTACATCATGTGTTAACTTGCTGTGATTTCATGTTGAATTAATACAGAGCTAACTAATCTTAATTTTTCATGGGGGATAAGTTTTGTCAGCTTACTGTTTATTATTGTGTCTCTTAATTTTAGATCTTTATAAGAATTATGAAGACCATGATTAAATGTTAACAAATTAAGTATTTGATTTCTACCCTTTGTTTCCTGCCCTCCTTTTTCCTTCTTTCCTTAGTTTGACCATCCAAAGCACACACACACTCACATTCACTCTTTATTATTAGTTTGTATTTATTTGGTCCCTTTTCTCCTTGATGTGAAATAATCACAGCTAATATTTGTTTTATTTTTGCTATTTTTAATTCAGTTAAAACTAATATTGATGCAACCAAAACTAAAATAAGAAATTATTGTTTTTGTGCTCATATCTTAATATTACAGTTTTATCCTCAATAGCAGTTTCCTGAATTGACTAGGGATATTTCAGATTCTTAAAACTTGCCTTTTTTTTTGAGACAGTCTTGCTGTGTCCCCCAGGCTGGAGTATAGTGGCCCAATCTCAGCTCACTGCAACCTCTGCCTCCCGGGTTCAAGCAATTCTCCTGCCTCAGCCTCACGAGTAGCTGGGATTATAAGCTTGTGCCACCACACCCGGCTAATTTTTTGTATTTTTAGTACAGAAGGGGTTTCACCATGTTGACCAGGCTGGTCTTGAACTCCTGACCTCAAGTAATTCACCTGCCTTGGCCTCCCAAAATGCTGAAATTACAGGCATGAGCCACCATGCCCAAAAACTTGCCATTTTTGAATGAGACATTTAAGTGGAAAAAAAAAAAGAGGTTCCAGTTAAAGACTATTAGACCACTCAAAACTAACAGTCAGTTGTAAATCTAAGTTTCTAGATGGAGTTCTGAATTAAGACTTATCACAAATTTACTTAGGCATTTTATCATGAAGACTAATTTCTTCTCAGAGGGCCTGTTTTTTTTCAAGAGTCCTGTCACAGATTAGAGCTATTATTTCTTACTGTAGACTAAAACAACCTGGTCCTAGTAATCTTTCATGTCACCGTATTCCAGCTACTTTCATCTACCTGTAGATCTCAAAGCTAGAAATGGTAGTGGACCAAAAAATAAACATGCCAGTTGGTAATCCGTGCACTTACAGGCATGAACTGTTGACTAAGGGTCAGGTTGAAGTTGAAGCCAATGAATTAAAATATTTATCCAGTGATTTACAAAGCAGTTTTATGTCTGTTATCAACAGAACATTTTATAGCCCTGCTAAACATTAAGTGTTGTTATTATCCTAGTTTACTTACAAAGAAAGGGATTCTCTGAAATTGAAGTTTGCTTAAGATTCTGTAGCTTCTGAATGACATGTGTAGGATTGGGATTTAAGTTATTTTACTCCAAATGCTGTTACTTTTGTTTGTTTGGTTTTTGTTTGTTTGTTTGTTTTTAGATGGAGTCTCACTCTGTCGCTCAGGCTGGAGTGCAGTGGCGCGATCTCGGTCCACTGTACCCTCCGCCCTCCGAGTTCAAGTGATTCTCCTGCCTCAGGCTCCCAAGTAGCTAGGATTACAGGCATCTGCCACCGCGCCTGGCTAATTTTTCGTACTTTTAGTAGAGACAGGGTTTCACCATCTTGGCCAGGCTGGTCTTGAATTCCTGACCTCATGATCCACCCGCTTTGGCCTCCCAAACTGCTGGGATTACAGGTGTGAGCCACTGCGCCTGGCCTTTTTGTTTGTTTTAATCCTGACCTGTCCCTTTGCTTCTTCCAGATTAACTACTTAGTGTTCCAATATATAGACTACTAGAGTCTGTAGACAGACTACCAGAGTAATCTAAAGTACTCCTCCTGGATCGCTAAATGTCCCACTGACCTTATATAAAACAACAAGTGATTCCCAGGCTTTACCCCATATGTATTGGAGTAGAATCTCCAGAGTGCAACCTACATATCTATGTGTTCTACAGCAGGGGCCCTCAACACCCCAGCCATGGACCACTACTAGTCCATGGCCTGTTAATAGAAACTGGTCCTCATAGCAGGAGGTGAGCATTACTGCCTGAGCTCCGCCTCCTCTCAGATCAGCAGTGGCATTACATTCTCATAGGAGCAAGAACCCTATTGTGAACTGCGTGTGTGAGGGATCTAGTTGTGTCCTCCTTATGAGAATCTAACTAATGCCTGATGATCTGGGGTGGAACAATTTCATCCCCAAAGCATCACCTGGTCCCCATCTGTGGAAAAATAGTCTTCCATGAAACTGGTCCCCAGTGCCAAAAAGGTTGGGGACCGCTGAGGTCGCTCTGATACTCAGTTAAGTTTGGAAGGTATTACCTTTAAAGCATCTAAGACCCTTTGGAAGGAAAGTAATTGATTTAAAAACATTACTATGTTTGTGAACATTTTTTATTTTATTAACTTAGGTAAGCAGCTATCTGACAATGCCTTAAAAACAGGTTCCAACTTGATGGAGGAAACTCCAGGGTGATGGCAAGTGACAGGGTCTCGAGCAACCAAAAGGCATTACCTAGAGTGGATGTGCTGAATGAGACACACTGAACTGTCACACCATCTCTTCATAAACATGCAGAACATACTATAACTGCAAGAAAAAAAGTAGTTTTTTTCCCATCCCATTTGAAGGTAAACATGCCAACACAATGCAAAGCTGTAAAAAAAAATCAAAGGCAGCTTTTTGTGTCTTTTCCCCTTGATACAGAAAGAACATCTTCAAAGATCCAGTCTTCTTTTTTTTTTTTTTTTTTTTTTTGAGACAGAGTCTCACTCTGTTGCCCAGGCTGGAGTGCAGTGGCATAATCTGGGCTCACTGCAACCTCTGCCTCCCGGGTTCAAGTGATTCTTCTGCCTCAGCCTCCTGAATTGCTGGGACTACAGGGGAGCGCCATCATGCCCAGCTAATTTTTATGTTTTTGGTAGAGACAGGGTTTCACCACGTTGGCCAGGCTGGTCTCAAACTCCTGATTTTGTGATCCGCCTGCCTCGGCCTCCCAAAGTGCTGGTATTACAGATGTGAACCACCGCACTTAGCCAAGATCCAGTCATTTTAAAGACAGCAGAGTTTGATAACCAATCTGATTCTTTGTTTATAGACTATGCTTCAATTAAAAATCATTCACATGATCATTTTAAAACAATTCATTGGCACCTTATGCCCTTATATCTAATTATGGAAAGAAGAATTCTCATAAGTGTAAAGAATTTTTTCAGATATTGCCTCTTAATATTGGGAAGGAGTTTGGAGCGCATATATATCCCTTAATAGACCAGAACCCACAGGTCATGTCCCAGTCTACTCCTCTTTTTGTGCTGTCAGAAACATAATATCTCATTAGTTACTTTGGAATTTCAACCCTCTCTCTCGAACCTGTTCCACAATCTGAAATTCTAATAAAAGCCCCACTTCTATTACCTCTGTTAATATTTGTGGTTATTAACTTTCTGCTAAACTAATATATTGCTTTTGTTTTATTTAGTAGCACTTACTCTGCTCTAGAATTTTGCCTGGGACCTTTCTTACTATTAACAAAGGATACATGTGAATATTTATTTTAAAAATGTATATCCTACCTTGTTCCAGGAAAAATTTAACATGACTTCTTAATAAATAAATGAGTTAATTAATAAAAATAGCATAGAAACATAATTATGAGAACTTAAAGTGGTACCATGAAACACACTTTGATAACTAGCCTTTCAGTGTTCATAAATTTGCCTTTGCAGTGCCTCTCCCAAAAAAAGTAGTAGTATCCTTTCTGTAATATTAATGGTAAAGGTCTAAGATTCAATTCTAGGTTTGCCAAAAATGAATCCTCACATGCCTATCAAGAAATAAGTCACTTTTTTCATAAAATCTCTTCCCTACCTTTTTATTTTGAAATTTTAACACTTCTTTATTAATGTAAAAGGTAGAATAAATCAGAGACCAATATTTGAGCAACATTCTATTTTGTTTTTGTTTATAGAAAAGTGAAAACTAAAATTGAATGAAAACTTGACTTTAGCCAAATAATCAAGAAAAGTTTTGTGTTACTTTTCCATAATAGCCATTTTTTTTTCCTGTAATAGCCACTTTTTCTTTCTTTCTTAAGATGGAGTCTCACCCTCTTGCCCAGGCTGGAGTGCAGTGGTGCAATCTCAGCTCACTGCAACCTCCACCTCTCAGGCTCAAGCAATTCTCCCGACTCAGCCTCCCCAGTAGCTGGGATTATAGGCAGATGCTGCTGCACCCAGCTAATTTTTGTATTTTTAGTAGAGATGGGGTTTCATCATGTTGCCCAGGTTGGTCTTGAACTCCTGACCTCAGGTGATCCACCCACCTCAACCTCCCAAAGTGCTGGGATTACTGGCGTGAGCCACTGTGCCTGGCCTCAATCTTTTTTTGTTTTTTGTTTTAAGAGGAAACTCTTAAATGAAAAGCTCCTACACTATAGGATTTATGAATGACCGCTTGTGTGGTCAGGGTACTTATTTGTCCGCTGATTGTCCAATTTGGAAATTATTCATGCTTTTCTTTCCTGATGGCTGGTTTGTTTGTAAGAAACCATTGTTTAAAATTTCATGGAAAATTCTAATAAAAACTGATTAGCTGGAACTACACTGGTTCAAATTCAGCCTCCTTATTTTAAAAATTTTATTTATTTATTTAATATTTAAGGTCTCACTCTGTCACCCAGGCTGGAGTGCAGTGGCACTATCATGGCTCACTGCAGCCTTGACCTGGGCTCAAGCAGTCCTCCCACCTCAGCCTCTCGAGTAGCTGGGACCACAGACGTGCACCACCACACCCAGCTAATATTTGTATTTTTTTATAGAGATGGCATTTTGAGGCAGGGAGCAGTGGCTCACAAGCCTGTAGTCCCAGCACTTTGGGATGCTGAGGTGGGTGGATCACTTGAGGTCAGGAGTTTGAGAGATGGGGTTTTGCCATGTTGCCCTGGCTGATCTTAAACTCCTGAGTTAAAGCAATCCACCTGCCTTGGCCTCCCAAAGTGCTGGGAGTACAGGCGTGAGCCACTGCACCCAGCATCAGCCCTCTTATTCTGTCATCCCTTGTCAACCTCTGAGGTGCCTTCAAGGAACCTCTTAAGGTATCCCAGAACACTTTTTCTAAGAGACCTTTTTTTAAGTAATGTGCATTAACCTCTTTTCCAGATAGTGCTGGATACACTAGGAAGAGAAAAGCAAAACGATAGTGCCAGAGGCTAAGGGAACCTGAAAAATCAAATAGTTTTTTTTTTTTGCTACTTGCTAACAACCTAGTGAAGATTTGGTAGAAGCAGTATTTGGACCTTTTTAAAAAATTTTTTAGTGTCAATGGGTTTACATAATTCATCTATTTCCTATCCCATATTGCCATGGAGCATAGTATAGATCATCTAGACTTAGCTGTATGCAGCTTTTCTACTAGAGTTGTTAGTGTCATCCTCAAGGTAACAGGCACTAATAATTAGAACTCTCCCTCTTCTTTTTTTTGGTATCTCCCTACACTCCTGACTCATATAGAACAAAGAACTTTGAGTCTGGCAAGGCTTATAAGACAACATGGGGAGATGGTGGAGAAAACTCACCTTGCAATGTAGTATCTAAACAGCCAGGCCCGGTGACAAATGGTCAGCCTCAGCAACCAATGACAGGAGCAGCCAGTGGTGGATACATTAAACGGTATGCCAACTCCTCCCGATATTCCTGTACCTTTCTTAATGAATGGTTCACTTAGGAGATGAGTTTAGCAGTACATGACCCCTAACTGATAAATAAAAATTGTGTTTATTCTATTTTTAAAATGCATTTAAAAATCTGCCCACTGACATAATGTGGGTTTTTTTGTTTTGTTTTTTTGTTTGTTTGTTGTTTTGTTTTGAGACAGAGTCTTGCTGTGTTGCCCAGGCTGGAGTGCAGTGGCGTGATCTCAGCGCACTGCAACCTCCACCTCCCAGGTTCAAGTAATTCTCCTGCCACAGCCTCCTGAGTAGCTGGGACTATAGGCGTGCACCACCACGCCCAGCTAATTTTTGTATTTTTAGTAGAGACAGGGTTTCACCATTCTGACCAGGCTAGTCTTGGACTCCTGACCTCAGGTGATCCACCTGCCTCGGCCTCCCAAAGTGCTGGGATTACAGGCATGAACTACCACACCTGGCCAGACAAAATATTGACTGTGGTGGTTGACCTTGGGTGATGGGATTAACTTTTCTTTATACTTTTCTGTACTTTCCGAATTATTGAACTAGACATACTTTACTTTTGTAGATAGAAAAAACTATGTTTTAAAATGTGTCATCTAGAGCAAGGATCAGCTAGATTCCTATAAGAAGATCTGTAACGAGCCAGAGAGTCAATATTTCAGACTTTTCAGGCCATACAGTCTCTTGCAATTACTCAACTCTGTTGTAGGGTTAAAGCAGGCACAAACAATGTGTAAACAAATGTGCATACTGTGTTTGAATAACACTTGATTTACATAATCAGATGCTGATCCAACCTCTCTTTTAGAGCCGTGGTTCTTTAGATAGACTTAACTGTGCATTAGAACCACTTGAGGGGCTTATGAAACCATAGGTTTCTGGGATGCACTTACAGTTTCTGATTTAGTAGGTCTGGAGTGGAGTGTGAGAATTAGCATGTTCCCACGTCTAACAGCTTCCCAGGTGATGCTGGGAATTACGCTTTGAGAAACGCTGTTTTAGAGTTGTTTCGTTCTTTTCTTACATGGCTTTAAGACACTGTGCTCTCTTTGATGAGTCTTCCAGTTTTTATTATAGAATGTTTCCCAAGAATGGTAACCTATATTCCTTTGGATCTTATACTTGCTAAGCGTCATTTTGGTTATACTTTTATGAAAATTAAATCCAGATTTACTCCATTTAAATTCAGAAAAATCTATGGAATTAACTCTCTTCTTGTAATAGCATAACTAATGATGCCAGAGAAGATGAAATGGAAGAGAACCTGACTCAAGTGGGTAGTATCCTGGGAAATCTAAAAGACATGGCCCTGAACATAGGCAATGAGATTGATGCTCAAAATCCGCAAATAAAACGAATCACAGACAAGGTAAAAGCTTTTTATTGCCACAAGAAAATGAGACACCCAGTTCAGTGTTTCCGTAATAGACATCTGTGCTAGATGCTGTGGGGGACATGGTAGAAGAAGCTCCTGGACTCATAGGTCTTAGTTCTGATGAGGTGGTGGTTTTTTTTGTTTGTTTGTTTGTTTGTTTTTGAGATGGAGTCTCACTCTGTTGCCAGGCTGGAGTGCAGTGGCACAATCTCAGCTCACTGCAACCTCCGTCTCCCGGGTTCAAGCAATTCTGCTGCCTCCGCCTCCCGAGTCCCTGGGACTACAGGCACACGCTACCACGCCCAGCTAATTTTTGTATTTTTAGTAAAGACGGGGTTTCATCATGTTGGCCAGGATGGTCTCAATCTGTTGACCTCATGATCTGCCTGCCTCTGCCTCCCAAAGTGCTGGGATTACAGGCGTGAGCCAACACGCCTGGCGAGGTGGTGGTTCTAACACATAAAACAAGAGCCAAGTCCTCCCCCTCATGGCAGTTGGTGCCTTTTGAAACCAGAGTTTTGGAATGTAGTAGTTTTACTTAAACCTTCACACATGAAGCTTAGTATCTACTTTAGCCTTTGAGTGTGTTTTTTTCTCTCCCAAATGAGTAAGTTTTATTTTGTTAACTAATTTTTTAATTGAGAATGAGGTCTTGCTCTGTCACCTAGGGTAGTGCAGTGGTACAATCACAGCCCACTGCAGCCTACCTCCCAGGCTAAAGCTAAAGCTTTCCTCCCACATCAGCCTATTTTGTTAACTAAAAATAAATTAAGTTCCTGAATCCTTATCTCATGAAAGAAAATCCGTTCTGCAGAATAGTTCGTATAGAGTGGTCACACGAAATAGAGTCATGTGAGTGAAAGAAAGTTGTGGTTCTTTTTTCTTTCCCCCTTAACTTTACATGATACCGTGAAAGTGAAATTGTTTTTGGTGTTTCGATGTGTCACATGTAAAAGTCATACCTTGACCAGCTGTAGTAGCTTCACACCTGTAATCTCAACACTTTGAGAGGCCAAGGCAGGAGGATTGCTTGAGCTCAGGAGTTTAAGACCAGAGCAAGACCTAGACTGTACTAAAAACATTTAAAAATTGACTAGGCATGGTGGCATGTGCCTATTGTCCCAGTTACTCTGGAGGCTGAGGAGAAGGATTGCTTGAGTGTAGGAGTTGAAGGCTGCAGTGAGCTGTGATTGCACCATTGCATTCCAGCCTGGGCAACAGAGTGAGACCCTGTCTCAAAAAGAAAGAAAAAAAAGTCATACCTCACTGAAATCTCAGTGAACTTTAAAGTTTAGGGTGAGTTTTTAAGCTTGGCTCTCTGTTAAATCACTTTTGATGGATTTAATTGAAACAGTGGTTCACAAGATGCTTTAAATGCTGCAGTCTGGGTTTAGGCTACATTTACCTGTCATTTTAATTCAGATGTTGGTGTGGATGGTTATAGATTCGTTCCAAAGATCTTTGGAAAGGTTATTTCAGTCTCTCCAGGTTAGACTTAGGGTGTCTGAATCCAGATGAGATTCTGTGATTCAGTTCAGAGGACTCACACAAGGTCCAATCTTTAACACAGAAGAGCACTCTTTCATATTTCATCACATCAAAAAATGCCATTGATTACAGGATGCATCCCAGTTTTAGGCGTGTTAAACCATGAAAAAATGTGTTATAGAATTGATGAAATATTGACAAGGTCTTATATGTTACACCTTTGTCATGTTTATATACCAGGGTTTTTCCAAATGAATTTCATGTTCTGTTACTTCTTGCCCAACATGAGTTTTGTAATGTAACCTCACGTGGTTTCTTGGATTTTCTCACTGTGTCAGTTACTCCAAATGTAAAATGTTTAATTTTTATTAGAGTTACTTACCTTGTAAAATAAAGCTGATATCTTTCTTGTTTTTCAGGCTGACACCAACAAAGATCGTATTGATATTGCCAATGCCAGAGCAAAGAAACTCATTGACAGCTAAAGCTACTGCTGTTCTTCTTTATCATTTATTCACTTCCGTAGCTCCTCCTTGAAAGTTATTACCTTTTCAGAGTTTAAATTTTCGGTTCCACGCTCTTCTAATTGGGAGATAATATGGAAGAAGGGCCAGAGCAGTCACAGCCCTCCTTCTCTTTTGTTTTCTATTGAGGGCCAACCGCTGCTCGGCCTTCCTTCTAGTATTTTCTTTTTCAATTCATACTCTTAGATTGGTTTTCATATGTGATGTATAATGTTTTCATCCTCCTCATATACTTTAGCAGGTTCTTTTGCTTTCAAGTTTTGGAAGCATTGCCAAAGACAGCCATGAAGAAGGAAGCTGTAGAGGTGTTCTTTGTTGTTGTTGTTTATTTTTGCTTTTGTGGTAGAGGGAGGGACAAGAGATAAGAGGTTGTTACCTCAGTAAAAACCTTCAGGCCACAAAACAAAAAGTTGCATAGCCACAGCGAAGATATAGTTAAATATAGTTTTTGATTTAAGTTGCGGTTATAGCCAATTTAGGCTAATGCTTGATTTTGGAGCTTTTATACACAAAATTTTTGTTAAGCATCACAGTTTTGCAACCTCTGCTCCAAAGAGAAAAATAGAATGAGTTTTCTTTCTTTCTTTTTTTTTTTTTTTCCTGAGTCAGAGTCTTGCTCTGTCACCCAGGCTGGAGTGCAGTGGCGCGATCTGGGCTCACTGCAACCTCAGCCTGCTCGATTCAAGTGATTCTCCTGCCTCAGCCTCCTGAGTAGCTGGGATTACAGGCGCATGCCACCATGCTCAGCTAATTTTTGTATTTTTAGTAGAGACAGGGTTTCACCACGTCAGGCTGGGCTTGAACTCCTGACCTCGTGATCCACCCACCTTGACCTCCCAAAGTACTGGGATTACAGGTGTGAGCCACCGTGCCTGGCCAAGTTTTCTTAAAGTGAGCTTAATTTCTGAACTCTTAGTGATTCATATATGTACATAAATCTGTGATCCCATTTCTTATTGCACCATTCAGGAACACTTTGTATAAATGAGTGGCTTTTTATTTCATACTATTAGTAGTATCATGGTTCCATTACAGGCCTATTAACCTCATACATTGTCATTAGTCTTTGAAGAAAAAATATGTAAATATATATGTGTAACAAGAGAATTTCTCTCTAAAGCAAGGGCTTAAAATTTTTTGGAAAAGTTTGACAAAGTATACCACATGAATTCAGATTTACCTCAATGCTAAGAATTATGTTTAGTTAGGAAAAGGAAAGTCATTTTGATCTCAGGTAGAAAAGTAGATTGCTTTGAGTTTTATGTAGCTTTAGACTTTAAAAAGTTAGAATTTATTCTGTTACTAAAAATTATTTGAAAAAATTATGCCTCTGGTTTAATTGTTGGTGATTACACACTGTCTTTCTCTTACCCTTGTGTATTGAATTATGTCCATAATCAAGTTGATGTGGATCCTGAAAAGTGTTAAGAAAATCTGATTGGTATTTGTCACATTTATTTTAAAATTAGCATCTGAACACTTCAAAGCTGTCAGTGTGAATTGGTTTCACCAATAACCACTGCTTGATCCTTACAATTAAAATTTTTAACTAACTAATGGTATTGTTCTTTCAAATAGGTAACATGTTTCTATGACTGTTATTTGGGGGAAAATAGTTTCATCAGCTCTCATTTAACAAATTAATAAAGCAAAGATCCATAGAGCACTACAACAGGAAGCTGCCTTTAGCATCTTTTCGGTATTTATTGAAAATATTGATAGGACTTAAACTTACCTTGCTAAAATTTGTTGTGAGGTTCATTTTAATCATTACTAGTCTTACTCACTTGAGCTTAAATACACTAGTGACTGGAAGGGTAATGGTTCTGTGTGAGAACTACAACTCACTGGAGAAGATACAGTTAATGTGGGAGCTTTCAAAGGCTAAAGTGGAAAATATTTAAATAAAGTGAGATGCAACTACACCCTCTATAATAGAAATGTTCCACATCAAAATGAGCGGTTTGGCAGGTGATGGTAAATGTGTAAAGTAAGAAGGTGTAAAACGGAGGATTGTGCTTTACCTAAATGCATTTCCTAAAACCATTTACCCAAAAAAAATTTTTAGCACTGTTCTGGATAAAGGAAATAGTTCTGAGAATACCAGCATGCTACACTCACAGTATAATTGGTTAGAAGCATGGGCTGAGGCATTATCTGAATTTTCACTCTAGCCGAAGTGACTGTAAGGTCATTTCTGTGCCTTAATTTGTCTGTAAATGTAGATTAATACAAGCATACCTCAGATACTGAGGGTTTCGTTCTAGACCACTACCATAAAGCTAGTGTTGCAATAAAGTGAGTCACATGAATTTTTGGTTTCCCAGTGCATATTAAAGTTCTGTTTATACTATTCTGTAGTCTATTAAATGTGCAATAGCATTATGTCTTTAAAAAACAAAGTATGTACCTTAATTAAAAATACCATGTGCCGGGCGTGGTGGCTCATGCCTGTAATCCTAGCACTTTGGGAGGCCAAGGCGGATGGATCACTTTACGTCAGGAGTTTGAGACCAGCCTGGCCAACATGGTAAAACCACATCTCTACTAAAAATGCAAAAATTAGCTGGGTTTGGTGGCACGTGCCTGTAATTCCTCCACTGAAGTCTCTTTTTTTGTTTGTTTGTTTGTTTTGAGATGAGGTCTCATTCTGTCGCCTAGGCTGGAGTGCATTGGCATGATCTCAGCTCACTGCAACCTCTGCCTCCTGGGTTCAAGCGATTCTCCTGCCTCAGCCTCCTGAGTAGCTGGGATTACAGGCAGGCACCACCATGCCTAGCTCATTTTTGTATTTTTAGTAGAGACAGGGTTTCACCACGTTGGTCAGGCTGGTCTCGAACTCCTGACCTTGTGATCCACCTGCCTCAGCCTCCCAAAGTGCTGGGGTTACAGGCATGGGCCACCATACTTGGCCTCCTGCACTGAAGTCTTGAAACGCTCAGTCATCCATGAGGGTTGGAATCAACTTCTTCTAAACCCCTGTTAATGTTGGTATCTTGACCTCCTTTCATGAATCATGAATATCCTTAATGGCATCCTTTCCAGAAGGTTTTCAGTTTACTTTGCCCATATCCATGAGAAGAATCACTATGGCATCTCTACCTTTATTCTTAAGCAATAAGACCTGGAAGCTGAAATGACTCTTTTATCCAAGGGCTGTAGAATGGATATGTTAGCAAGCATGAAAACAACACAACATTAATCTTGTACATCTTCATCAGAGCTCTTGGGTGACCAGATGCTCTGATGCTCACTATCAATAAGCAGTAAGATTTTGAAAAGAATTTTTTTTTCTGAGCAGTAGTTCTCAACAGTGGGTTTAAAATATTCAGTAAATCATGCTGTAAACAGATGTGTTATCCAGGTTTCATTGTTCCATTTATAGTGCACAGGTATAGTAGACTTAGCATGATTCTTAAGGCCCCTATATTTTCAAAATGGTAAATAAGCAATGCCTTCAGCTTGAAGTCACCAGCTCTATTAGCCTCTAACAAGAGAGTCAGTCTGTCTTTTCAAACAAGCTAGGCATTGGCTTCTCTCTAGCTATGTGAGTCCTAAATGGTGTCATTTTCCAATAGAAGGCAGTTTTATCTACATTGAAAAATCTATTGTTTACTGTAGCCACTGTCATCAATTATCCGGATAATGCTGCAGCTTCTCCATCAGCACTTGCTGTTTCATCTTACACTTTTATGTTAACAGATACAGCTTCTTCCCTTAAACCTCATGAACCAACCTTGGCTAACTTCCAACTTTTCTTCTGCAGCTTCCTCACCTCTCAGCCTTTATAAGCATTGAAGGGAGTTAGGACCTGTGTTTACTGGAGTAGCACTTTTAACTTCCTTCAAGAACTTTTCCTTTGCATTCACCACTTGGTTAATCGGTGCAAGAGGCCTAGCCTTTGGCCTGTCTTGGCTTTTTTTTTTTTTTTTTTTTTTTGAGACGGAGTCTTGCTGTGTTGCCCAGGCTGGAGTACAATGGCACCATCTCAGCTCACTGCAACCTCTGTCTCCCAAGTAGCTGGGATTGCAGGTGTGTGCCACCATGTCCAGCTAGTTTCTGTATTTTTAGTAGAGACAGGGTTTTGCCATGTTGACCAGGCTGGTTCAAACTCCTGACCTCAGGTGATCTGCCTGCCTTGGCCTCCCGAAGTGCTGGGATTACAGGTGTGAGCCAACACACCCAGCTATGATTCTTCTTTTCACTTGAATTTAGAGGCCATTGCAGGGCTATATATTGGCTTAATTTCAATATTCTGTCTTAGATTAGGGAGGGCCAAGGAGAGGAGAGTGATAAGGAATGGCTACTTGTTAGAGCAGTCAGAACACACATTTATCCATTAAGTTCGCCATCTGATGGCTTAGGCAAGAAGATGAGACCGTTTCTACAAAAAAATTTTAAAATTAGCCAGTTGTGGTGGTGCCTATCTATAGTCCAGCTACTCAGGAGGCTGAGATGGGATGATCGCTTGAGCCTAGGGGGTTGAGGCTGCAGCGAGCCATGATTGTGCCACTGCACTCCAGCATGGGTGACAGAGTGAGACCCTGTCAAAAAAAGTTTGCCATCTTATATTGGCATGGTTTATGGCATCCCAAAACAGTTAAAATAGTACCATCAGTGATCACAGATCACCATAACACATATCATAATAATGAGAAAATTTGAAATATTGTGAGAATTTTCAAAATGTGAGACATGAATTGAGCACATGCTGTTGGAAAGACGGCAGTGATAGACTTGCTCGATGTAGGCTGCCGCAAACTATCTGTGGAAAAACTTAATGGAGTGCAGTAAAATGAGGTGCCTATAATTCCTACATAGCATTGTATTGCATAGAGTGGTAACAGGTAAAGCACTTAGAACAGTTCCTGGCTAATGTAAAAGCTTAATAAGTGTTAGCTGCTATTCTCTCCAAAGTGGAGCTCTTTCTGGTCAAGCAGCTCTGTGAATTTGATGAAAGGCAACATAGCCTCTCCCCAGAGAAACAGGCACACAAATGCGAATCATGCATAAATGAGGTTCATAAATGGAGGTCTTGAAAGCCCGTCCATGGAACCCAGGTTAAAACTTTCCCATAGCTTCTGCTATTGAGAAAGAAGAGAGGTGAGGCCATAGAAATTAGACTCCATTTAAATTAGCCCATAAAAGGGCTGTTCATTTAAAGCCCTCTCTGATTTTCTCCCATAACATTGTCTGGAAGCTTGATTCACTTTTGAAAGGTAGTAAATGGTTAACACAAGCTCTGGAGTCTGACCACCTGGGATCAAATTTCGGTTCATTCATTTACTTTTAGTTGTGTGGCCTTGAGCATAATACTGACCTGTAACTAAAGAGGTAAACAACTGTATCCCCCACTGAACTTGTTTTTTAACACTAAGCTCCCTCTTCAAGTTTCCAGTCTTATAACCATAATGATCTGTATCCCCTATAGCCACGCCTATTTTTTTCCTTCAGTTTTAATTCATCTTTTGTTTCTAGACTTCAACTCTAAATCTTTCCATTTCATGTATGGATTATGAGTCTGTCCTTAAACATCTATGGCCCAGACATCCTATACTCAGTTGTACTTAGAATTAGCTTTTTAAAGACATACACTATAATCCTAGCTACTTGGGAGGCTGAGTTGGGAGGATCACTTGGGCTCAGGTGTTCAGGACCAGCCTGGGCAACATAGTGCAATTATCTCTCTCTCTCTCTCGCCCCTCTTCTCTCTCTCTCTCTCTCTCTCACACACACACACACACACACACACACACACACACACACAAATGGCCAAGAGGTAGGTGGAAAAATTCTCAACACTGCTAATTATCATGGAAATGAAATAAAACCTACAATGAGATGATCTCATTCCAGTTATAATAGCCATTATCAAAAGGGAGAAAATGCTGGCAAGGATGCTGAGAAAAGGGAACTCATTCCCACTTGGTGGCAATGTGAATGAGTACAGCCACTATAGAAAACAATATGGAGACCTCTCAGAAAACTAAAAATAGAACTACCATACTGTCTAGCAATCACACTACTGGGTATTTATTGAAAGGAAAGGAAATCAATATATTAAAGGGATACCTGCACTTCCATGGTTATTGCAGCACTATTCACGATAGCAAAGATAATAGAATCAACCTAAGGGTCCATCAGCAGATGAATGGATAAAGGAAATGTGGTATATATACACAGTGGAATACTATTCAGCCATAAAAAGGAATGAAATCCTATTGTTTGCAGTGACATGAATACACTGGAGGTGTATCCATGGAACTGGAAGTCATTGTATTAAGTGAAATAATCCAGGCACAGAAAGACAAATACTGCATGTTCTTACTCATGAGAGCTAAAAAATTTATTTCATGGAGGTAGAGAGTAGAATGATAGTTACCAGAGGCTGGGTAGGGGGTGTACAGGGTGGGGTGATGAAGGAAGGTACGTTAATGGGTAGATACAAACATACAGTTAGATAGAAGGAATAAGTTTTAATGCTTGATAGCATAGTAGGGTGACTATACTTAACAATGTAAATTTCAAAATGGCTCGATTTGAAATGTTCCCAACACAAATAAATGATAAATGTTTTAGATAATGAGTAACATAAATATCCTGGCTTGATCATTATACATTCTATGCATGTCTCAGAATATCACAAGTACCCCGTAAATCGGAACAAATATATATAAAAAAAAAAATAGTGAAGTGAAAAAGGAAAACAAAGTAGCTTATCTAAGTGCTATTTTCTTTAGGTCACTCTTACCAAAAGTTTAGGTTATCCCAATTACATTCCTAATCAGATTTTATTTCTCGGATTGATATTCAAGTTTCTCATCTAGTCATTTAAAAGTTTATTTTTTCCATAAAGTAAAAGCAAGTTTATTTAAAAAGTAAAGGAATAAAAGAATGCTACTCCATAGGCAGAGCAACCTATTTACTATTTTTTTTGGAGCCACAATCTCACTATGTTGCCCAGGCTGACCTCAAACTCCTAGGTTCAAGGGATCCTCCAGCCTCAGGCCTCCTGAATAGCTGGGACTATAGATGCCTGCCTCTGCCTGGCTCCATTTTTTAAATCCTTTTAATGTAGTGTCTACTCCAAGCCTTCTACTTCTGTACAACTTGTAAAATTCTACTTTCATGCCTTATAGATGAGATAAATGGCATGATTTACCAAGTGCTTTCTCTGTCATGGCCACTATGCTAAGTGCTTTTATATAATTTTTTGCAACATACCTGAGAGGTAGGAGCTATTCCCTATATTTACAAGTGAGACGAAATTGCTCAAATTCATAAAGCTAATAAATGACAGACTCTGGATTTAAACCTGGATCTTTCTGACTCCAGGACCCACGATTTTAATATATTACATTGCCTTCCAAACCAAGCTATAAAAAATTCGGGCGACTTGGGCCAGATGTGGTGGCTCACACCTGTAATCCCAGCACTTTGGGAGGTAAAGCAGGATTGCTTGAGCCCAGGAGTTTGGGGTCAGCCTGGGGAACACAGGAAGACCCCTGTCTGTCTAAAAAATTAAAAATTAGCTGAGTATGGTGGCAGATACCTGCAGCTCCAGCTACTCAAGAGGAGTGGGAGGAGATAGCTTGAGCCCAGAAGATCAAGGCGTCCGTGAGCTGTGATCGTGCCACTGCACTTCAGCCTGGGCAATAGAGCAAGACCCTGTCTCAAAAAATATATATAGGCTGGGCGTGGTGACTCATACCTGTAATCCCAGCACTATGGGAGGCCAAGGCAGGCGGATCACCTGAGGTTGGGAGTCTGAGATGAGCCTGGCCAACATAGTGAAACCCCATCTCTACTAAAAATACAAAAATTAGCTGGGCCTGGTGGTGGGTGCCTGTAATCCCAGCTACTCGGGAGGCTGAGGCAGAAGAATCACTAGAACCCAGGAGGTGGAGGTTGCAGTGAGTTGAGATTGTGCCACTGCACTCCAACCTGGGCGACACAGAAAGCCTCTGTCTTTAAAAAAAAAAAAAAGTGACTTAAAAGCCAGGCAGTGGCTCATGCCTGTAATCTCAACACTTTGGGAGGCCAAGATGGGAGGATCATTTGAGCCCAGGTGTTTAAGACTAGCCCAGGCAACATTGCAAGATCTGTTGGGAAAAAAAAAAAATGAGGTGACTTGGGCTAGTGGCCAAATTAGAATCTGGGTCTTAAACCACAAGCCAGTCTACTTGATTAGCTCATATTTAAATTTAAATCTTGTTTGCTGTAACTTTGGGCATATTACTGTATATAGCCCTTGCCCTCAAAGAGTTAGTCTATCATGAAAGACAAATATAGAATGTGAGAAGTGCTATAGTAACAGATGGGTGAGCAGTTAATTTGACTTAGATGCAGGAAAGAGGCTTAGACATAGAGAATGAGCATATTAAGAGAGGGCAGGCTGGGCATGTTAGCTCATGCCTGAAATCCCAGCATTTTGGGAGGCCGGGGCAGTGGATCAACTGAGGTTAGGAGTTTGAGACCAGCCTGACCAATATGGTGAAACCTCGTCTCTACTAAAAATACAAAAATTAGCCAGGAGTGGTGGTGCCTGCCTGTAATCCCAGCTACTCAGAAGGCTGAGGCAGGACAATCACTTGAACCCAGGAGGCGGAGGTTGCAGTGAGCAAAGATTGTGCCATTGTACTCCAGCCTGGGTGACAGAGTGAGCCTCTAGGAAAAAAAAAAAAAAAAGAGAGAGAGAATGGGCATTCCCAACTGAGTGAACAATACGGTTGGCCCTAAGTATCCGGGTTCCACATCTGTGGATTCAACTGCAAATCAGACATATTTGAGGGGGAAAATGCCTCAAAATTCCAAGAAACAAAACCTGAATTTGGCATGCATCAAATACTATGTTGAATCTATGCAAATGAAGTTATGTGTAGGCATATTAGGTATTGTAAGTAATCTAGAGATAATTTAAAGTTTCAGGAAGATAATATGTCATTTTATATAAGGGACTTGAGCATCATGAATTTGGTATCCATGGAGGTCTTGAAACCAATCCTCCGTGGACACCGAGGGACAAGCTCTATAAAGGGAGTCAGAGGAGAGAGACTGCACCGTGGGTTTAGACAGAATAATCTGATATGGATGCGCAGGCAAATGAGAGTGAAGAAAGGGAAATAAGTCGGGGTCCAAGTTGTAAAGGGTGGTAGTTGCAGATTCTGATAAGAGTATGGACTAAGTTCCAATTAACAATTAAATGGGAACATTTAAATTGTTAAATGTGTAAATTCTGGCCTGGCACGGTGGCTCACGCCTGTAATCCCAGCCCTTTGGGAGGCCAAGGCGATCGGATCACCTGAGGTCAGGAGTTCAAGACTAACCTGGCCAACATGGTGAAACCCCATCTCTACTAAAACAAAAAATTAGTAGGGCGTGGTGGCGTAAACCTGTAGTACCAGCTACGCAGGAGGCTGAAGCAGGAGAATTGCTTGAACCTGGGAGGCAGAGGTTGCAACGAGCCGAGATTGCGCCGCTGCACTCCGGCCTGGGTGACAGAGTGAGACTCCATCTCAAAAAAAAAAAAAAATGTATAAGTTCTGATTTATTAGATTAGAAGTACTGATAAAACACTTAGAGAAATGTTAATTGTTCAGTAGATCAATAAGATTAATAAACTAAACATTAAACTTTAGAAAAAACAAAACTCCTCAACTGATATGGATAAACTAGTATCCCTGGAGCCCTTTCAAAGTGAGAAACAGAAAATGACATATGGGAGGCTGGGTGTGTTGGCTCCCACCTATAATCCCAGCATTTTGGGAGGCCGAGGTGGGTGGATCACCTGAGGCCAGGAGTTCAAGACCAGTCTGGCCAACATGGTGAAACCCTGTCTCTACTAAAAATACAAAAATGAGCTGGGTGTGGTGGTACATGCCTGTAATCCCAATTACTCAGGAGAATGAGGCATGAGAATCAGTTGAACCTGAGAGGTGGAGGTTGCAGTTGAGCCAAGATCGTGCCACTGCGTTCCAGCCTGGAATGAGATTCTGTCTCAAAAAAGAAAGTAACACATGGGAAAAAGAACACCTAGACCAGATTTACGTCAGAAAGATTTTGTCATAGAGATTAAATAGTAAGTTTGTGTGATCTCTTGACTTAATGGATAAACTAGGTTTAACTATTATTGAGAACTGTTGATATATAGTTAGTAATAGCTTTGTGGCTAAGATAAAATCAGAAAATGACCAAAATGGTAGCTTTCTAAATGTTCATGTTAGTGATAATCTGAAATCCTCTACCTTTGTACCTTCAGATCTTCAGATTCTTTTTTTTTTTTTTTTTGAGACAGAGTCTCGCTCTGTCACCCAGGCTGGAGTGCAGTGGCCAGATCTCAGCTCACTGCAAGCTCCGCCTGCCGGGTTTATGCCATTCTCCTGCCTCAGATTCCCGAGTAGCTGGGACTACAGGCGCCCGCCACCTCGCCCGGCTAGTTTTTTGTATTTTTTAGTAGAGACGGGGTTTCACCGTGTTAGCCAGGATGGTCTCGATCTCCTGACCTCATAATCCGCCCGTCTTGGCCTCCCAAAGTGCTGGGATTACAGGCTTGAGCCACCGCGCCCGGCTTTTTTTTTTTTTTGAGACAGAGTCTTACTCTGTCGCTCAGGCTGGAGTGCAATGGCACGATCTCAGCTTGCTGCAACCTCCACCTCATAGGTTCAAGCAATTCTTCTGCCTTAGCCTCCTGAGTAGCTGGGATTACAGGCACGTGCCACCATACCTGGCTAATTTTTGTATTTTTAGTAGAGACGGGGTATCACCACATTGGTCAGGCTGGTTTTGAACTCCTGACCTTGTGATCTGCCTGCCGCGGCCTCCCAAAGTGCTGGGATTACAGGTGTGAACCACTGCGCCCAACCTCAGATTCTCTTAATAAGCATAGTTCTAGTATCACAAAATGTTTATGTCACATGAAGGCATTTCACTACTCATACAATGTGAACATAAGCATGAAACATGTCTTCCTAATCTATTTATAGGTTAAAGTTCTCCTGTCCTCCTCCTTTAAAGGATTAACCTTGCTTCCAGCCAAAGTTAATTAAAAATTCTTTATTTAGTATATTCTCTCACTCAGAGTAAGCTTGATAAACATAGGTTGTTTTAAATATTATAGTAATGGTTTATTGATAGGTAATTTGGTTAGTAGAGTTATAAATACAAAAAGGGAAAGGTTACCAGAAATAAGACATTATTTCTAACAAATCTTCAGGAAAATCTTGATTATTAAAATCCCTTTTATCTTACAAGTGTTGCATATACAGTTTTAGCTCTTCATAGCCCTCTACCAATAAGGCACCTGCAATAGTAAATAATTTGCTACTGCAGCCTTAGAGAGCATTTCTTAGAGGTCTGTTGGTGCTTCTCCTGACAAAGTGCACTTTTTTATTTTTTTTCCCCTGAGACAGAGTCTTGCTCTGTTGCCCAGAGTTGGAGTGCAATGGCACAATCTTGGCTCACTGCAACCTCTGCTCCTGGGTTCAAGCAATTCTGCTGCCTCAGCCTCCCAAGTAGCTGGGATTACAGGTACCCACCACCATGCCAGGCTAATTTTTGTATTTTCAGTAGAGACAGGGTTTCACCATGTTCGAGACCAGGCTGGTCTCGAACTCCTAACCTCGTGATCTGCCTGCCTCGGCCTCCCAATGTGCTGGGATTACAGGCGTGAGCCACCATGCCCAGCCAACAAAGCGTACTTAAAAAAAAAATTATTTTTATTTTTTAAATTTGAGATGGAGTCTCACTCTGTCACCCACGCTGGAGTGCAGTGGCATAATCTCAGCTCACTGCAACCTCCGCCTCTTGGGTTCAAGCGATTCTCCTGCCTCAGCCTCCCAAATAGCTGGGATTACAAGCATGCACCACCACACCCAAATAATTTTTGAATTTTTAGTAGAGACAGGGTTTTCTCATGTTGGCCACGCTAGTCTTGAACTCCTGGCCTCAAGTGAGCCACCCACCTTGGCCTCCCAAAGTGCTGGGATTATAGGCATGAGCCACCATGCCCAGCCCAAAGTACACTTTTAATCAAGACAGTCACACATTTATATATATCCTAAAGTCCTAGTATAAAAACTGTGACTGAACTGATGGACTAGAATAAAAATAATAAATCCTTAGATCCATGCCAGCCTCTCACAAATTATCTGAATTTCATAAAAATATGAAGTGTTAACACAGAGATGGAATGGCAACTGACTTTATGAAAGCTCGCACATTGAAACTAAACAAAATCTCAAGCTGTGGTGTGGAGCTATTCTGTTACCAGGCAGCACCCCCTCACCATATAAATAGCAGCTAGCTACTGGTTTCTTAAAGCCAAACTAATGATGGTTTTGAAGATCAACCTTGTCTATTGCCCTACTCGTGACTCAAAATGGAACACTTTTCCTGTCTCCTGACCCTTTTTCTTTTAGCTTATTTGAGAAGAGCCCTGAAATGAAAAAGGATCATTGAGTGAAATATAATCTCCTGGAGTATCATCTCCTTACTGTAGATACCCCTAACAACAACAGGAGGCTTTGACTCAGCCACATTCCAACAGAGGTTCTAAGTCAGTATCCTGTAAGGTTTCCATAGTCCTGGAGAACTTCACGCAAACTTCTTCTTGGTGGCTGTGAACCTCTCCATGTACTAAAAAACATGAAAGAATACATCAGGGGTATTTTGGCATGAGTAAATAAATAAAAGTCTAATTTTGTGGTGTTTTTTTTTTTAATTTTGGTTTTTATTGCATGTGGTTTTTCATTTCCTACAAAATATAACTGCTCTAAATGCAAAATTAAGTACATAGTTTTGGCCGGGTGCAGTGGCTCACACTTGTAATCCCAACACTTTGGGAGGCCAAGGTAGATGGATCGCTTGAGCCTAGGAGTTTGAGACCAGCCTGGGCAATATGGTGAAATCTCATCTCTACCAGAAATAGAAAAATGAGGCATGGTAGCGCCTGTAGTCTCAGCTAATCAGGAGGCTGAGGTGGGAGGATCACTTGAGCTGAGATCCTGCCACTGCACTCAAGCCGGGTAACAGAGCGAGACCTTGCCTCCAAAAATAAAATAAAAATAAAGCACATAGGGCCGGACGCGGTGGCTTACACCTGTAATCCCAGCACCTTGGGAGGCTGCGGCGGGCAGATCACTTGAGCTCAGGAGTTTGAGACCAGCTTGGCCAACAAGGTGAAACCCCATCTCTGCAAAAATTAGCAAGGCCTACTGGCATGCGACTGTGATCCCAGCTACTAAGGGGGCCGAGGGATAAGAATCACTTGAGCTCGGGAGGTGGGGGCTGCGCCAGTGAGCTGAGATTGCACCACTGCACTCCAGCCTGGGCAACAGAGTGAGACCCTGTTTCACACACAAAAATATATATATATATCTATGTGTGTGTGTGTGTGTGTGTATGCATGTATATATATGCGTGTATGTATGTATATATGTGTGTGTGTATATATGTGTGTATATATCTCTCTCTCAAAAGACAAAGATGAAGACAAAGATGCTTTACAATAAGCTGTCTCTAGAGAAAAAGTCATCTTGGTACAACACCATTCAGCCGATGCTTTGAATCTACTTCCAAAATGGGGAAGAACAAATCCTGTTGACATTAGCTATAAACATTTCTGTGGATTACTTCACCATTGTCTTCTCTGGGGTAGTGACTAGAAATGTAGAAGTACATTAATTCATACCTTATCATAGCCTTCCAGTTCTCGAAGTTTCTTTATTTCAAAAAGATTGCCTTCCACAGCAAGCAGACAGATCTGGGAATCACTGAGGATGCTCTGGGGAAGCATGCTGAGCTCAAGACAATTCTCTTCCAGGCGAAGAATTTTAAGGCGAGGACAGCAAGATATCTTCACTGAGATCTGAGATATCTATTGAAAACCACAAAAGAATAACACGATAAAGCATAAGCACTACATTGGTTACTTTTAGTACATTAAAACAAAACAAAAAATCTTTACTTGACTATTTGTTCTAGTTTTCCCCTCTTTTACCGCCTCCATTTTCTCACTGCCTACTCACTCCAGAAGCCTCTGTTATCTAGCTTCTGTTACTACGCCCCCACTTAAAAAAAAATGCTTTTATGAAGGTCACCAGTGGCTTTTTGGGAACAAAATTTTCTGATGATAAAAGCACTGTATGTCCATTATAGAAAATTTGAGAATCGCAGGTTTAAAGAAAAAAGTTGACCTAGAATCCACCACCCAGAAATAACCACCATAAACATTTTGGTACATTTACTGCCGATGTTTTATGTGTACATAGATACTGACCACTTTACTACCAAATTCAAGGATCCATCGTCCTCAGTCCCTATTGCATTTAACTGTACTATCTATCCCTTCCTTAAAACCCCTTCTTTTTGTCCTTTTTGGTTTTTCTTCCTATCTTTTGGATTATTCCTTACTTCTCTTGTTTTTATAGGCATTTTTCAAGTAGCTGTCCGTAATACTTCATATGTCATCTTCTCTCTCAACTTTTCCTAGAAAGCTCATTCATTAAAGTCCATCACTTTTGTTATGACCTCAAGATCTGTATCTACACTCTTACCTTTATTCTGCTCCCATGTTTCCAACTTTCATTAAGGCATTTCCATTTACAAGATTCACCACAGACAACTTAGCATGTCCATTCTCAATAGCACCACTGTTCCTTTAGGCCCTCAAGCTCAATACCAAGCAATTGTCTTTGACTCACCCCTTTTGCCATTTAAATACTAAAAGTCACCAAATTCTTTGATTCTGCCTAGTATCATCTCAAACCATCACTTATTAGAAATGATGGGAACTTTGGTAAGTTCAATAACTAGCAATGCAAGTTCTCAGACCTCATCCCAGACCTACTGGATCATACACACTGAGGGCAGGGGCTAATGACCTCTTTAAACAAGCTTTTCTGGTTATTCTGATGCATACTAAAGTCAGAGAACCACTGAATAAAGGTACTAGCAGAGGTGAATGTGGAGCAAATCCTCGACTAATACTTGCTGCTTCACTGATTCAGTTTCCCCACTCCCCCCCAAGAAGCTCTATAACATATAAGAATATCCACTTAAGGTAAAAAACATGAGGCCAATCCCTCAAAGACAGACTGAATTTCATCATGATGTAAAATCACTACAATCTAGAAAAGGAATAACTACATGCAGCTAGTGGCTACTTTAATGGATCATGCAGATCTAGAAATACAGACACTAAAAAACTAAAGGCCATCCAGTCTCACAGTGTTGAATGTTTCATCACTTGTGCCTTCATGCCTAGACAAGAATGTTTGGATTGGTTTTCCAGACAAATATTAATTGAAAAGCTGCCAAAGTAATGGAAACAAATTTCAAATATAATTAAAGCTGTATAACAGTGAAATGGGCTCTCTCCAGAAAGCCTATCACTTAATATTCTTCAGCAAAAATAGAAGACACACTTAACAAAGATGTCAAAACCCCCCCACAAAATGAAAAAACTGAATTACCTCTGACACCTAATTCTGAGAACCTCAGTTTAGGCTTCATTTCCACATTCTATCCCTGACATAGCTCCTGGCTAGGTGGTTCGGGGCATATTTGAGGAGGATCTGAAGAATTCTTCAAGGTTTGTGAGACAGTAGTTTAACTTTTGAAATGATCTCTCCCTGTTACCTACCTCATCCTCCCGAAAACACCTACACAACTAACACATCCAGTGTCTCAACTAATTCCATGGCACTTTGGGCCTTGAAATTAGTTCAGCTTACAGAAGAAACCTCTCATCTAACCTCTGATACTTAGCTCTGTGATGGCAGCTTAGGAAACAAGAGGTTAAGAGGTATCAGGAGACCATAAACCCACACATACGCTGTAGGGGAAAAAACCTTAAGCTCTAGACCTGATTCTGGTTGAGGTTGAGTTCGATGACTTGCAGCTCTCCCACTGTGTCAGGTATACTTCGAATCTGGTTCTTAGAGAGATCCACCACATCCAGGTGCCGCAGGCTACAAAGTTGGAGAGGTAATGCTCCCAGTTGGTTCCCAGAGAGGCTCAGGGTCTTGAGGGCAGAGAGTTGCCCAAAGGTAGACGGCAGCTCTCTAAGGTGATTGTTGTTCAGGCTTAGCGTCTCTAGTTTTTTCAGATTGCATATCTCATCAGGCAGAACAGCTGGCAAAGAAAATGTTTTTAAAACCTGAATCTGATAGAGCTGAAAACAACTTTGATGAAGTTTCTAAAGACTATATGGCAGCCTGCTTCGCCTCTTGTTAATATATGTAAAATACCCACATGTGCCATTTTTAGGTATTGCATTTTACCAACATAGTCTTTAGAAGGTGAGGGTGCCATCAAAATGCAGGTGAGCATTTGTGTGTATAATGGACTCCTTTTGTAAAGGGGTCCAAGGCACAATTTGACAGCAATTTTGTGATATTTGGAAGATCCTCCCCTTCCCATCCATCCCCCATTCCAAGTTAGGTAGCTTTGTTTACATTACATCCCCAAAATGTTCTTCCCTTTCAAGTCCAAATTAACCCAGTAACAATCATTATAACACCCAAGGAGGCTTATTTTTGATGTAATTACAAGTAGAAAGAAGGCTTCAAGGATTCCGGCATTCTGCAACTTGAGCCCTCCTGCACGGTTTCATAACGAAAACAAAAATCAGCTTGTAAGAGAAAACCACCCCTGGTAACAGCTTATCACTAGCAAAAGCCTCCCAGGCAAGAGTCATACTCAGTTTGTTGTTGTTCAGGGAGAGGCTCTTCAGCAGAGTGAACTTTCCTATCAGCAAAGGCGGTAGGCTCTCGATCTTGTTGTTGGACAAGTCGATGGTCCTGAGATTGCTCGTGAGCTTCTGCAAGTCTGCGGGGAACTGGAGAAAGGAGTTCACAGCGTGGAGAATCCCGCACCGACTAAGTTCGCTGCCCCCGCCGTCCCTCTCCCTTTAAGTTTCCCGGTCGTGTCCCTCCCATTCTCACCTCGGTCAGCCCTCGGTCCTTAAGCTGAAAGACACCAGTTTTCTGCGCCGTTTCCACATGAGCGCGGAGCGCACTGTTTCCCATCCTAGCACCGCGGCTCAGGTCCCTGCGGGAAGGAAGCGCAGCTGTCACCGCCCAGTCCACTCGGTCGGCCTCCCGCCCCAGCTCTCATCTCCCGCCGATCCCTGGCTCCTGGGGCCCGACCCAAGAGTGGCAAGGAAGAGACGGAAGAACAGACAGCCCGACCACCAAGCCCTGCCGCCTTTGCAGCTCTGCGGAGGCCAGGCGCCTCTGGGAGCCTACGGAAGATCAAGGAACCCCGGACTCGCCTCCCACCGCTCAGCTGCCGGATGGCTCCGCAGGTGAAGACCCAGGACCCGCAGTAGCCGGGATGCGCTCCCCGGCTTAGCCCCGGGCGGGACCGCCCTGTGACGTCATCGAGTCGCGCCGTGCGTTCGCCCTGCGTTCCAACTCACTCTTGGCGCCTTCGTGGGAGGTGAGTCCGAGCCATGGCGGCTGCCAACCCCTGGGACCCGGCGTCCGCGCCTAACGGCGCTGGGCTAGTGCTAGGCCACCTCATAGCTTCGGGGATGGTCAATCAGGTGCGTGGGGGCGGCTGTGGCGTCATCAAGGGGGTGCCCACGATGGCAACAGAATATGGCTGTGAGTTGGTGCTGCTGGCTGTGGGAGTGGTGAGGGTCCTGGTTGGGGTCTGTACTATAGTAATAGATCCCCTTCCAGGCAACAGCCGCGACTGTTCTGCCGTGGGTGCTTGGAAAACGGGGATCTGAGTAGATGGTGTTTAGGGTAGACTGTGTTTTGAGTGTCTGTAGGGTAAATTTGTCCCTGGCCCGTTTGTGGGAGATTAGACTGCTGTTACTGGCCTTTTTTTCATCCAGTGATACTGCCTCCAGACTGTAGTGTAAGGCGGGGATAGGAAATACGGATCGTTACGTCCCCTTGCGGAACAAGCATTACCAACAACGCTCGTTTGTGGGAAGTATTGAATCGTATTTGGGGCGGGAGGTACTGGGTAGAGAAGAGCGCTAGAAGCTCTTTTTTCGTGTTTTTATTTTATTTTTATTTATTTATTTTTTGAGACAGTCTCGCTCTGTCGCCCAGGCTGGAGTGCAGTGGCGCGGTCTCTGCTCACTGCAACCTCTGCCTCCCGGGTTCTAGCGATTCTCCTGCCTCAGTCTCTCGAGTAGGTGGGACTACAGGCGCGTAGCGCCACGCCCAGCTAATTTTTTGTTTGTTTGTTTTAATGTTCAGTAGAGACGAGTTTCACCGTGTTAGCCAGGATGGTCTCGATCTCCTGACCTCGTGATCCACCTGCCTCGGCCTCCCAAAGTGCTGGGATTACAGGCTTGAGTCACCGTGCCAGGCCTTGGCATCTTTACAGGCAAAAAAAAAAAAAAAGTACTGGCTAAAAAGATAAGACCTTGGAACGTGAATGGAGGAAGAGGTTAATTTTGAGAAGGAGAGAAAAGAGACATTAACCCAAGGAGTCACAAAGTGGCAGTTTTAGGTTGGGCAAGAAGAGCATGTCGGGGGAAGGAGCCAATAGAGTGAGAAATTGAACATGTGAGGAAATGATGGAATGCAAGTGACAAAAGGGCATGGGGAAAGTGGGATCAAGGGCATTGAGAAAAATGGGGAAAGAAATTTTGATATATAGAGGAAGTTGAGGAATTTCACTAAAAAGAAAACAGAAAAGTTAAACTGATCTGTAAAAATTAGCACTATATTAGCCGGTGTGGTGGCGTGCACCTGTGGTCCCAGCTACTCCCAGGACCACATGGGTCCCAGAGGCTCAGATGGGAAGATGGCTTGAGCTCAGCAGATGGAGGTTGCAGTGAGACGCGATCGGGCCACTCCACTTAGCCTGGGCAACAGAGTGAGACCTTGTCTCAGAAAAAAAAAAAAAAAGCATTACAAACATGATGGAAGATTTATGGAAATATATAACTTTTTATAGTTAGAAGAGCCATTAGAGACTCTAATACCTTAGAGTATTTTTTAATTTAAGAAACTAAGGCTTAGACCAAGAAACTTGCCCATGGTCACTAGACTGTTGAAGGAGAATTAGATCTTAGCACTCTCCCTTTTGACACATTGTGTCCTCTCTCAAGATGAACTGTTATAAGAGGCTGTGATATTGTCTTGAAAGATTTTAAGCTTTTGTTGAACACCCATTGTCTGGGTGATCAGGAGATTCAGGTGGTCCTAGTTAACTACATTTCCCAGGGGTGGCGACAGCCCTCTACAGTTTAATCCTTCCTCCCTTCTCTCCTGTGTTTTCTTTTTCTTTTCTTTTCTTTATTGTTTTTGAGACGGTGTCTCCCTCTGTTGCCCAGGCTGGAGTGCAGTGGTGTGATCTTGGTTCACTGTACCCTCCGCCACCTGGGTTCAAGCAATTCTCGTGCTCCAGAGTAGCTGGGACTACAGGCACCTGCCATCACGCCTACTAATTTTCATATTTTCAGTAGAGATGGGGTTTCACCATTTTGGCCAGGCTAGTCTCAAACTCCTGACCTCAGGTGATCTGCCTGTCTTGGCCTCCCAAAGTATTTGGATTACAGGCATGAGCCAACGAGCCCAGCCTTTTTCTTATCAGGTTACCTAGTACTCTCACTTGTATTGTCCAGTTCTCCTGTCACAAAATAGTTTGGCAAACTCATAATAGAAAACATTTTTGAGGGCTCATGCCTGTAATCCCAAAGCTTTGGGAGGCCAAGGCGGGTTGATCACCTGAGGTCAGGAGTTTGAGATCAGCCTGGCCAACATGGTGAAACCCAGTCTCTACTAAAAATACAAAAATTAGCCAGGTATGGTGGTAGGTGCCTGTAATCCCAGCTACTCAGGAAGCTGAGACATGAGAATCGCTTGAGCCCTGGAGGTGGAGGTTGCAGTGAGCAAAGATCATGCCACTGCACTCCAACCCGAGTGACACAGTAAGACCCTGTCTCAAACAAAAACAAAAAACCCCCCAACTTTTGGTACTTGGTATCCCTCTAAAGAGCATTGGTAGGAAATACAAATGCCTAAACCAAAGGAGTGAGGCACTGGTGAGAGAATTCTAGGCATTGATGGGTGATCTCTTTTTTGGGGGTGGTGGTTGTCTTGGTGGTGTCTACTGTCTCTCAAGTAACATTAATTGACAGTTACTGGTTTTACCTACAGTTAACATGTCCCACTCTATAGCTCCTTAAGACCTCTGACAACCTTACTACACAGCTAGTCCCAATGAGGGAGCTATTTACAGACTTGTAGGTTGGTTTTACTTTAAGCAAACTTTATACATAAAAACCTTTATCTCTTTTTTTTTTTTTTTCCCTGAGACAGAGACTTGCTCTGTTGCCCAGACTGGAGTATAGCGGCACAATCTCGGCTCACTGCAACCTCCACCTCCTGGGTTCAAGCAATTATCCTGCCTCAGCTTCCTGAGTAGCCGAGATTACAGGCACGCACCACCACGCCCGGCTAATTTTTTTTATTTTTAGTAGAGACGGGATTTCACCATGTTGGTCAGGCTGGTCTCGAACTCCTGACCTGAAATGATCCACCCGCCTTGGCCTCCCAAATTGCTGGGATTACAGGCTTGAGCCACCACACCCAGCCAAAAACCTTTTCCTGTTAGAAGGATTTAGCACTGATTCTTTCAAAATGATTTGTCACATCATCCCTTTAAACAGCCCATCCCTTTAATGCACATCATTTTTTGTGCATTAAAAATTAAGACTACTGAATTCCTGCTGGCAAGAATTTTTAAAAAATTGAGTGATGCCTAAGATTGTGATTTGATACAACTCTTCTGGAAAACATAACTTGTTTGAAGTTTTGTTTCAGTCCATTAGAGAGTGATTTGGTGAAAGAAAGGTAGGGCTCTCTGTAGGATAATGGGGTATTGCTTTAGTTTATTCCCCTAGGGACTGCTTTAGTGGCCTTACATTCTAGATATTTTTCCAGCAAGTGTGAGTGAGTCATGGAGTCTTGACCAAAGCTTGGTCATTGCTTATTGGCAATTAATAAGATCAGGGTCTGGATCTACAAAAAAAAAAAAAAAAAAAAACACGCACAGAATCTACTAATTCTATTTTCTTAACCTGTGTCCTACTCTCCTCTACACCTACTCTCCCATTTGAGAGCCTCTGCTCTTAAATTCTCTGCTATACTAACCTCCCTTTTAGTGTCTCTCAGCTAGAATTCAGTATGAAAAGGAAGGGATAGGAAAAAGAAAGGGTGCCCACAAATTACAAATTTATATATACATATGTGGTATATAATGTTACCAGGATTTTTATATTAAGTGTAAAGGTTCTGGATTTCAGCTTCTTCCTGTGCCTAGCCACGGAATAAACAAAAATACCCTGAATAGACTCCTTTTTCTCAGGATCCTTTCATTTTCAGGGTTCTTTTGCCCTCTGGGGCATGTAATAGCAATATATAATAACAATAGCTAAAGGAAAAGACTTTTCTGTATTCTCAAATCCCTGATGCTTTTTTCTTTTTCTTTTTTTAAATGTGTTAAACTAAGTCTCAATCCTCAAATAGTTATACTTTCTATTCGTTATAGAAAATAAGCCTCCACCTCCCTAAGTGCAGGGATTACAGGTGAGAGCCACTTCACCTGACCATCTTTCTTTCTTCTCTCCTTTTTTGTTATCTGCTTCTTAAACATTCTTATTTTTCCTCTGGTTTCTCTTGCATGTTCTTAGCTAAGCACCATTACTCTACTGTTGAACCTGACAGTTTACTAGTTTGCCAGATATACAACTAAGATTAGTGTATAAGCGTGGAGAGAGGGAGATATACCAGGGAACAAGTTGATTACAATGTGATACATTGTAGAAAATGTTTTAGGCTCATTTACCTCCTGAGAGAAACAAAAAAGAGTCAGCTCATATGATGGAAAGACAGTGGATTAGATGTGTTCTCACTTCCACCCTCGCACACATTGGCAGTGTGAAGTTGGAGTAATACTTTCCTGTTCCTCAATTTTGCCATCAGTAAAATATCTTGTGTTATCTACTTCAGTGAATGGCATAACTCTGTCCACTCACGTGAAGCAGAATCTTTGGAGTATTAACTGGATTTTATCCCTTATTCACCATATCAGTTAAGATTTGTCAATTCTATCTTTGCAGGAACTCCGTCTTTTCTTCCTTTCCTTTTTAACTGTTACTGACCTAGTCCACATTCTCATCCTCACCTGGAATACCGTAGCAGCGATCTGTTTAAAATATCCAATCTCTCTAGTCCATTGCTCCACTAGTGTTGTTTATGTTAGCTAGTTACCAGGGTTTTCCTTCTTTTTTTTTTATTGTGGTAAAATACATACAACATATAACATAAAATTTACCATTTTAACTATCTTAAAATGTACAATTCAGTGGCATTTACTATACTCAATATTGTGCAACTATTTTCAAAAACATTTTTATCACTCCAGATGTAAACCCTGTACTATTCCCTATTCCCTCCTCCCTCTTCAGTAGTGTTTTTATTTTGTTTGTTTTGTGGGTGTATTTTTTTTTTTTTTTTTTGAGAGAGTCTCGCTCTGTCGTCCAGGCTGGAGTGCAGTGGCGTGCTCATGGCTCACTGCAGCCTCGGCCTCCTGGGCTCAAGTGATCCTCCCACATTGGCCTCCCTAGTAGCTGGGACTACAGGCATATGTCATCATGCCTGGCTAATTTTTGTATTTTTAGTAGAGACGGGGTTTCACCATATTGGCCAGGCCGGTCTCCAACTCCTGATCTCAGGTGATCTACCCACCTCCGCCTCCCAAAGTGCTGGGATTACAGGTGTGAGCCACCAGGCCCAGCCAGTTTTATTTTTCACACTTCCCCAGTTAAATATCGCTACCTTCCCCGCCGCCTCTGAGACAGGGTCTCACCCTGTTGCCCAGGCTGGAGTTGCAGTAGCATGATCACAGCTTACTGTATCCTCAATCTCCCAGGCTCAAGGGATCTTCCCACCCCAGCCTCCCAAGTAGCTGGGACTATAGGCACACGTTACCATGCCTGGCTAATTTTTTTTTTTTTTTTTGAGACAGTCTCACTCTGTCACCAGACTGGAGTGCAATGTGGCGTGATCTCGGCTCACTGCAACCTCCGCCTCCTGGTTCAAGCGATTCTCCTGCCTCAGCCTTCCGAGTAGCTGGGACTACAGGTGTGCCACCATAGCCAGCTAATTTTTGTATTTTTTAGTAGAGATGGGGTTTCACCATGTTGGCCAGGATGGTCTCGATCTCCTGACCTCGTGATCTGCCCACCTTAGCCTCCCAAAGTGCTAGAATTACAGCCGGGAGCCACCATGCCCAGCTGCCTGGCTAATTTTTTAAATTTTTTATAGAGACACCCTGTGTTGTGCAGGGTGGTCTCAAACTCCTGGGCTCAAGCAGTTATCCTGCTTTAGCCTCCCAGAGTGCTGGGATTACAGGTGTGAGCCATCATGCCAGGCTGTATTTCTAAATAAGTATTATGTATGATTGTATTACTTCTTTACCAGAAAATGTTCAGTTGCTCCCATTTTCTGCAGTATGATTGTTGAGCATAGCACTCAGGATCATCTGTGATTATGTGGAGACTATGTTTTCAGCTACCTCTTACCCTGTTTTCACATATATGCGAACACTGGTGGTTATTGAGCATTTATAATGTTTTTGATCTTTCTATCTAGAATACCTTTTTCTTCCCATACATTATGAGCCTCGTGAGGGTGGAGAGCTTGTTTCATATTTGAATATTCCATTGCCTAACTCAGTAAGTGTTTATAAAATTGGTTATTTTTAGACAGTAAACTTTTACTGTGAAGACCAGAGAGTAAATATATAAGGCTTTGTGGGCCATATGGTTGCAACTACACAACTAGGTAGTTGTATAAAGGCAGCCAGAGATAGCATGTAAATGGATGAGACAAGTCACGTTCCAATAAAACTTTATTTCTAGACCATGAAACATGAATTTCGTATCATTTTCTTTGTTTTTTTTTTTTTTAGACAGAGTTTTGTTCTGTCGCCCAGGCTGGAGTGCAGTGGCGTGATCTTGGCTCACTGCAACCTCCGCCTCCCAGGTTCAAGCAGTTCTCCTGCCTCAGCCTCCCAAAGTAGCTGGGATTACGGGCACCCACCACCATGCCCGGCTAATTTATTTTGTTTATTTTTTTTGAATAGAGACAGAGTTTCACCATGTTGGCCAGGCTGGTCTCAAACTCCTGACCTCAGGTAATCCGCTTGCCATGGCCTCCCAAAGTGTTGGGATTACAGGCGTGAGCTACCATGCCCAGCCTTTTTTTTTTTTTTTTTGAGATAGGGTCTCACTCTGTCGCCCAGACTAGAGTGCAGTGGCAATCTCAGCTCACCACAACCTCTGTCACCTAGGCTCAAGTAATTCTCCTGCCTCAGCCTCCCGAGTAGCTGGGATTACAGGTGTGCACCACTACTGCCTGACTAATTTCTGTATTTTTAGTAGAGACGGGGTTTCACTATGTTGGCCAGGCTGGTCTTGAACTCCTGACCTCAAATGATCCATCCACCTCAGCCTCCCAAAGTGCTGGGATTACAGGCATGAGCCACTGTGCCCAGACTGTTATAAAATATTGTCTTTGATTTTCTTTTTCCCAACAATTTGAATATATAAAAATCATGCCTGGCTCACAGGCTATACAAAAACAGGTAATGGGCTGCATTTATTTCATGGACTATAGTTTTCCAATCCCTGGCCTATCTGATCTCTAAAATTCTTTGGCCTGGGCACGGTGGCGCACGCCTGTAATCTGAGCACTCTAGGAGGCTGAGGCGGGTGGATCACCTGAGGTCAGCAGTTGTAGACCAGCCAGGCCAACATGGTGAAACTCCAACTGTACTAAAAGTACCAAAAAAAAATAGCTGGGCATGGTGGCGATAATCCCATGGTAGCTGGGAAGCTACTTGGAAAGCTGTAATCCCAGCTACTTGGGAAGCTAAAGCAGGAGAATCAATTGAATCAAAGAGGCAGAGGTTGCAGTGAGCGGAGATCATGCCATTGCACTCCAGCCTGGGTGACAAGAACAAAACCCAGTGGGTGGCTCACGCCTGTAATCCTAGCACTTTGGGAGGCCTAGGTGGGCAGATCACGAGGTCAGGAGATTGAGACCATCCTGGCTAACACAGTGAAACCCCGTCTCTACTAAAAAATACAAAAAAAATTTAGCTGGGCATGCTGGCAGGCGCCTGTAGTCCCAGCAACTCAGGAGGCTGAGGCAGGAGAATGGCATGAACCCGGGAGGCGGAGCTTGCTGTGAGCTGAGATCGCGCCACTGCACTCCAGCCTGGGTAACAGAGCGAGACTCCATCTAAAAAATATATATATATATGTATATATTCTTTGCTGTGCTAGCATTGTAGAAAACGAAATGATAGAGAAAATTATGGATGAAGTCTAGGGATGCACAAGATAATACTCAATTCTGAGATAATGTGCATGGACTCGTGGAATGAAAGGATAAAAAAGAAGGGGTAACCTTTTTGAAAGAATAATTATGCCTGGATACAAATAATCCTTTAACTGAAAGATAAGAATGTGAATATACACAGTATGAATGACTTGTAGCCAACTGAGGTCATTTAGCGAATCAGATAAATGATTCCATGAAGGGGAAAAGTATTTGATTTCAACCCCAGAAGCTCAGAGAGACTGGGCCTGAGTCATTTGGAAAGATAGAGGTGATTCTCCAACAACTTTAGTCTTAGAATCCTTTGATAAACTATCAGTAATACAAATCTATTTTGTATGATACCTTAGGAAATAATACAAAGGGAGTGTGTTGTTTGTTTCTCTTATTTTTTTTTTTAATATTTGAGCAAGTGATTTGTGATGGTGAAGGTTCTAAAACAAGAATTACACATTGCTACTGTTTTACTTTGTACTTCATGTTCAAAGGCAGTGTTGGACATAATATATTCTCATATTTTAGACTATGAGCATGCTATTCCAATGTACCTAGAAACTTTTTGTGACATTCTGCTACTTTCCTTGTTCGTTTACCAATAGGAGATGTTAAACATGTCTAAGAAAACAGCTTCTTGTTTTGTGAACTTCACCAGACTACAGCAGATCACAGACATTGAAGCTGAAATCTACCAGGTAAATCATGTTGAGCTTTTCACTTTCTTTTCTTTTTTTTTTTTTTTTTTTTTTTGAGACAGAGTCTCACTCTGTCACCCAGGCTGGAGGCTGGAGTGCAGTGGCACGATCTCAGCTCACTCCTAGCTCCGCCTCCCAGGTTCACACCATTCTCCTGCCTCAGCCTCCTGAGTAGCTGGCACTACAGGCGCCCACTACCCCCACTGGCTAATTTTTTGTATTTTTAGTAGAGACGGGGTTTCACCATGTTAGCCAGGATGGTCTCGATCTCCTGACCTTGTGATCCACCTGCCTCGGCCTCCCAAAGTGCTGGGATTACAGGTGTGAGTCACCGCGCCCGGACTGAACTTTTCTCTTTGTACTTCTAGTATAGGAAAACAAAAACAAAAGCTGGCCAGATGTAGTGGCTCACACCTATAATCCTCGTGCTTTGGGAGGCCAAGGTGGGAGGACTGCTTGAGCCCAGGAGTTTGAGACCCTGTATGGGCAACATAGGGAGATCCTGTCTCTACAAAAAAATTCAAAAAGTAACCAGACATGGTGGCACACACCTGTAGTCCCAGCTACTTGGGAGGCTGAGGTGGGAGGATCACTTGAGCCTAGGAGGTCGGGGCTGCAGTGAGCCATGTTTGCGCCACTGTACTCCAGCCTGGGTGACAGACGGAGACCCAGTCTCAAAAACAAAATGTGATCCTCCCATCTCAGCCTCCCAAGTAGCTGGGACTACAGGTGTGCACCACCACACCCAGCTAATTTTTTATTTTTAGTAGAGATGGGGTTTCACCATGTTGGCCAGGCTGGTCTCGAACTCCTGACCTCAGGTAATCCACCCACCTCGGCCTCCCAAAGTGCTGGGATTACAGGAGTGAGCCACTGTGCCTGGCCCCGGATACTCTCTGATTGAGCTAAATGTTACTTTTGTTCCCCATGTAGAAAAACCTGGAAATTGAACTCCTGAAACTAGAAAAAGATACAGCAGATGTTGTTCATCCTTTCTTTCTGGGTAAGTGGTTTGGTTTTAGTTAAGTGGATAATCACTGGAATTTCAGCTTTTTCTTGGATTACTGTAATAAGCACCAGTCAGTCAAATTATGATGCACCATCGTTTTTCCAGGTGTTGTTCCAAAGCTAACGAAGTCGTCTATTTCTGTGCTGAAATAGAAGTTCTGTTGGCTTTAGTAGTACAAACAGCATAAAAAGTGACTAAATTGGCTCTTCAAAGTCAGGAGAACTTGGAAGAAAAGTCTGAGGAACTTTCAGATTAAAGGAGACTAAAGGGACATGACAACTAAAGCACTGTACGATCATGGATTGATTTTTTTTTTTTAATGAGATGGGGTCTTCCTATGTTGCCTAGGGTAGTCTTGAATGGCACAAGCAATCCTCCCAAATCAGCCTCCCAAGTAACTGGGATCACAGGTGCATACCACCATGGCTGGCAATGTATTGAATATTTGACGAGAAAGTTTTCTTGTGGCCAGGTGTGGAGAGTCACACCTGTAAACCCAGCACTTTGGGAGGCCAAGGTGGGTGGATTGCTTGAGCCCAGGAGTTCAAGATCAGCCTGGGCAACATGGTGAAACCCTGTCTCTACAAAAAATACAAAAACTAGCCAGGCATTGTAGTGTGTACCTGAAGTACCAGTTACATGAAAGTCTGAGGCAGGAGGATTGTTTGAGCCTGGGAGGTCGAGGCTGCAAGGAGTTGTAATCATAGCACTTCGCTCCAGCGTGGGTGACAGAGTGAGACCCTGTCTCAAAAATTAAAATTCTTTTTGCTGTAAAGGACATTATTGGGATACTTAGTGATGTTTAAATATGGGCTGTACTAAATATTGGTAGTATTGTATCAATGTTAAATTTTTGAATTTGGTAATGTGCTGTAGTTATATAGGAGAATGTTCCTGTTCTTGGGAAATACATGCTAACGTTTCACAGGGAAAAAATATGCTGTCTGCAGCTGACTCTCAAATGGATCAGCAAAAATAAAGAGAGAGACAGAGAGAGAGAGAGAGAGTGTGTGTGTGTGTGTAGAGAGAGAAGGAAGATAAAAAGAAAATGTAGCCAAATGTTAACAATCAGTGAATATAAATAAAATGTATATGTGAGTTCACCAATTTTTTTTGAAACTTTTCTGCAAATCTGAATTTTTTCAAAATAAGAATTTTAAAGACAGGTCAATTGGCAGCCATAACTGAATGGGGAAAATAATGAGATAATCAGAAATAGCTTGTAAGATGACTTTAAGAGTGTCACCCTGTCACCCAGGCTGAAGTACAGGTCACTGTAACTTTAACACCTGGTTTCAACTGATTCTCTCAAGTAGCTAGGACTACTGGCATGTGCCACCATGCCCAGCTAATTTTTTTTTCTTCAATTTTTTTGTAGAGATGAGGTTTTACTATGTTGCCCAGGCTGGTCTCAAACCCCTGGCCTCAATTCTCCCAGTTCAGTCTCCCAAAACACTGCGATTACAGGTATGAGCTAGCGCACCAGCTAAGGTGACTCTTTTTTCAATGGTCTTTTATAGACTATTAGAATCAGAGATAGGAAAAAACTTTGTGTTAAGAATACAGCTCTGGGCCGGGCGCGGTGGCTCACGCCTGTAATCCCAGCACTTTGGGAGGCCGAGGCGGGCGGATCACAAGGTCAGGAGATCGAGACCACGGTGAAACCCCGTCTCTACTAAAAATACAAAAAATTAGCCGGGCGCGGTTGTGGGCGCCTGTAGTCCCAGCTACTCGGAAGGCTGAGGCAGGAGAATGGCGTGAACCCGGGAGGCGGAGCTTGCAGTGAGCCGAGATCGCGCCACTGCACTCCAGCCTGGGCAACAGAGCGAGACTCCGTCTCAAAAAAAAAAAAAAAAAAGAATACAGCTCTGGCTATTAAGAACTGAATAAGAGGTAGAGATGAGAAACACAGAGAAAGAATTTAGCACTAGATTTGGTTATCACTAGGAAAAGAGATAATAGAAATATATTATATATACAAAAACCGACTAAAAGAAAATTGTTGAAAATGAAATTGGTATTGGTATTAATACCAATTATTAATACAGAGGAGATAGGAGGGTAATGATGGGATGAATTTCTGACATTGGTGGTGTTAAACCAAGGCAAAGAAGAAATTATTAGTGATTCTGTTATTTGTCCTATTGCTAACTGTAATTACTATTTTTAATTTGTATAGCTCAGAAGTGTCATACTCTGCAAAGCATGAATAATCATTTGGAAGCAGTGCTGAAAGAGAAGAGATCCCTTAGGCAAAGACTGTTGAAACCCATGTGCCAGGAAAACTTACCTATTGAAGCTGTTTATCACAGGTTAGACTGAAAAGTAGAAATTAACAGTTACACCTGTTTTCTCAGTTTACTTTTTGTTTTGCAGTTACTTTGCAGCAGAATTCATAAAACAATTAGTGATTCTATTTGTTAACATTATTAATGTTGATATATTAAACCAGAAAGAAAATCATTGCTTTTAAACCACTATACCTATGGCAAAAAGAAAGAATTTGGCTATCGTGTTTTGGGAATTACAAATTATGACTTTAGTGAAAGAAATTAGATCCATAATATGTAACAAAAATTGTATGTGAAGTAAATTCATTGTTGTAAAGTAAATTCATTGTTGAGTTAATGTTGCCTATATGTAAAAATTCTATTGTGGGCGTTTAACTGGGGCAGATGAAAACACTATCAACTAAGGGAGGAAAAAACCTGGATTTTGTTCTCATCGCTACTGTTTATATGCCTCAAAGCCTTGAGCAAATGATTTAAATTTTTCACTTGGTTTCCCAATAAATAGAATGGAGATGACTTCTATTGCCCTCTTCCTCACAGTATTACAAGTATCAAATTGAAGATGTAGATTATGACTAATGATAAATACCAGCCTGGGCAACATGGCAAAATCCCATTTCTACCAAAAAAACAAAAACAAAAAACAAAAATGAGCAAAGCATGATGGCACACACCTGTATTCCTAGCTACCTGGGAGGCTGAGCTGGGAGGATGACCTGAGCCCAGAAGGTCAACTCTGCAGTGAGCTGTGATTGTACCAGCCTGGGTAACAGAGTGAGACTCTGTCTCAAATAAATAAGAAGCAAGCATCTGGGGATCTCATTGCTAACTTTCTCCACCAGTGCCTCACTAGCTTAAGCAAATCAGTATCTTCTTTTTTTTTTTTTTTTTTTGAGACAGAGTCTCGCTCTGTCGCCCAGGCTGGAGTGCAGTGGCCGGATCTCAGCTCACTGCAAGCTCCGCCTCCCGGGTTTATGCCATTCTCCTGCCTCAGCCTCCCAAGTAGCTGGGACTACAGGCGCCCGCCACCTCGCCCAGCTAGTTTTTTGTCTTTTTAGTAGAGACGGGGTTTCACCGTGTTAGCCAGGATGGTCTCGATCTCCTGACCTCGTGATCCGCCCGTCTCGGCCTCCCAAAGTGCTGGGATTACAGGCTTGAGCCACCGCGCCCGGCAGTATCTTCTCTTAAGTGTCAGATTTTTTATTTTGTAGGAAAACAATAGATATGCAAAAACTTATTCTTCCAAAAAGACAAAACAAGGCTGGGCACAGTGGCTCACGCCTGTAATCCCAACACTTTGGGAGGCCGAAGTGGGCTGATCACTTGAGACCAGGAGTTCGAGACCAGCCTGGCCAACATGGTGAAACCCTGTCTCTACCAAAAAATACAAAATATGCTGGGCATGGTGGCACATGCCTGTAATACCAGCTACTGGTGAGGCTGAGGCAGGAAAATCACATGAACCCATGAGGCAGAGGTTGCAGTGAGCTGAGATTGTGCCACTGCACTCCAGCCTGGGCAACAGGTGAGACTCTGTCTCAAAACAAAAAACAAAACAAAACCCCTTTCCTGTGGCTATATTCAGTATCTCTTTAGTACATTATCATTACCCTTAGCGTATATACTGTACTACATCTAAGAACTGGGCAATGATTTGAAAGCGTTTTTGCAAATGCAGAGATTCAAAGTAGCTTTCTATGTAGGCTATTTCAATGAAGTACATTTATTCTTATTGTCTTCATTTTTCACAGAGAATGAGTAGGTTGAAATGGAATGAGGCGGGGCGTCATAGCTCACGCCTGTAATCCTAATAATTTGGGAGGCCAAGATGGGTGGATCACTTGAGGCCAGGACTTTGAGACCAGCCTGGCCAACATGACAAAACCCTGTCTCTACTAAAAATACAAAAAGTAACTGAGTGTAGTGGTGCATGCCTGTAATCTCAGCTACTCAGGAGGCTGAGGCACAAGAATCACTTGAATCCAGGAGGCGGAGGTTATAGTGAGCCGAGATTGTGCCACTACATTCCAGCCTGGGCAACAGAATGAGACTCTGTCTCAAAAAGAAATAAATGGGGCCGGGCGAGGTGACTCATGTCTGTAATCCCAGCACTTTGGGAGGCTGAGGCGGGTGGATCATGAGGTCAGGAGATTGAGACCATCCTGGCCAACATAATGAACCCTGTCTTTGCTAAAAATACAAAAATTAGCTGGGCATGGTGGCATGTGCCTCTAATCCCAGCTACTCAGGAGGCTGAGGCAGGAGAATTGCTTGAACCCAGGAGGCGGAGGTTGCAGTGAGCTGAGATTGTGCCACTGCACTCCAGCCTGGTGACATAGTGAGACTCCATCTCAAAAAAAAAAAAAAAGAAAAAGGAAACAGAATGGGATTTTTTTTATCTAGGGAAATTCCTTTACTTATATGAGAAAATGATTATGATTAACATTGAGGTTTCTTTAACATTAAGTTGGATTCCAGATATGATTACTGTTATCTCTTTCCATTTTTTTATTGGATGACAGGTTGCTTAAAGTGAAAGAGAAGGACCTTTTTTTAATCACTAATATTTCTATGAATGCAGGAAGGTTGTTATTGGCTCTCTAGGTTGATTGTAATTCTTATCTCAAATTAAAAGTCCTGATTAAAGGAAAAGAAAAAGAACGCAAAACAATTAAACTTTAAAAAATGGTTAGGCCGGGCGCGGTGGCTCAAGCCTGTAATCCCAGCACTTTGGGAGGCCGAGGCGGGCGGATCACGAGGTCAGGAGATCGAGACCATCCTGGCTAACACGGTGAAACCCCGTCTCTACTAAAAAATACAAAAAACTAGCCGGGCGAGGTGGCGGGCACCTGTAGTCCCAGCTACTCGGGAGGCTGAGGCAGGAGAATGGCGTGAACCCGGGAGGTGGAGCTTGCAGTGAGCTGAGATCCGGCCACTGCACTCCAGCCTAGGCGACAGAGCGAGACTCTGTCTCAAAAAAAAAAAAAAAATGGTTGACTTTTTTCTTTCTCTTTCAGATATATGGTACATTTGCTGGAATTGGCTGTGACTTTCATTGAGAGATTAGAAACCCACCTTGAAACAATTAGAAATATACCTCATTTAGCTGCAAATCTAAAGAAAATGGTGAGTATTAATATAACTATCTTTAGTTATTTTATACTAGAATCTTAGAGGTATGCTCTCCCAGTTTAGCTTTTTAATAGCTAATATTACGAGCTAGTTATTTTTTAAATCAAGAAGTGTTTTCTTGGCCAGGCAGGTGGCTCACGCCTGTAATCCCTGCACTTTGGGAGGCCGTGGCAGTTGGATTACTTGAAGTCAGGAGTTGGAGACCAGCCTGGCCAACATGGTGAAACTCCATCTCTACTGAAAATACAAAAATTAGCTGGGCATGGTGGTGCACGCCTGTAATTCCAGCTACCCAGGAGGCTGAGGCAGGAGAATTGCTTGAAACTGGGAGGCAGAGGTTGTAGTGAGCCGAGATCGTGCCACTGCACTCCATCCTAGGCAACAGAGCAAGACTCCATTTCCCAAAAACAAAAAAAAAAAGAAGTGTTTATTTAGACCTTGGATTTAACATTTTCTTTTTCATATAATTTTTCTTTAGAAGCCATTTTAAATTCTTTTATTCCAACATTTAATAAACATGTGTTGCCTTCATTGTGCTGTGGCTATGCTACATGTATTGTGAAAGATAGATATGACCAAACCCTGCCTTCAAATTCTCAATGTTTGGTGAGACAGCTATAAAATATGTATTTTCTACTTTATAGGATTGTATTTGCATAATCGATGCAGCAGAGAATTATAAAGAGATGCCATCTATTGAGCATAGAAAAGAGAGGAATTACTTCCAGTCTAGGAGGATTCTGAGTAGGATAGGGGTAGGAAGACTTCAATTAAGTTTTTGTTTTGTTTTTTAAATAGAGACGAGTTCTCACTATGTTGCCTAGGCTGGTCTTGAACTCCTAAGCTCAAGTGAGGCACCTGCCTCAGCCTCTCAAAGTGCTGAGATCACAGGCATGAGCCACCACGTCCGGCTTCAATAAAGATTTATTTAGGTGTTAGCAGTAAGCCGAATCTTTTTTTTTTTTTCTGAGATGGAGTTTCACTCTTGTTACCCAGGCTGGAGTGCAATGGCATAATCTCGGCTCACTGCAACCTCCGCCTCTTGGGTTCAAGCGATTCTCCTGCCTCAGCCTCCCAAGTAGCTGGGATTACAGGCGCCCACCACCACGCCCTGCTAATAGTTTGTATTTTTAGTAGAGATGGGGTTTCGCCATGTCGACCAGGCTGGTCTCCAACTCCTGACCTCAGGTGATCCACCTACCTCGGCCTCCCAAAGTGTTGGGATTAAAAGCCTGAGCCACTGCGCTTGCCAAAGTAAGCTGAATCTTCAGGAACAGGTGAAATTTAAGTATGGAGGAAAAGTGATACTCCACTTTGGCTGGTGCCTAAAGGTATTGAGGAGATTAGCTTAGGGTTAGTTTATGCAGTGCCTTAAAAACCAGACTAAGAATCTTAGACTTTACTGTCTGAGTATTGGGGAGCCATTGGATATGTGTGTGTGTATGTGTGTGTGTCTATGTGTGTGTGTGTTTTCTTTTTTTAGTGAAGGGTGCAGAGGAGTGACTTGATTAGAACTGTGCCTTAATCATGGAGAAAATACTGGATAGAGCAGACTGAGCCTTGCTACTCCTAAGTATGGGCAGAGAGTATCAGCATCACTTGGAAACTTGTTTTAAATACAAAACTACAGACATCATGCACCCTAGACCTTCAGAATCAGAATCTTATGTTTTAACAAGTTCCTCAGGTGATTCCTGTGCACATTAAAGTTCGATCAGCTCAGGCCAGGCGCAGTGGCTCACGCCTGTAATCCCAGCACTTTGGGAGGCTGAGGCGGGCAAATCACAAGGTCAGGAGATCGAGACCATCCTGGCCAACATGGTGAAACCCCATCTCTACTAAAAATACAAAAATTAACATGGTGTGGTGGCGCACGCCTGTAGTCCCAGCTACTTGAGGGGCCGAGGCAAGAGAATCGCTTGAACCTGGGAGGCAGGTTGCAGTGAGCCGAGATCGCGACACTGCACTCCAGCCTAGCGACAGAAAGAGACCCCGTCTCAAAAAAAAAAGTTTGATCAGCTCTGGGTTAGAAGACTAGGCAGAGAAACCAAAGGCAGAAAAACCTGGAGACTAATTTACAGTCATTCAGATAAAAGATGTAAAGCGTAGAAATACAGAAGATAATTTTTTTAGATTTTGGAGGTCAAATTTTTAGAACTTGGCTATGAATTAGACAAGGGACACATCAAAGATAATGAAGTTTCTAGTCTGGGTGACTTGAAGGTGAGTAGGATCAAGTGTGGGTTAAAGAAGTTAGTTTGTTTTTTGACACATCTTGCACATGTAGTAAATGGTCAATCACTGTTGAACTGTAGTTAAACTGAGTTTGAGATATTGAAGGTACATCCAGATAGAGATTACCAATAGTCTTAAATGTGGGCCTGAATTTTAGGAAGGGGGTTAGGTTTAGCAATATAAATTGAGGGTCATCTGCATTGAGTGATTATTGAAGACAAAAGAGGTGAACTCACAAAGAGTAGGTTGGTGCTATAAAGTGGGAAGGCATAGTTTTAAGGAACTTTTGAAGTAAGGGGCTGGAAAAAGATCAGGTGTTAACCTTTGGTATCAATTATTCATGATATAATGAATTAACAAGAGATATAATTTCTCCTGTTTCCCTTTTCAAATGTTACAGAACCAGGCTTTAGCAAAGATGGATATATTGGTGACTGAGACAGAAGAACTGGCAGAGAATATACTCAAGTGGCGTAAACAACAAAATGAAGTTTCGTCTTGTATCCCCAAAATATTAGCTGAAGAAAGTTATCTTTATAAACATGATATTACAATGCCTCGTTTACCTTTTACTTCTAAAGTTCATGTCCAAACTACTAATGCCAAGTAGTCATCAACTTTATTTTTGCTTAATTATGTGTAGTCATATGAAGTCTATTTCTAGTTGACTGTAACGTGGGTATTAATAGTCTTTGCTGCTAGTAATACTGAAGGAACCTGCTTTATGTTGGAGTATCAAGATCTCAGGTTCATTAAGACCAAACTGACTTTTCCTTTGTTTTTTGTGTATTTTTATTCTACCTTTCAGTAAAACTAGAGAAGATAAAAAATAGCCATGACAATTTATTAACATAAGTGAATTAACCATTTCTCAGGCAGAAAATTCTCTTTTTTAAAAAATGTGTGTTTATGGTCTGGTGTGGTGGCTCACACCTGTAGTCCTAACACTTAGGGAGGCTGAGGCGGGCAGATCGCTTAAACCCAGGAGTTCAAGACCAGCCTGGGTAACATGGTGAAAGCCCGTATCTACAAAATATACAAAAAATTAGCCGACCATGGTGGTGCATGCCTGTAGTCCCAGCTATTCAGGAGGCTGAGGTAAGAGGATCACCTAAGCCTGGGAGGTCATGGTTGCAATGAGCCATGATCACACCACTGTGCTACAGCCTGGACCACACGTTTCAAAAAAAAAAAAGTGTGTTTCTGGCCAAGCACGGTGGCTCGTGCCTGTACTTTGGGAGGCCCAGGTGGGCGGATCATGAGGTCAGGAGTTCAAGACCAGCCTGGCCACCATGGCGAAACAACTGTCTCTACAAAAAATACAAAAATTAGGCTGGGCGCAGTGGCTCACGCCTGTAATCCCAGCACTTTGGGAGGCCAACCCAGGTGGGTGGATCACCTGAGGTCAGGAGTTTGAGACCAGCCTGGACAACATGGTGAAACCCCATCTTTAGTAGAAATACAAAAAATTAGCCAGGCATGGTGGTGGATGCCTGTAATCCCAGCCACTTGGGAGGCTGAGGCAGAAGAATCGCTTGAACCTAGGAGGCAGAGGTTACAGTAAGCCGAGATTGTGCCACTGCACTCCAGCCTGGGCGACAGAGGAAGACTCCATCTCCAAAAAAAAAAAAAATTAGCCAGGCATGGTGGCATGTGCCTGTAATCCCAGCTACTGAGGAGGCTGAGGCAGGAGAATCACTTGAGCCCAGGAGACAGAGGTTGCAGTGCACCCAGATCGTGCCACCACACTCCAGCCTGGGCAACAGAGCAAGACTCTGTCTTCGAAAAAAAAAGGTGTTTCTGAATTAGAAGAGTCTTCTTGAATCTGAAAATGTCTATGGTGATTATTCCTATGGGAATGTCACTAAGTATGCAGAAAAGAGTAACATAGCCAGCCTGACTTATCCTTTGAAAGGCCTGATGATAAGGTTCGTCCTTGGCTGTTGCATCTGGGAACTTAGATATCAGGTGTCTTGGTCTGTTCTGCCGTCATAACAGAATTACACAAACTATTTTATAACGAATAGAAGTTTATTTGGTTGATGGGTGTGGAGGCTAGGCAGTCCAAGAACATGGCGCCAGCATCTAGCGAGGGTCTTGCCATGGCAGAAGGCGTCACGTGGCAAGTGAGCATGAGAAAGATATATAGGTCTAAACTTAGCCTTTTATCATGAGCGCACTCCCGAGATAGCAGCACTAATTCACTAATGAGAGCAAAGCCTTCCTTACCTAATCACTTGTTAAAGGTCTCATAACACTTTTACAATGTCAATTAAATTTCCAACACTTGAACTTGGGGGACATATTTAAACCTTAACAGGAGGGCTCCACTCACTGAAAAGAGTGGTTCATGGTAACTAACCTGTTTGTACAATGTGGTGTGTGCTGAACACCTGCTTTCTTCCTGGGAGTCTAGAATTTTGGTACATGGTAGGTAGAAGGTACCTACGTGACCAGCCCCCAGTAAAAACCCTGGGCACTGTATCTCTAACAAGCTTCCCTGGTAAACAACATTTCTCACATGTTGTCACAATTCAGTTGCTGGTGGAATGAAACAACACATATGTGTGACTCCACTGTTAGGGGACTCTGGGAACTTATACCTGGTTTCCCCAAGACTTTGCCTCTGTACCTCTTCTCTTTGCTGTTTTGCTTCATATGCTTTTGCTGTAATAAATCATACCTGTGTGATGATATGCTGAGTCTTGTGAATTCTAGCACATCATGGAACCTGGAGGTAGTCTTGGAGACCCTGGCACACAAAGCAGTTCCTGAGTGTTCACTGGCAGCTGTAGAAAGAGGCAAAGAAGAAACAGCAAAGAAAAGGGCACATTGTGGTACAACTTTGGAGGTTTACCTTGCAAAATGCTCAGATATTTTACCTATCTGAGGTTATTGTGCATATAATAGAGAGTGATATACTAACAACTGCCTCAGGATATACTCTTTTTAATCAGTATTGTAACTACCCTTGGCTTATTTTACTTTTAGACTTGGGGTTCTGTTTTGCAATAAGACATGTACATCAGTTTTGTTTTTTGTTTTTTCTTTTCGAAGACAGGATCTCACTCTGTCACCCAGGTTGCTGAGAGTGCTGAGAGTATGGTATGGCCTGATCTTGGCTCACTGCAGCCTTGACCTTTCAGGCTCAAGTGATCCTCCCACCTCAGCCTCCCAAGTAGTTGGGACTATAGGCACGTGCCACCATGCCTGGCTAATTTTTGTATTTTCTGTAGAGACGGGGTTTTGCCATGTTGTCGAGGCTGGTCTTGAACTACTGGGTTCAAACGATCCTCCCACCTCAGCCTCCCAAAGTGCTGGGAGTACAGGTGTTAGCCACCGTGCCTGGCCTCATTGCACTCCTTAACACAAGAAGACTTCAACAATGATGAGTAAAATAGTTGTTTATAAGGAAGCAGGATCATTACCAAAATAAATCCGGCTAAAACAACAGGAATCGTGTTTTAAAGCCTACTTCGCTAATTTTTACTAGTAGGATAGGAGTGGTAATATCTCGAACATTACATAGGCATAGCATTTAGTTGTATTTCATCAAAAATCTCTTCATACCCCACGTTGGTTTCAAAACATACTATGCTTTTTCTTGATGTTATTTCCTATATTCATTTTTGTGTGTCTGTGTATGTCACAAATATTGATATGCCTCGTTGTTTATTTTTGTTTTATGCCTTTTTCAAAATATAAAAATAAACCTGTAATTTCTAACTAAAATTTTGTAGTCCTAGTCTGAATTTAAAGTGATAGAAAGGACTGATGTACTCTTTAGCTTATACAGTATAGGCATACAGGCTATCAGAATCAAAAGAGCTGGAGGTAAGTTAAGCCTGAGGTCTACTTTAAAGGGAAAAGCTAATTTAATACTCTTCCAGAGTCAATCAGTGCTGATTAATTTTTCTTTAATTATTCAACTTTTAGATGTGTGGATACTAAAAACAAAAAATCAGCTCTGCATGCCTTTTTTTTTTTTTTTTTTTTTTGAGATTGTCTTGCTCTCACCCAGGCCGGAATGCAGTGGCACAATCACAGCTCACTGCACTCTCAACCTCCTGGGCTCAATGGATCCTCCCACCTCAGCCTCCCAAGTAGCTGGGACTACAACTGCGCCCCACCACACCCAGCTAATTTTTAAATTTTTTTGTAGAGATGAGGTCTTGTATTGCCCAGGCTGGTCTTGAACTCCTGGGTTCAAGCAATCTTGGCCTCCCAAAGTGCTGGGATTACAGGTGTGAGCCCCTTTGCACCTAGCCTGAATGTCTGTGTTTTCTACTTACACTAGAAGAGGTGTGTGATATTTGCAAATTTATTACCAGCATAGTAGTGATACCAGTTTGTGAAGACCATTCTGGAACAATTGAGATGCTGCCTGGTTTTCCTAGCATTTTTCTTATTTTCTTTCTTTCTCTATGTGACTCTACCAGTCTGACCCCTGATTTATCCTCTGATTTATCCCTGATTGATCCCCTGATTTATCCCTGATTTATCCTAAGTGAAGTCAGGAACATAGTCTGAGGATTTCTTGATATGCAAAATCTATAACAGAGTTGAGATTTTAATAAGACTGTAATTAGTGTATTGTGGGATTTCTTCACATATCTATAAAACACATGAATTTACATAAAAGGTTTATCCCACAATTTGGGGAATCCACTAATTGAGTTTACTGAAAAATTATGCATTAGACCCTTGAACAACATAAGTTTGAAGTGCACAGGTATATGCAATTTTTTATTTTATTTATTTTTTTTGAGATAAGACTCTCATTGTCACCAGGCTAGAGTGCAGTGGTGTGATCTCAGCTCACTGCAACCTCTGCCTCCTGGGTTCAAGCAATTCTCCTGCCTCAGCCTCCTGAGTAGCTGGGATTATAGGTGCACACCATCATATCTGGCTAATTTTTGTATTTTTAGTAGAGACAGGATTTCACCATATTGGCCAGGATGGTCTCGATCTCTTGACCTCGTGCTCCACGCACCTCGGCCTCCCAAAGTGCTGGGGTTACAGGAGTGAGCCACTGTGTAGGGCCACAATTGTTTTTTTTCAATAAATATATTGGAAATTTGTTTGGAGCTTTGTGACAACTTGAAAAATTCACAGGCCAGGCATAGTGGCTCATGCCTGTAATCCCAGCACTTTGGGAGGCCAAGGCGGGCGGGTAATCACCCTAGGTTGGGAGTTCGAGACCAGCCTGACCAACATGGAGAAACCCCGTCTCTAGGAAAATTACAAAATTAGCCAGGAATGGTGGCACATGCCTGTAATCCCAGCTACTTGGGAGGCTGAGGCAGGAGAATTGCTCGAACCCAGGAGGTGGAGGTTGCAATGAGCTGAGGTGGTGCCATTGCACTCCAGCCTGGGCAACAAGAGCAAAACTCTGTCTCAAAAACAAAAACAAAAAAGTTCATAGATGAACTGTATGGCCTACAGATATCTTGAATGCAAAAGATATATGTAGATACTGGTCTATCATTTACTACTCTAAAATACACAAATCTATTAAAAGTTAAATTTTATGAAAACATAGACTGTACATGTAAGCAAATTTAAAATGCAATATTAAATTATAACTCCATAGCTGCCACTGTCTGGCCACAGCCCCGCGCTCTTCGCCGTCGCTCACCATCTTGCACAGAGTGGCCCCGGTTCTGGGGTTTGGTGCCAGAATTAAACAACCATCATGTCGAGCAAAAAGGCATACCAAGACCACCAAGAAGCGCCCTCAGTGCGCGACATCCAGTGTGTTTACCGTGTTTGACCAGTCACAGATTCAGGAGTTCAAAGAGGCCTTCACAACTGATCAGAACAGAGATGGTTTCATCAACAAGGAAGATTTGCATGATATGTTAGATTACTTCTCTAGGGAAGAATCCCACTGATGCATACCTTGATGCCATGATGAATGAGGCACCAGGGCCCACTAATTTTACCATGTTCCTCACCATGTTTGGTGAGAAGTTAAATGGCACAGATCCTGAAGATGTCATCAGAAATGCTTTTGCTTGCTTTGATGAAGAACAGGCACCATTCAGGAAGATTACCTGAGAGAGCTGCTGATAACCATGGGGTATCAGTTTACAGATGAGGAGGTGGATGAGCTGTACAGAGAAGCACCTAATGACAAAAAGGGGAATTTCAATTACATTGAGTTCACAAGCATCCTTGCTTGTGAAGAAACATGGAGTAAAAGACAAAGATGACCGAAAAGAACTTTAGCTAAAACCTTCCAATTACATTGTCTTACTCTGTTTTATTTCTCACACACTTCCCCCACCTTCATAGAACCTGTTGCATGCAACTTAGTTTCACACCTTTGCCTCTTTTTTTTTTTTTAATGTATTTATTCCAGACCTTTCTGCCACTTAGCACCTGTATAATCAGACTGGAAATGGGGATGAGGGCATAAATTGTATTGAAAAAGAGATCGCCAATAAAAATGGCCCCCCCAAAACATAACTCTATAAACTAGTACGTACTGTACTACTGCAATTTTGTAACTGCCTCCTGTTTTAGTGAGTCAAGTGTTGCCAGTATCTGCTTAAAACTCTGTGATGCTAATCATCAGAGCAGTTCCTCTCTTCAGTAAATTACAGGTTACAGTAAATTATTGTGTATTACAATAAAACGTGATCTCTTGAGGTTCTTGAGTGTTTTCACCATATTCAGTGCAATACCATAAGCCTTGAATAACATCAGGGGACCAGTACAAAGTGCCACTAGTGATGCTGGAAGTGCTCTCAAGAAGCAGAGAAAAGTCATGACATTACAAGAAAAAGGTGAATTGCTTGTTATGTACTATAGATCTGCAGCTGTGGTTGCCTACCATTTCAAGATAAATGAATCCATTGTAAGGCCCATTGTAAAATTTTAAAAAATTGTGCAACCATGACCACAGCTACACCAGCAGGCACAAAAACCTTGCGCTTTTTGTGAAATACCTTTTTTATAGTTTATTTTTATTTTTTAATTTTTGTAGAGATGAGGTCTCACGATTTTGCCTAGGCTGGTCTCAAACTACTAGGCTCAAGCAATACTCCTACCTTGGCCACTCAAAGTGCTGGGATTACAGGCGTGAGCCACCATGCCTGGCCCTGAAATAGCTTTTTATCTCATATTGAAAATGCAGCTTTTGGCCGGGTGCAGTGACTCACACCTGTAATCCCAGCATTTTGGGAGTGGGCAGATCACCTGAGGTCAGGAGTTTGAGACCAGCCTGGCCAATATGGTGAAACCCTGTCTCTACTGAAAATACAAAAATTAGCCAGGCGTGGTGGTGCACACCTGTAATCCCAGCTACTCGGGAGACTGAGGCAGAAGAATCGCTTGAACCCAGGAGGCAGAGGTTGCAGTGAGCTGAGATCATGCCACTGCACCCCAGCCTGGGCGACAGAGCAAGACTCTGTCTCAAAAAAACAAAACAACAACAACAAAAAAAAACAAAATGCAGCTTTTATGCGGGTACAGGATTGCTGTAAGAAAAACATACCTGGCTAGTGCGGTGGCTCACGTCTGTAATCCCAACACTTTGGGAGGCAGAGGTGGTCGGATTGCCTTAAGTCAGGAGTTCAAGACCAGTCTGGCCAACATGGCGAAACCTCGTCTCTAATAAAAATACAAAAAATTAGCCAGGCGTTGTGGCACACGCCTGTAATCCCAACTACTCAGGAGGCTGAGGCAGGGGATTGATTGAAGCAGGGAGTTGAAGGTTTCAGTGAGCTGAGATCGCACCACTGCACTCCAGCCTGGGCGACAGAGTGAGACTCCATCTCAAAAAAAAGAAAAAGAAAAAAGAAGAAAACATACCTATATATTCTAATACGATTTGAGAACAAGCAAAGTCATTATATGACAACTTGAAGCAAAAGGAAGGTGAAGCATCTAAAGCTAAACAATTTTATGCCAGTAAAGGACGGTTTGATAAATTTGGAAAGGTTTGGTTTACAATATGTCAATATAACAGAAGAAGCAGCTTCTGCTGACCAAGAGGGAGCAAATGAGTTCCTAGACACCATTAAGGAAATGATCGAGAAGAAAGGGTATCTGCCTGAACAGGTTTTTGGTGCATATGCAAGTGCCCTATTCTGGAAAAACAAATGCCACAAAGGACATTTATCAGTAAGGAAGAGAAGCAAGCACCAGGATTTAAGTCAGGAAGGGATAGGCTAATATTTTGTGCAGTTGGGTTTATGATCAGCACTGCCCTCATCTATGCAGCTGCTAACCCTCAAGCCTTGAAGGGAAAACATAAACACCAGTCACCTGTCTTTCGGTTGTACAAGAAGACCTGGACAATAATCCTTTTTCTGGATTGGTTCCCTCTCTGCTTTGTCCCTGATGTCAGGAAGTACCTTGCCAGTAAGAGACTGCCTTCTGTTATTTTATTTTATTTTTTTTAGACGGGGTTTCACTGTCGCCCAGGCTGAAGTTCAGTGGCCTGATCTGGGCTCACTGCAGCCTCCACCTCCCGGGTTGAAGTGATTCTCCTGCCTCAGCCTCCCGAGTAGCTGGAATTACAGGCGCTCGACAACACGCCCGGCTAATTTCTGTATTTTCAGTAGAAACGGGGTTTCACCAGGTTGGTCAGGCTGATCTCGAACTCCTGACCTCAGGTGATCTGGCCTCAGCCTCCCAAAGTGCTGGGATTACAGGTGTGAGCCACCGCACCCAGCCTGCCTCGAAAATTTAACCACAGAATTGACAGTTCAAGCGAACGCAGAAAATAAAAGTATTTAGCAAATTACTTTACAAACTTTCAGAACAAAACTTAATTGATTTACTTGACTTTACATAGCACGGACACCGAGTCAAAGAACAAAAACTATTTCAGGGTAAGCGGAGCCGGGAACAACAGACTTGGCACTGCGTCCTCGCGGCCCACTCGGCTCAGGATTGGCTGAAGCTGGGCCGGCACTGATGGGCCCGGCGCGGCACGCGCAAGGGTGGGGGCGTCCCAGGAGGCCGTGGGTCGTAGCGAGGCGAGGCGAGCCCGGGCGTCCTCCCACCCACCGACTAGCCAAGGCTAGGCCGGCACCACGCGGCTCTGGATGCAGCGCGTGCTTGGGCGGGGGCGACCCGGGAGGCTTCGGGTGGAGTGAGGCGGAGCGAGCGCTGGCATCCTCCCGCCCACCACGCTAAGGAATGACCGAGTCTCGGAAGGAACCTGCCAGCTCCGGCTGCTGCGCGTGCTTGGGCGGGGGCGCGTCGGGAGACTTTAGGGAGGATTGAGGGGAGGCGGGGCCGGGAGTTCTCCCGCCCACCGGGCTCAGGATTGGCCGAAGCTAGGCAGGCACCGCCCCGCTCGGGCGGCAGCTCCCGTCCGCGCGGGGGCGTCCCCAGAGGCGCGTGGGGCGGGCGGGGCTGGGTTGGGGTTGGGGCTGGGGCTGGGCTTAGGGCGGGGGCCTGGGATGCTGCCGCGGAGCTGACTTGCTGGACTTGGTTTGTGGCAGACGGATGGCGAACGTGCGGGTCGCCGTGCGGGTCCGGCCGCTCAGCAAGAGGTGAGTTTGGGCGGGAGGGGGCGCCTGAGGCTTCGCAGGAGCTGAGAAGAGCTGGAGGTCAGCGTCTCCCCCTCCAGAGATTCTGGCGCGCAGAAACCGGTGACAAAGTGACCCGGGGGGTCGGGGTCCGGAACCCACAGAGGCCTGTCGGGACGGGACCTCAGTCGAGCTTTCGCGTTGTGTCCTGGGGATAGCGGTTCTCGGACGGCCGCGGGAGGGCTGCCCTGGGTGAGCGTCGCTGGCGTCCTGCCAGCAGGAGTTTCGAGGGACGGCGGCTCGAGGCTCGCGGCATCGGGTTGGGCCTTTGAGAAAGGCTGGGAGAGGGATGAGCATTCTCCTTTCTCTTTTGGGGGGCTTGGGTGTACCCATGAGGACTGAGGCTGAATGTTGTGTATTCCTGGGTGTGCATGGGTTTCTCTGCGAAGATGTGGAGAAAGCAGAATGTGAAGGCGTGAGGGGGAAATTGAGGCCCACACAGGTCACGGTTTCTTTCTGTGCTCGACAGCTGACTTAATCCAGGACGGAACTGTTAAGTAGGGGAAGTTGTTCCAACCCCTTCCTTCTGTCAGAGCCCTCAGTGCCCGTTTCCTCGTGGCTTATTTTGATCGCGCATCTCTCATCTCTGCCCTTGAGACATCCAGTGTACAGCCACGAACTTTTTTCTCTTTGTCACCAGATGAAGTGTTTTTTAAAGATCAAGTAGAGTTTGTTGACAGGTGGAGAGAGTGTAAAGAGCCATCTATGTAGTAAGACCGCCAAGAGCAAAGGACTTAGACTGTGAGGGACTAACTAGAGGTTAAGTTTTGATGGGGAAGGGGTGGTTGGTGTGGAGAGCAGTGAGTGGTGGGAGGTAAATCTGGCAGAGTGTCCTTTGGGGGACCAGAAGGCACATGTTGGAATTATTTGGCAAGTTTAAAAATCTCTACGACGTAAGATAGTTTGATAATTGGGCAGAAGGATTAAGATAGGCATTGTCTCCCATAATAAAATTTGGTACTAGTGAGGATTATGTTCGTCCTCATATGGAAATGATTGTCTTTGAAAAGTCTTGTAATTGACAGACTAACGAGAAGAGCAATGAAATGGAAAGAAAGAAAAAGAGAATAGGAAGAGGGCAAAAGAGGTACACTGAAGAAAGAGGGAAAGCCTGAACTGCTGCGTTTTGATTGGTAAATGGCGTGGGACACCTGGCTTCTTCATAACTGGATGTGGTAGCTCAGGGCTGGGGGATTTTTCATATGTGCAGATGCTACTCTGGAGGTAGCCTCTGGTATATTCTGTATTTGTAAAACTGTTCTTTTAGGGTTTTCAAGATAACAATATTGACCACTCCTAACAGTAACTTCTCAGTTCCTTGGACACTAGGAATTTATTTTTTAATTTTTATTTATTTTATTTTATTTTATTTTTTTGAGACAGTGTCTGGCTCTGTTGCCCAGGCTAGAGTACAGTGGACGATCTCAACTCACTGCAAGCTCCGCCTCCCATATTCACGCCATTCTCCTGCCTCAGCCTCCTGAATAGCGGGGACTATAGGCGCCTGCCACCACGCCCTGCTAATTTTTTGTATTTTTAGTAGAGATGGGGTTTCACCATGTTAGGCAGGATGGTCTCAATCTCCTGACCTCGTGATCCACCCACCTGAGGCCTCCCAAAGTGCTGAGATTACAGGTGTGAGCCACCGCGCCCAGCTGAACACTAGGAATTTATAATAGCATGAATTAGATTAAGAAAATGATGCTGAAATTGGTTTACTTGCAGCCGCAGTAGAGAATAACATATCAAACAAAACTGAAGTGAAAAAGAAAAGCACAATTTATTTACTTTAGCTCAAGTTAAGAGCCTTGAGCAGCAAGTGGTAGGATGTCAAGACTGTAGATACCCAGGTGTGAACAGATTGTAGCAGGCTGAAGATTCAGGAGCAGATACAGATAAACCCAGTGTGGCCCTAGCCAAGAGGTCCAGATCACTTCCCTCTTCTCACAGAATCCTGCAGAGATGGCAGCTATTCTTCAGAGTGTGTTATACGGTCTTCATTGAGGCTTATCTGAATGTGGGGAATCTGGTGATTATATGGTTTGTTCCAACCTTCAAATAAGTCATTGGCACACACTCAGTTGACAAAGTCATTGGATCTGATGTGCTTGGGAAGAAATCTTAGAGACAATCTGGCCCAAGCTTCTATTTTTTATTTTTCCAGATGACAGAATGGTTTGGCTTAAGTTCTAAAAGTAGTTAGAGCCAAGATTTGATTCATTAGACCTACTGCTCTTTCTGAGATTACAGAAAAGTTGCACTTGTGTCTCAAGTGCGCATTTATTCAGTAGGACTAGAGTTGACCCTCAATTTTTTCTTTTCTTTCTTTTTTTTTTTTTTTGGTGATGGAGTCTCACTCTGTCACCCAGGCTGGAGTGCAGTGGCACGATCTCAGCTCACTGGAACCTCCGCCTCCTGGGTTCAAGCGATTCTCCTGTCCCAGTCTCCTGAGTAACTGGGATTACAGGCGTCTGCCACCATGCCTAGCTAATTTTTGTATTTTTAGTAGAGAGAGGGTTTCACCATGTTGGCCAGGCTGGTCTCGAACTCCTGACCTCAGGTGATACGCCCGCCATGGCCTCCCAAAGTGCTAAGATTACAGGTATGAGCCACCACACCCAGCCTGACCCTCAATAAAATGATACTGCTGTATAGGAAATGGTTTTGATGTCCTCCTCTCTACCTCACAGTTTCCCATAATCAGAAATTCCATACCTCATTATGAAATTGCTGCCCCTTGTCTACCCTCAATTAACCATTGTGAGAACATATCTGATCTGCCAATACTGTAGGCTCTAGAAGACTATTTGCCCTTCAAAACTTACTCTTAACCCACTGTATAGCTTTTTTTAAAAAAAGTTTTTCGAAGAATATGTAAAATGAGATTTGGAGTTTAATTAAAATCAGAACAGGGATACATTAAACAAAAGATACTTTTCTGATTATCAATTTTTGAGACTCAAAGCATCCCCAAAACATTGGCAATCCAGCTTGTTCCTGAGAGACAGCCATCACAAAAGGTTTTCACTCTGAACTATTCACATTTTTGTAGCAGAAAACAGAACAAAGTTCTGCAGACATCCTCTCTTCTTTCTAAAATGTGTTCACAAACAGGGTCTTTTCATAGTTCAAAAGGAAAACAAACAGGTTTCTTTTGTGGCCAAACGGCCTGTGACTCTCACCCTGGGATCTGATTTCTAAGAAAGTTCAGGACACCAAATCCAACCAGAAATTCCCAGGACACCAGTGGCTACTTAACTATGAGGGGATGGATGCTTTAGTCTTTCTATGAGGGGAGTCATTCTCCTGGGATTGTTGTGCCTGTCAATAGTCCCAGGAGAGGTAGGTGGGAATGCAAAAGCTAAAGGGTCAGAGAAAAGAATGAGTCTTTCACGAACAACCCATAACAAGGCAGAATGGTCCAGTTTTACAAACCACCCACTATGAACTCCAAACATGCACACCCAAAACTGGAGGGGAAAGGAAAGAGCTTCTGAGGGATGAGGAGAGACAAAAGATGGTGACATAGAACAGCAGACTTGCCTATGAACATTTCTCACCTTCCTAACACTGGAAGATGTTTAATTAGAAAGTTGCTGTTCAAAATGGTACTGAAAACATATTTAAAAATAGGTCTGTAGTCATCTTAAAAATAAAAGGTCACTTCTCAGATAAGAGGAGTGACAGATATTCTCAGATGCTAACACTTGAGGTATCTTTGATGTAAATTTGAAAAATGGCCAGGTAGAGAAAAAGGAAGGAAAGGAAGGAGAGAGGGAGGTAGGGAGGGAAATTCAGAGTATGATAGGAAAGGCAAGAAAACTGGGAGGAACACATTTTTTAAGTCCATGCTTATCTATCTCAGCAGCCAAACAAAGCAGATCCACAAAGGGAAAAAAAATGCAGTTATTTTCTAAGAACATTCTGAAAATCGACTTCAAACTCAAAACATAAGGAACTGCAATCTGAGAACAGCTATCACAATGCTAACTGGACTTAAAAATGACTACTGAGACTGGGTACTCAAATGGGTCAATGCTCTTCAGAGGTCATTCTTAGGCATTATCTGACACGATACTATGATCAGGCCTTACCCACCAAGTGGAGGCCAAAGTGCCTCTATTACTTGCTATGGACCTGCTCTAGGAGCCGACAAAATCACTTGGCTTTCTTGAAGTACAAGAGGACTCTGCCAGCAACAAGATGCAGGCAGGGAGGAATGGCAGAAGAAGAGCAAGACTGGTTACCAAGGGCTCTCTTCTGATGTACGGAGTTAAAAATGACTGCACAAATGTGCTAAGTAAAAGAATGGGAAGATGAACTGTAATACCAAAGACAGAAGACATTCCTCCCAGAGGAAAGAAGGGAAGTGGACCTCAAAACAGTGTCCCAGGGTAATGCTACCAGAGTTGTACGAACTGTGCTCTGTCCCAAGGGACAAATACCTGAAGGTAAAAAGGAAAAGCAGCTCTCTTCTTATCATTTCCCCCTGCTGGTTTTAAAGACCCAAGTCCAGAATCTTGCAGCACTGAACCATAGGTGGGATACAGGGAGGAGAGGCAGAGGGTAAGGAACATGAATGGTGTTAGGCCCACCAAGCCTCTGTATCCTTTCCCCAGACTTCCCCATTTCTTCCCAAGCACAACAACAACACGCCAGGCAGTTGTAGGTTGATATTGGGTTTGGGACAAAATTGCGGGGTATGAGGGTGACTCAATAAAGGAGAGCCTAGGAGGCCGGGCACGGTGGCTCACGCCTGTAATCCCAGCACTTTGGGAGGCCAAGGCAGGCAGATCACAAGGTCAGGAGTTCGAGACCAGCCTGGCCAATATGGTGAAACCCCGTCTCTACTAGAAATACAAAAAGTTAGCCCGGTGTGATGGCACACACCTGTAGTCCCAGCTACTCGGAAGGCTGAGGCAGGAGAATCGCTTGAACCTGGGGAGGCGGAGGTTGCAGTGAGCCGAGATCATGCCACTGCACTCCAGCCTGGGAGACAGGGCAAGACTTCGTCTAAAAAAAAAAAAAAAAAAGAAAACTAGGAAAGCCAGAGTTTAACTGTTTTCCTCTAAGGGATGCTTAGCTCTACAGAAAATACACCAAGGGCCTTCAATCTAACTTGTTTAACTGGGAAGGGGAACAGGAGACAGGGAGAAGAAATGGTCAGATGAAGCTTATCTTCCTATCATCATTTGGCACCCAGAGGAGGAGTGGGAGGTGGAGAATGTAATGGGGACTGCTGGTATTGCCTCTTCGGTCTTTTCACTGTTGATCCTATTGGCCAAATCAGGTGCATTCAGGTGTCCCTGTTGCTGCTTTTCTTCTAATCCTTGCAGGAGAGTCAGATGTCCATCTCCAACTGGCACCACCCCCAACTGCATGTTTCTTGTCAGGGTTGTTCAAATTACTGACTTCTACTTTGGAGTCTTCACTTAAGGTGCCAGGGCTAGTGACTCCTGGGATATTGGGCAGATGGCAGGGTGGGGTCCTAGCCGTAGGAGAACTGCGAAGATCCAACAGAAACTTTCTATCATAAATGATTCGAGTTCCTTCTGGTGTGGTGGAGAAGAGCGTCCCCTCGGGCGTCGTGCAGTGGTCATGAGGTAGCTGCGCGGCGTAGCTGATGACCACGGTGTGGGTGGGGAAGGCGCGGCTCTGGCTGGGCGGATGGCCGCTGCCGGCGGAGGAGGACATGGCTGTGGGCGCGGGCTCTGGGCTTTGTGTGGCGGGTAGGCGGCGGCGCCGGGCCGGTCTGCTCCGGCCCCTCGGGCGGGCGGAAAAGCGTGCTCTGCGCGCTCCTCGCTCGCTTCCTCTGGTTCCCTCGTCCCGCTACACCCCTGCCTCTCGATCTTCCAGCCTCAGCAGCGGCGGCGACGACGATGACAGGAAGCCTATATAACTTTTTTTGTTTTTGTTTAAGTCTGTAAATAGGGATAACTACTTCAATGATTTTTATGAACATTTGATAAAACAATACAACAATTTTTATTGCTCAGACCCCTGTGCTTGGCTGTCTGGTTTTTAAAAGTTTTACAAGGGGTCAGGCACTGTTTCTTACGCCTGTAATCCCAGCACTTTGGGAGACTGAGGCAGGAGAATCGCCTGAACCCAGGAGTTCAATACCAATCTCTGTCAACAAAAAATAAAAAAATAAAAATTAGCTGGGCATGGTGGCATGTGCTTGTAATCCTGGCTACTTGGGAAGTTGAGGTGGAAGAAATGCTTACGCCCAGGAGATTGAGGCTGCAGTGAGCTATGATTGCACCACTGCACTCCAGCCTGGGCAACAGAGTGAGATCCTGTCTCTAAATAAGTAAATAAAATTAAATCTAAAAACCCCTGTCTCACTGTGCTTCTCCTACCCCTAGTTCTCTAGGTCACAGCCTGGGAAGCCTGAGGAAGGATAAAAAATAAGACTGAAGATATTGTCTCAACTTTCAGGTTCTAGGCTAGGAGTAATTTAATTGATAACTTTCATTATCAATTAAATATAATTGATATTGGATCAATTATATTTGGTAAGGAGGATTATATATAATATTATATATTAGTAAGGAGGATGTACTAATTAATTTAATTCTCATCTGTTAACATTTTGGTCATGAGTACTTTAGCTGTGACTTTTTATATTATGAAAAAAGATAGGCATCAGATGTGTGTGTGGGTCATCTGGATTAAGCCCATTAAAGTGAGTGTAGAGATTGTTTAGTTGTTAGCAGTATTACCAGATAACTGCAACATAGGAAGATTCTTGAGGATCTTGGCCCTCCTTCTAATTTAAGAAGATATAAGGAAAGAATTTGAGAAATATATTCTCAGGGTCTCAGCAGAGAGGATTCCAATACTTTTTTTTTTTTTTTGTCAATATCCATGCTCAAAATGCTACGGAAAATGAGAGATGATGCTGTGTTATATGCTGGGCCAAGGATGCTCTCTGGAGTTTCTTTTGAGAGATGAGATCTTGCTCTGTCACTCAGGCTGGGGTGCAGTATCGTGATCATAGCTTGCTGCACCCTTGAACTGCTGGGCTCAAGCAATCCTCCTGCCTCTCAGTCTTGCAAGTAGTTGGGATTATATGTGCAAGCCACTGCTCCCTGCACTCTCTAGGGTTTCTAAGCCTGACTTTAAGGTATAATTCAGAGCCTAGGCTTCGTGGTCAGACAAATATGAGTTTAAATCCTAGCTCTGCCACTGATAGCTGTGTGACCTTGGACAAGTTACATAATTTCTCTCAGCTTTAGTCCTCTGCCTGTAAAAATGATATGTTAGCAAACTATGTCAGGAGGGTATGTAGGAGGATAGCATAAGATGAAGAACAATATGTAGTGCACCTAATACAGTGCCTCACACCTAGAAGGTACTAAATGTGAATGTGAGCTGTTCCAGAGCCAAATTGTAAAGATCCAGGGAAGCCTGCCAGCTAGGGGATTGCTTGACGTGACACTTACAGCCATTTATGGAGACAGACACTTCTCTTAAGGGTACAGCAGTAGGGAAATATTTTGTCCCACTAGCACTGGTTTCAGCTTCTTTTTTCTTGATTTAAAAAGAAAAGCAACATTTCTTCTGAGTTTGGGTCTTGTTTCTAGGGAGACCAAAGAAGGGGGAAGAATTATTGTGGAAGTTGATGGCAAAGTGGCGAAAATCAGGAATTTAAAGGTAAGCCTGAAATTGTTTTTCATTTTCTTTCCACTGAGGAGCTAATATTGCTACAGGGGCTTCCAGGCTGAAGGTGTATATGTGAATGTGTTGAGAGTTGGGGAGGGAAGGGTATATAAGGGGAATAGTGGGAAGAGCTTGTGCCAATCATAAAGCAAATTAAGAAATCAAGAAGGTGGCCGGGCGCAGTGGCTCACGCCTGTAATCCCAGAACTTTGGGAGGCCGAGGCGGGCGGATCACGAGGTCAGGAGATCGAGACCATCCTGGCTAACATGGAGAAACCCCGTCTCTACTAAAAATACAAAAAATTAGCCAGGCGTGGTGGTGCACGCCTGTAGTCCCAGCTACTCGGGAGGCTGAGACAGGAGAATGGCATGAACCCGGGAGGCGGAGCTTGCAGTGAGCTGAGATCACGCCACTGAACTCCAGCTTGGGTGACAGAGCGAGACTGTGTCTCAAAATAAATTAAATAAATAAAATCAAGACGGAAGTGCAGGGCATTTGGCTGCTGCAGCCTAAGTTTTATCAAATAGGGTGCAACTGTTTGGGAAATTAGTTGGTAGATGTTTTGAAAGTAAACTCGGGATGTTTTGGGGGCAATAGTTAAATCATGCTGTAGGCAATCCATATGCTATTTAACTCACCTGACCAGTTAAACTTTGTGCTAATCTTTTCAGTTGATACCACTTTATCTAGAGACATTATTAGGGATTTTAGTATGCACCTGGTAATGCAGGGTTTATTTTAGCTATACTGAGATCCAAGCAACATCTTTCAGATCCCAGAAGGGAGTCAGTCACTAACCTGGGTTTTGTTACAAATTCCGTTTCACAGATCTCAGTGAACTTTGAGTCATGACTGGACAGACACTTGGAACTTCCTTCCATACCCCTCAGTCTCCCTTCGGCCTAATTTTCTCCACCCTGTTCCTCCATTTACTAGGCAAACAGAAGATGGAGAGGTTTCTTTCTTTCTGGGCCTTGAGGAGTGGAGAGAGACTGGGGAAGCTGACCATGTGACTATTGCTATAGTCAGCTTGCAGGTGGCACTCAGCATTCCTGAGAGCTGAGGAAACTGGCAAAAGTGAGAGTTATTTGGACCCCAGTCTTCACAGTCATGCCTGCTCTCTTGTTACTCCTGTGATGTGATCTGTTTCCTCTTGTCAGTAGTTCTCTGCTAAAAAACAATGGGGACCTACCAGACTTTCAACAGGGCTCCCCAGGGACAAAGGACCTTTTATTCTTTGCTGTCTCTTATTTATATCTCTGTTGCCTAATCACTTCAGCTGCTTTGTTCTAAGATCTCATGTTTTTGTTTCTAAGAATCAGTCAAACTTGAATCTACCTTCTGCACACCTCCCTGGCTGCTTACTTCCCTGAGGTCAGTTATCCATGTAGAATCTCTTAATCATTCTGGCGGCCTCATTCTTCTGTCATTTGTGATGGCTGGTGTCAGGGTTGTCTTTCCCCATCCAGAGTGTATAAAATAAGGCATTTTGGTGAAGAACGCCATTCTCTCCAGTACCTGGAGGTCAGTGCAAGGCCAAACTCTGGCTCTACTCTCATCTACCTTGAGCAGCTAGATTGCTTCTGGCTCTTCTGTCCAATGTGGTGTCTAATTGGAGGTTGAATATTCCAGGAATCTCAGTGAAAGCCCCAGGTTGATGGAGCCCGTCAGGCACCATGGCCACACTACTCACACACTCCAGGATCCTCTGCAGAAATACTTAGAAAAGAATATAGGTTGAGCATCTTAATTTGAAAATTTGAAATCTGAAATCCTTCAAAATCTGAAGCTTTTTGAATGCTGACATGACGCCACGAGTGGAAAGTTTCACAGCTGGTTTCATGTGATGGGTTGCAGCCAAAACTGTTTTATGCACAAAATTATTTTATGCACAAAACTGTTTTATGCACAAAAATGTATAAATTTATCTTCAAGCTATGTTTATAAAGTGTATAAGAAACATAAAAGGATTTCATGTTTAGACTTGGATTCATCCCCCAGATATCTCATTATGTATATATAAATATTCAGAAATCCAAAAAACTCTGAAATCCAAAAAAATCCAAAACGCTTCTGGTCCCGAGCATTTCAAAGAAGGGACATTCAACCTGTAGTGATAAGAAGATGCCCAGAGCGGGAGAGGCTTTCTCTCCCAAGCTTTACCATGTCTCATATAGTTGGTTCTTATGTAGGCAGATATATGATAGGATGACAGACAAATTTAGTTCTCTGTGTTTTATTTGTATCTAATAAGATGGAGACAAAGTTTACCTTTTCTTTTTCAGGAAGATAATATAAACAGTCTCATGACCAGTCCAAGTCTCTCTAGCTATGGTAGAGGGTGATCAAGTGCCACTGGCCAAATTCTAATATTATGATAGAAAGACACTGGATCCTATGTTTGATTTTAGGTGGACAGTCGACCAGATGGCTTTGGGGACTCCCGGGAGAAGGTTATGGCGTTTGGCTTTGATTACTGCTACTGGTCAGTCAACCCAGAGGATCCCCAGTATGCATCTCAAGATGTGGTAATATCATTTATCATTTTTCTTTCACTCTCTTCAGTTCTTTTTTTGTGTATAATGTTTAAGATGTTTATTATAAAGATACTTCTCAAGGTTATTATAGCACAATTGTACAGATTGGAAGTACTCTAATTGGTACTTTAAGAAAATGTCAAAATAACCAACAAATTTTCAAAAGGAAGAAACTTCAATACATCAAGAAACCAGTGGCCTTTTCAAGGAATCATTTTCATGGTAACATTAACAAAAGAAGCTTATTTCAAATGTAATCTTATTGTGTATTCCTCATTTCTACATAACTGGATATTCATTGGGAAATTTACATGAAATCTGAGTCCTGGCTATTTCTTATGATACTTTGGTCTGAAACTAATGATGTTTTGGTCTGAGAAATGGTAGTGAGAGTTATCACTTCCAGAAAGAACAAAGAAGGTGGGAAAAGACTGCTTGCCCAGGACATCTAAGTTGGTTAGTGTCCATTTAAGTTTGAGCCTCCTCATGATTCAGGGGGCTGTAAGTTAGTTCAGGTAGTGTCCTGCTCCTATGATAGGTGAACGGCCGTGTATTATGTGCAGCACAAGGGAATTATAGAGGCTAGTATCTTCTTTGAACCTTAAGCTTGTACTTGTCCTCCTAGGCAGAGTGGGAAAGGGCTAGACAGCTAGTAAGCCAGCCTGCAAGGTAGGTAGGAGGCAGGTGAGTCTATCGATCTGCTGTTTGAGCAGCCAGAGCTTTGCCAGCTGAGCCTGTTGGTCACCTGTCATGTGTCCTGTGGTTCTGCTTAGCTCTCTTTCAAGTTTCCAGGGCAGCAGCAGGTCTGGCCAGTGGGTCTACAGGACCTCTCTGTTTCTCTGAAGCGGCAGTGTTATTTGGGTTTGAGCACTGTTAAAAGCCACGTACCCAGTCCACATCACGGCCAGTAAGCCTTGCTGCATTCGCTTCGGTGGCCACAGATGGTAGCCCTTGCCCCAGCAGCTATCAGGGTGCTTTGCAAAAGTCCAAACCTAAAATTGGGAAAGCCATTTACTTGGCCTTTCATGGTTCATTATCATCATATCACATATGAAAGAAAAGACTATGGGAATATATCCTTGGGAAATACTATTGGAAATATAAATATTTTGGGGGAGCCTGGATTATCATTGCCTAGGATTCTATATAACTTTGAATAAAAAGCCGAAGTATGTTTTCTGACAAGTATTTCAGTCTCTTGTAAAACTTTTTTTTGGGGGCGGTGGGTGGGGGAGATGATCTTGCTCTGTTGCCCAGGCTGGAATGCAGCATAATCTCAGCTCACGTCAGCCTCTGCCTTCTGGGCTGAAAGAGATCTTCCCACCACAGCCTCCTCAGTAGCTGGGACTACAGGTGTGTGCCCCTATGCCCAGCTAATTTTTGTATTTTTTGTAGAGACAGGTTTTCATCATGTTGCCCAGGCTGGTCTTGAACTCCTTGGCTCAAGCAATTATCCCACCTCAGCCTCCCAAAGTGCTGGAATTATAGGCATGAGTCACTGCACCCAGCTATAAAGCTTTTAATAATTATGTCAAAGGAACAACATTATCAAGTCCGAGTGACTCAGAGGAGATAGGACTGATTTTTTGCTGTTGTAGACTTCTGAAGATGATTGAATATTTCTAAATCACTGATTTAGATATTTCTAAATTTAAGTATTTCTAAATTACCCCATTCTTCCCTTCTGAAAGGAACACACAGAAATACGACCCTAGACCACTGTGGGATTTGCTGTCACAGTGGGCCTCTTCTGTTATATAAGCATCTCACCTTTGTAGTCCTAATGTGTTTGCTGTTAATGCTCAGTAGAAAAGGGCAGTGTGGACATTACCTGCCCTCCACTGAGTCTTCTCTGTCCTTTTGAATATGAGGACAGGGGCAGGTCTAGGCTTGTCTTGTGGCCCTTGATTTATTTATTTATTTTTATTTATTTATTATTTTTTTAGGCGGGGGATGGAGTTTTGCTCTTGTTGCCCAGCCTGGGGTGCAATGGCACCATCTCAGCTCACTGCAACTTCTGCCTTCTGGGTTCAAGTGATTCTCCTGCCTCAGCCTCCCAAGTAGCTGGGATTACAGGCATGCGCCACCATGCCTGGCTAATTTTGTATTTTTAGTAGAGACGAGGTTTCTCCATGTTGGTCAGGCTGGTCTCGAACTCCTGACCTCAGGTGATCCACCCACCTCAGCTTCCCAAAGTGCTAGGATTACAAGCATGAGTCACCACGCCAGGCCAGCCGTTGATTTTATATCTCAGCACTCAAGTGTGTATGAGGCATCTGGTTACTAGTGTTTGTAACCATTCCCTTGAGCTCCTCCAAGAAGAACCAGCAAAGTAACTGACTTTCAGTAAGAAAGATGGGACTCCTATAACAGTCCACAGTTGTGGCTAGATTTGTGGCATAGACAGTGGCCTTTCCGTTAGCAGAGAGTATGAGCATTCTGATAGCTGTTTGAGACCTCCCTGGCCATGGCATATGTGTGGCTGTTCTGTATGTAAGAATAATTAACTATTTTGTATAACATTTGATAAATCAGTCATCTTGGAAGGGGTGTGTGAATGTGTTAAAATTTTATATGTTTGTGTGTGTGTGTATGTGTGTATTAGTATCAATAAGCTTGAGTATCAGTTTGGTTGTGAGGCCCATATTTTACATTTACGTGCCTTAACTGTATAAAAATCTAGTGAAAGCCCAAAAGGCCATAGAGGAGGGAGATTCATAAATGTGATTTTTCTTTTGCCTGATTTGAAATTTAGTGGAAAGATCAAATGAGATCCAGACAGGAAGCCTGTGCAGAGAGATAAAACCAGTGTCTCCTGAGGTTTCTTTTGGCTTGTTTATTAATTGTCTGAGTCCCTCATCAGTCCTAAGAGGAGTTAGGATAGGAAAGAGAAGGAAGGGAACCTCTGTCACAAGCTGGAGTGGAGCCAGAGGTCCCGGAATGGTGGCAGGACTCATATCTATATGATACAAGCAGAGTGGCTCTTTGCTTTAACACAGAAATTGGAGCCCAGATTTAACCCTAATCACTATGGCTCTGAGGCCACCATGGGTAGGAAAGGTAGAATCCATACAATCTTAGGACTTGGGGTGGGAAAGAATTTGGATATAATCCAGTTTATCCTCTCTACAGCATTTTTTTTGGGAGGGGTGTGGGGAATAGAGTCTTAGTCACCCAGGCTGGAGTGCAGTGGCACAATCTTGGCTCACTGCAACCTCTGCCTCCTGGGTTCAAGTGATTCTTGTGCCTCAGCCTCCCGAGTAGCTGGGACTACAAGCGTGCACCACCACGCCCAACTGATTTTTGTATTTTTAGTAGAGATGAGGTTTCACCATATTGGCCAGGCTGGTCTCGAACTCCTGACTTCAAGTGGTCCACCTCAGCCTCCCAAAGTGCTGGGATTACAGGTGTGAGCCACCACATCCAGCTCTCCACAGCATTAGTGATCAGATTTTGAGGGGAGGGGTCAGTCTGTTGAAGTATAATTTAGGTATAGTAAAACATTTACCTTTTTTTTAAACAATTATTTATTATTATTATTTTTAATAGAGATAGGGTCTTGCTATATTGTCCAGGCTGGTCTTGAACTCCTTGACTCAAGCAATCCTCCCGCCTTGGCCTCCTAAAATGTTGCGATTATAGGCATGAGCCACCACGCTTGGCCAAATTCACCTTTTTAGTGTACAGTAACACTTTCATGTGTGTAACTGACACTATAATCAATATACAAAATAGTCTATCATCCCAGAAATTGCTTCATGCTCTTTTATAGTCTATTTCCTCAGCCCCTGGCAATTACTGATCTATTTTCTGTCCCTACAGTTTCATCAGTTCCAGAACGTCATATAAATGGAATCAAACAGTATGTAGTTGTTTGAATCTGGCTTCTTTCACTTTGCATGATGTATTTGAGATTCTTTTTTTTTTTTTTTAAGATGGAGTTTCATTCTTGTTGCCTAGGCTGGAGTGCAGTGGTGTGATCACGGCTCACTGCAACCTCCGCCTTCTGGTTTCAAGTGAGTCTCCTGCCTCTGCCTCCTGAGTAGCTGGGATTATAGGCACCTGCCACCACGCCCAGCTAATTTTTGTATTTTTAGTGGAGACGGGGTTTTACCATGTTGGCCGGGCTGGTTTTGAACTCCTGACCTTGTGATCCACCTGCTTTGGCCTCCCAAAGTGCTGGGATTACAGGCATGAGCCATCGCACCTGGCCAAGATTCATCTTTACTTTGTGTGTGTCACATCTTCTAACCTTAATTCTTTTTTTTTTTTTTTTTTTGGAGACTGGGTCTCACTCTGTCACTCAGGCTGGAGTAGGGTGGCACAGTCACAGCTCACTGCAGCCTCAACCTCCCGAACTTAAGTGATCCTCCCACCTCAGCCTCCTGAGTAGCTGGGAGTAAAGATGTGTGCCACCATGCCGGCTAAGTTTTGTAGTTTTTGTAGAGATGTGGTCTCACTGTGTTGCTCAGGCTGGTCTCGAACTCCTGGGCTCAAGCAATCTGCCTGTGTTGGCCTCCCAAAGTACTGGGTATTACAGGCGTGAGCCACCACACCTGACCTTCTTAATTCATATTTATTTAAATTATCTGCTCTCCCAAAAGGAATCTCATGGCTTTGGAAGCATGGATTCTGACTGTAAAGGATGAGAGACCAAGTGCTTGGAGTACAGTGTGTCTTTCATCCCTAGGTTTCTTCTTGTTACAAAGGAAGGACTGCTCAGTAATATGGCACTGATTTCAGATATCAAAATATCTGAGGGAAATATCTAAATTTCTCTTAGTGGATATGGAGGGAGTATCTAAATATCTGACTTTAGGGGGATTTAGAGCAACATCTTAAGAAGCCATTCAGAGACAGATGTTGATAAGAACGTCACCTGATCAATGTTGGTGCTTGTGTTAATCTACTTTGTGGTGTTATAAAGGAATACCTGAGGCTTAGTAATTTGTAAAGAAAAGAGGTTTATTTGGCTCACAATTCTGCAGGCTGTAAGAAAGCATTGTGCCAGTATCTGCAGTTGCTGAGGGTTCAGAGAGCATCCAGTTGTAAGAGGGAGACAAAAAGCACACGCGCATGAGAGAGATGGAAGGGAGGCCACTCTCTTAAACAGCTCCGATGTGAACTAATAGAGCGAGAACACACTCATTACTGTGGAGAGGGGACCAGGCCACTCATGAGGGATCTGTCCCCATGACCCAAACACTTCTCACCAGGCCCCACCTCCAGCATCGGGGGTCACATTTTAACATGAAATTTGGAGGGGACAGATACACAAACTGTATCAGTGCTGCCTTGTCATAGCCTTTTAGTATGTTAGAGTTTGAAGATAACTTATTAGTCATCTAGGCCAGAGTTTGTTGATCTCAGCGCTATTGACATTTTGACCATATAATTCTTTGTTGTGGGGGTCTGTACTGTGCATTGTATAATGTTTAGCAGCATTCCCGGCCTCTACCCACTTAATACCAGTAGCAGTCCCCAATTGTGCCAATAAAAAAAACATGTCCAGGCTGGATGCAGTGGCTCACGCCTGTAATCCTAGCAGTTTGGGAGGCCGAGGCAGGTGGATCACCTGAGGTCAGGAGTTCGAGACCAGCCTGACCAACGTGGTGAAACCCTGTCTCTATTAAAGATACAAAAAATAGCCAGGCATGATGGCTCATGCCTGTAATCCGAGGTACTCGGGCTGCTGAGGCAGGAGAATTGCTTTAACCCGGGAAGTGGTGGTTGCAGTGAGCCGAGATCGTACCACTGCATTCTAGCTAGGGCAACAGAGCGAGACTCCATCTTAAAAAAAAAAAAAGTCCGGACATTAGCCACTAATCTAGGCCAACCCTCATATGTTACAGATCTGGCCATGTAACTTATGGCATTATACAGGTGGTTAGTGCTCAAGCTGGAATAGACCCAGACTTCCTTATGGTGGTCTTTTCATAGCATTGTATCATTCTCTGTCTTTTTATATTACTTTACAGCCTCAAAAGAGGTTCGAAGTTAAAATTCCTTAGTGCTTTGGCACTTCTTGGTCCTTAGTGGTGATATGCCTGAGTAAATAGATCAGGTGTCACCAGTTGGGGACTACTAGAGGACAAGTCAGCTACTGCAAGTTCTACTGAGAGGCAGCTTTATTTTTTAAATGCCTATTGGTAGCCAGATACAATTGTAAATGTTTATCACTTCATTCACATTCTATTAGATCTATATTATTTACTCCATTTTATAGATAAGGCAACAGGCACAGAAAGTTGATAAGACTTGCCAGTAAGTGGTGGAGCAAGAATTCAAATTCAAGACTGTTTAACTCTAAATTTTATGTCATTTCCACTAAACCTCACTGACTCTCAAAAAAAAAAAAAATACCATTTAGCCTACCAGTGATCTGATCATCTCTTTGTGTGTGTGTGTGTGTGTGTGTGTGTGTGTGTGTGTTGAGACGGAGTCTCACTCTGTTGCCCACGCTGGAGTGCAGTGGTACAATCTCGGCTCACTGCAAGCTCTGCCTCCTAGGTTCACACCATTCTCCTGCCTCAGCCTCCCGAGTAGCTGGGACTACAGGCGCCCACCACCACGCCCGGCTAATTTTTTTGTTGTTGTATTTTTAGTAGAGACAGGGTTTCACTGTGTTAGCCAGGATGGTCTCAATCTCCTGACCTCGTGATCTGCCCACCTCGGCCTCCCAAAGTGCTGGGATTACAGGCGTGAGCCACTGCGCCTGGCCTTCTTTATGTATATTTCATATAATTTCTTCAACACCCTAAAAGATAGAGGATTGTATCCCCCTTTTATAGTGGAGGAAATTTAGGCTTAGAGAAGTTATGTGATCTGCCAAAGTTACACAGTAAGATGTGAGTTCTAGATTTGAACACAGGATCATCTGACTGCAAAGTTCGTATTCAACACTATGCTACAGTACAAAAAGAAAACGAAGGACATGGGAAAAGAAAGAGATGGAAAACTGGAGAAGAGGAAAGAGAGAAAAAAGACTATAGTGAATGGGTTGTGGTTGAGGATTGTAGCACCTGTCTTGTCCATTACTCCTTGACCCTGGTATTACCAGCTTCCCGTTTTTTTTCTTTTTCTTTTTTTTTTTTTTTTTTTTTTTTGAGACAGAGTCTCACTCTGTCACTCAAGCTGGAGTACAATGGTGTGATCTTGGCTCACTGTAACCTCCACCTCCCAGTTTCTAGTAATTCTCCTGCCTCAGCCTCCTGAGTAGCTGGGATAACAGGTGTGTGCCACCACACCCAGCTAATTTTTGTATTTTTAGTAGAGACGGGATTTCTCCATGTTTGCCAGGCTGGTCTCGAACTCCTGACCTCAAGTCATCCACCTACCTCAGCTTCACAAAGTGCTGGGATTACAAGCGTGAGCCACCGCACCCCAGCCAGCTTTCCATTCTTAAGGCAAGTCATTATTGGTCTAAATGCTCTTTTCAGTATTTGTTAATATTTGGACTTGCAGCAGCAGTTTTTCTTCAAAATTGGCCTGTATTTTTTCTGGCTTGAATCTGTATTAAAGTCAATTTGCTTCTCTGAAGTTAAACCTGGACTTGAAGTCAGTTATTGGCAGCTTACTTTAGACAAGTTGCTTATCCTTTTTGCATTCTAGTTTTCTTCAACTCTAAAATAGAGATCATATATGCCTCAAAGAGTTACTGTGAGGAGGAAATGAAATAATTATCTAAAGTACTGGCACCTAGGCATCAAATGAGTTTATGAGTGCTGTGCCTTGGGTCCCTGCTGTGATTACCATTATCATACATAGTATGAGAGAAGCAAGGCTCATGATATTTTTCTGAGTTGAACTAGATTTGGAAACCTCTTTTCTGAATCTGGTTACGATCCCTTCGTGGACCATCCTGCTCCATTTGGAAAACTAACTTCCCTCCCTTCCTCCTGGTGAGGAACATCTGTTGGAGTGGGAGTCCTCTGCTCAAGCGTATTGTGTTTGGGTGACTGTGTGTTTGTAAAACTTTCCATGAGGAGTATTAGCTCACCTTTACCCACCAGGGCCTGAAAGTGGCTGTTTAAAACAAATGCAGACTGAGTCAACAAAAATCATGTCTATGAACTAAAAGCTAACCACTCTCAAGGAAAGCAATTGCTCCTATTCTTCTGGAAGTATTTATTTTAAAATGGTCTGTTATTTAGCTAAAATACTTGTAGCGTTTCCAGACCAAAAAATAAAAAAAAAAAGTCATGTGAGTGAGCAGGAGATTTTTGTCTGAATTCAAAACAACTGCTGTCTCCAAAACTGAAAGTATTTTAGTAGTAATATGGTTGTGCTGCTTGTTGTTTTAATATTTGTTTGATCTCCACAATATACTGAACACCAAACAACACACAGAATACATCATTACCTACTGTCAAAGAGCCCTGAGAGAGTGAGCATTCTGCATGTGATGATTCAATAAAGGAATGTTGATCCTGAGATGGGAACGCAGAGGTGATAATGCTCCATAAATACTGAACATGAGGCGTTTTACAGTTTCTGGAACATGAGAACCAGCTGATCTTTGTTTGCATTAGGATAAAAGAAGATTTCAGTTAAATTGCAGAAAATTGTACATAATTAGGACACGAAGAGTAACTTGTACAGAATTTTTGAATCCTGATATATAGTAGCTAAATAGCTTGACTTTAGAATTCCAGAATGTTAATATTAGAAGAAATGTTAGGGACCATTCAAGATACTTGTTTTCAAATTGAATGTCTAGAGAGACAAAGTAACAGTTACAAGTCTTTTTTATTTGTTTTCTTTTTGGCCAGTCCAGAATTGTTCTTTTGTTTTTTTTTTTTTGTTTTTTTTTTGTTTTTGTTTTTTGAGACGGAGTCTCGCTCTGCCGCCCAGGCTGGAGTGCAGTGGCGCGATCTCAGCTCACTGCAAGCTCCGCCTCCTGGGTTTACGCCATTCTCCTGCCTCAGCCTCCTGAGTAGCTGGGACTACAGGCGCCCGCCACCGCGCCCGGCTAATTTTTTGTATTTTTAGTAGAGACGGGGTTTCACCGTGGTCTCGATCTCCTGACCTTGTGATCCGCCCGCCTCGGCCTCCCAAAGTGCTGGGATTACAGGCGTGAGCCACCGCGCCCGGCCCAGAATTGTTCTTGATGTGGCTGGGAAATCCTGTTGTTTATTCTAATGGTAGGGGCCATGGACTGCAACACAGTGGTCCTAGCATAACAGGTAATGTGCCACTAGCAGAATCTCAAGGAAAGATATTGTTCTTTAGATCTAACCTGTCCCTGACTCTGTAGTCACCTGGGATGAGAAAATTGCACTATTGCCATTCTAGTAGTATGGGGAAGTATTCCATACCTGTTGTTATGAGTTCTCTAATATGACCAGACATGATTAGATACTGTTGCCATAAAAGCAGCATTTCTGTTTGGGAAACTCCAACCCGTTACAAAATGATAACAAGTGATCTGTTATCTGCTGCCTCAGAAAGTAAGCGGGATGAGCTGGAGAGATGAAGTGTGACCCTCACTTATTTTATGCCTCACATTTCTTGTATCTGCTGAACTTGGAGTGGGAATGAAGGCTTTGAGGAAAGGGGAAAGAAGGTGGAAGAATGACTGAAACTGAGGAGGGACCTTTGAGGAGCTAGAGGAGAGGGAAACACGAAGAACAAACAGATGAGGAGAAATTTGAGAGCTCACAGTGTGGTAGGTACTGTTAGGATTGTATCACTTTTTTACAGCAGGTATCTCCATTTTAGGGATAGGAACAGGCTCAGATTTGTTGCATTCTTGCTTAAGGTCATGCAATCAAGTGATGGAACCAGCAATCAGACCTTGACTGTGTGACTCCATGGTCCAAGCTCTCGCACACTATACCACATACAAGTCTATTCCTGTATTTCCAGTGCTGTACATCTTCCATTATCAATCAGTGGCTATTAGATTAGTTATTCGATTAATGGTTCAGTGGATGACCAACAAGATAGGACTCTGCCTTCTTGAATGTTGCCTGTTTTGGGAAGGCCGCATAGTTTGCCTAAGTTAAAGAACCACAGATGCCTATCAGTTTCCTTGTGCATCCCCTTTTTCTGATGCATGTATGTGCTAGGGGAGCTGGGGAGCATGTGGATTAGAAGCAGCATTTTCTCATGAATATTTGTAGAGCTTTGTACATTCCATCACTAGTGCTGGTTTTTTTCCAACCAAGATGGAGACAGAAGTCAAAGGGAGAGAAGTTTATAGGAAAAAGGCTTTTTGTGCAGTAATCGGATGGGGCTCTGCAGAGCTGAGTGGGGGAAGGGAGGGGTTACCATGAGTGTTTCAGTATGTCCCTCTGCCAGCAGCACAGCTGTTTGGTTCCATAAGCATGTCCATGAGCTGGATTTTAAAGGAAGTCATTCTTCTGGCTTAATCTAACTTTTTTTTCCCCTCTTTAGAAACTTGATTGTGAATCTTTAAAGAGTAATTTTCAGACTCGTAGAAATATCTGAAAGACAGAGATTCTTGACAATGTTTGCTGCTCGTGCCACATGCCTATGCAAAAATGAACAGTGGAAACTAGAGAAATTTTTTTAAAATGTCAAAGCTTATGTGGATTTTTCCCCCTGGGAGACAAGGGTAATGGAAATTCCTTGTGGTAGCTAGAGCCCTTGAGATCCAGGCTGGAGAGAGAGGTTATCTGTAGGGGAGACAGGCCCAAAGCCTGATAGTCATTTGCAGATGACCAAGGGCTGCCTAAGCATAAATGTAGAGTTCCTAAGACAATTGTCCTTGATGTCACCCCATTTTTATCTTACTTGGATCTGCAATACTGAAAATTCGTTATACTCCCCCTTTGCACCTTAAACTTGGGTTTGTCCTGGGTTTAAAGCAGTTGTCTGTTGTCAGTTAATTGCTTGAGGAAGAGAAGTATGATGATGGTGATGATTACTTTGAGAGTCTTTGGACAAAATGATTTGCAAAATCATCTAAATGAGAGGATATAAAATGAACAACAGCCCTTTGAGAAAAAGATTCATATGTCCACCACAGTAGACGGGCATGCACAGGCAGACTGCTAACAGGTGCTAAATTTTCTTCCCACATACTTGCACAGTAAGCCTGTGTCCAAGTACCCTCTTAACCCCATTTCTGTAGTCCTCTGTTTGGGGGAGCCAGTGTAGCTGACCAACAAAAGGCTCCTTCTAAGTACAACATTCAGAAAAGGGTTCAGAGAAAGTATGGGGAAAGAAATGGTTTCTCTCCAGTTCTGTACTCAGCAGAAAACAGATAACAGCATAAATGAAAATGTCAGCTAATTGATTAGCTTATTTAAAATATTTTGCTTAAAGGCAATGTAAGATAATTATAAAATATTCAAACAGTACAGAAGACTATAATGTTAAAACTAGAAAAGCCTTCCCTTTCTATACCTCCCACTCATCTTATTCTCTAAAGGTAACCATTGTTGACAATTCTTTTGGTATCCTTCTAGATAGCATCTATTTCTTATTTTTCAAAGGAGTTAGCATATTAAGGAAATTGATTCATCTGTCATAGATATTGTAAACATTTTCCCTGTTTATACTTTTGTTTTGATTCTGTTTATGATTGTGTGTGTGTGTGTGTGTGTATATTTTGTTTGTTTGAGACAAGGTCTTGTTCTGTTGCTCAGGCTGGAGTGTAGTGTTGTGATCATGGCTCACTGTAGCCTTGACTTCCCTGGCCTAAGCAATCCTCTTACCTCAGTCTCCTAAGTAGCTGGAACCTTAAGTGTGTACTACTACTCTTGGATAATTTTGTAGTGCCCAAGCTGGTCTTGAACTCCTGGGCTCCATCTTGGGCTCCCAAAGTGTTGGGATTATAGGCATAAGACACTGCACCTGGTGCATGCATATATATAGATATATAATATATAAACATTATTTATATCTATTATGTAATATATATTTTATATATATATATATATACTGGCCCAGCCTGTATATATAATATATATTATTGTATATATTTTTGTGTATATACTATTTTATATATTACATTATTATATATACTATACATCTATATATACTATAGAATCCATCTCAAAAAATATATGTATAATATATACAATATATAGTATACGTACAATAATATATCTATAAAATAGTATATATAACTATATATAATATATACACTATAATTATATAGTATATACAATAATATATAAAATAGTATATATACTATATAATTATAGTGTATATATTATATATATTGTTATATATACTATTTTATAGATATATTATTGTATGTATACTATATATTGTATATATAATATATTTTATATATATATATTTTTGAGATGGATTCTCGCTCTGTCACCCAGGCTAGAGTGCAGTGGTGTGGTCTTGGCTCTCTGCGCCCTCTGCTTCCTGTGTTCGAAGATTCTCCTGCCCCAGGCTCCCAGGTAGCTGGGATTAGAGGTGTCTGCCCCCATGCCTGGCTAATTTTTGTTTGTTTGTTTTTTTAGACAGAGTCTCACTCTGTTGCCCAGGCTGGAGTACAGTGGCACAATCTTGGCTCATTGCAACCTCTGCCTCCTGAGTCCAAGCGATTCTCCACCTCAACCTCCCGAGTAGCTGGGACTACAAGCACCCGCCACCATGCCTGGCTAATTTTTATATTTTTAAGTAGAGACAGAGTTTCACCATGTTGGCCAGGCTAGTCTCAAACTCCTGACCTCTGGTGATCTCCCTGCCTCAGCCTCCCAAAGTGCTGGGATTACAGGTGTGAGCCACCATGCCCAACCTCTGTGTGTGTGTGTGTGTGTGTGTGTGTGTGTGTGTGTGTGTGTGTATATATTTTTTTTTTTTTTTTTGAGGCGGAGTCTTACTCTGTTGCCCAGGCTGGAGTACAGAGGTATGATCTCGGCTCACTGCAAGCTCCACCTTCTGGGTTCACGCCATTCTTCTGCCTCAGCCTCCCAAGTAGCTGGGACTACAGGCGCTTGCTACCATGCCTGGCTAATTTTTTGTATTTTTAGTAGAGATGGGATTTCACCGTGTTGGCCAGGATGGTCTCAATCTCCTGACCTTGTGATCCGCCTGCCTCGGCCTCCCAAAGTGCTGGGATTACAGGTGTGAGCCACTGTGCCTGGCCGGTTTTTTTTTTTTTTTTGGAAACCGAGTTTCGCTCTGTCATCCAGGCTGGAGTGCAGTGGCATGATCTTAGCTCACTGCAATCTCCTCCTCCCAGGTTCAAATGATTCTCCTCCCTCAGCTTCCCAAGTAGTTGATATTATAGGTCGCCACCACCACGCCTGGCTAATTTTTGTAGTTTTAGTAGAGACAGGGTTTCACCATGTTGGCCAGATTGGTCTCTAACTCCTGACCTCAGGTGCTCCACCCACCTCGACCTCCCAAAGTACTGGGATTATGTGAGCCACCGCGCCTGGCCTATACTTTGGGATCTCTTTTAAAACTCTGTTTTGTTTCCTCAAACAGATTGAGTTTGTATTTTTGTGCCTGAACTATACTGTTTCAGAAAGTTTCAAATATACATGAAAACACCATCTTGTTTCACTACTTTTTAATGTTGGTGAGGGCTTGTTCTTTCTCAGACTGTCCTAGTTATTTTGGTTATTGCCCTTCCCCAAAATGCCTGTACTTCCCTGCTTTTGCTTATACTGGCTCCTCTTCCTAGTGTATGTTAATACATCTCACCTCTCCAGTTTCTGTCATACAAAATACTGCTTGTTCTTTAAGGTCCAGTTAAAATGATGCTTCCTCCTTGGAGTCACCATCTCTTGAATTCTCATAGTATCTTGTTACTCCCTTGTGATACATTCTGTTTACTAACTAACGTTAATGTCTTTGGATACATGGCTTATCTATTTTATTAGTCTGAGTGATCCTTGAAGGCAGACTAGGTCTCATCTGTCTTTGAACATGCCACGTTTCCTAGCACAGTGACCATTCATTCATTCATCCATTCAGTAAGCATTTAGGAAGCAACACATGGGGTTTAGTGCTGCAAGGAATACGGAGTAGTAGATGTGATTTCTGCCCTCAAAAAGCTTACAGTCTTATTGGGATTACCAGGCTTTAGGTATGTAAAGATCATCAAGAATAGCAAGCATTTATTTAAGTGTTAAATGGTACTTAGAGTAAGTACTAAGGAATCCGGAGGAATAAAAAATTCCAAAGTTTGTTTTGAATGAGTTCAGGAAAGGTCATTTTGGTTGGAGGGAGGGAACAGCTTAAAGACTCTAAGGCAGGAATGTACACATGTGTTTGAGGGGATCAGGTGACGCTAGTCTGGGTGAAACTAAGAGAGGATATAGTCACAGTGCCCATCTTTCCAAGTGTTTCAGGAGGCCAGACTCCTACATTTCAACGCTAAGCTGGTCCAGACTCCCGGAGGAGATGAAGACCAAATGGTTTATCTGGTACAATGGCAAAGTGGCTTCAGGAGCATACTGGATACTTAGCTGAGTCCAGCATATGTAGGACATGTCATCACTCCCATTCCAGGAAGCAAGAAAGGGAGGATGGGTGCTTTCCCTTAGATAATTTGGAGGAGCCATGAGGACTTTTAACCTGAGGAGAGGAAGCAGTGTATATTGGATACAAGTTTATAGGTCACAGAAAAAGCATTCTTCACTCAACAAACATTTATCTATTATATGCCAGGGATGGGCTAGGTGCTGGGTAAACAAATGAGGGGTGCGTGTGCGTGTGTATGTGAGGCAGAGACAGAGAGAGAGAGAGTTTTGCTTTGTTTCCTTCCTTCCTCCCTCCCTCTCTCCAAGTTTCGCTCTGGTTGCCCAGGCTGGAGTGCAATGGCACGATCTTGGCTCACTGCAACCTCCGTCTACCGGGTTCAAGTGATTCTCCTGCCTCAGCCTCCCGAGTAGCTGGGATTATAGGCTTGCACCACCATGCCCGGCTAATTTTGTATTTTTAGTAGAGATAGGGTTTCTCCATGTTAATCAGGCTGGTCTCGAACTCCTGACCTCAGGTGATCCACCCGCTTTGGCCTCCCAAAGTGCTGGGATTACAGGTGTGAGCCACGGTGCCCAGCCTGCTTCATTTCTTTATCTCACTTGATACATCTGTTTTTCTACAGGAGGGTTTTCTGAGCAAAACCCTCCATTGTCAGTCTGTTAATGTATTCTTTATTTCACCTATCAGTGCAAAGATAGAGAGTGTGTTTAATTTATATCCCACAAACCCTACAGCATTAAGTCTAGTGTCAGCAGATGACCTGCAAAAAATTTACATTTTGCTCTATGGACTCTGAAACCAATTTTATTTTATTTTATTTTATTATTTTATTTTATTATTTTATTTTATTTTATTCTATTCTATTCTATTATTTTATTTTATTTTATTTTATTTTATTTTATTTTATTTTGACAGTCTTGCTCTGTTACCTGGGCTGGAGTGCAGTGGTACGATCTCAGCTCACTGCAACCTCTGCCTCCGGGTTCAAGTGATTCTCCTGCCTCAGCCTTCTGAGTAGCTGGGACTACAGGTGTGTGTCGCCACGCCTGGCTCATTTTTATATTTTTAGTAAAGACAATGTTTCACCATGTTGGCCAGGCTGGTCTTGAACTCCTGACCTCAAGTGATCCACCTACCTCAGCCTCCCAAAGTGATTATAGGCATGAGCTACTGCCGCCCAGCCTAGAGCAAATTTTAATTTAGTGTTTGTTTCCTACACCAAAGGCAGTCAGAGTCTTTGTCAGGCATGGCGATAGTTTGATCTGGCTTCTAGAACATGGCTGGGTGGCTTTATCTCTTAAAGACAAAGTCAGAAATTGATAATTTACTATGAAATATTTTGGGGCATTTCCAGTTGCAGGTCTTGATGTACCTGGCTAAGGTATGTTCAAGGTAGAGGGTCATGACTGCAAGTTGTCCAAGTTCTTGGTGTTTTGAACAAAGAATTGGACAAAACGCCCAGTAAAGCAAAGAAAGAATGAAACAACAAAAGAATGAAAGCAGGGATTTATTGAAAGTAAAAGTACACTCCACAGTGTGGGAGCAGGCTGAGCACTGACTCAAGGGACCAGATACAGAATTTTCTTGGGTCCAAATATCCTCTAGAAGTTTTCCCATTGGCCACTGCAGGCTCACCTCATGTAAATGAAGTGGTAGCTTACAATCCATCTGATTGGTTGCAGACAGAGCCTGAAGTGAAGTTACCAAAGTCACACTGCTGTGCAAACAGAGGCTGGGGTGAAGTTACAAAGTCATACTTCCATGCAAACGTAGAAGATTCGGCCAGCAATCAGCCTGATTGGTTGTAGACAGCAACCATTCAGAGCTGTGGAGTGAAGTTACAAAGTTGTAAATGAAGCCCAGACCCCCACCCTTCTTCACCCCACCCTTGTTACTTTTGTTACTTAGGCATGTAAAGTCTAGGGTTTTCTTTTAAGTTTAGTTCTGGGAAGTCGGAGTGAGAGCCTTAGGTTCCCTGCCTCTGGACCCTGTTCTCCTGCCTCATATCCAGTATGGATCCTTGCTTCTACTTGCTGCTCTTTCTGAACTGCATTTTTTGGGACTGGAGTTTTGCCTCATATATTCTTTTCCAGGATCCAAAGTCAGAGGTGGTGGTTACAATATGTTGGCTCCAATTGTTCCGTGATTTACATGATTTACATATATTTACATAAGCCCACTTTCCAGTAAAAATAAACTTTTTATTTATTTTATTTTATTTTCTTGAGACAGAGTCTTGCTCTGTTGCCCAGGCTGGAGTGCAGCCTGCCTCAGCCTCCTAAGTAGCTGGTACTACAGGCACATGTTACCACGCCTAATTTTTGCATTTTTAGTAAAAATTGGGTTTCCCCATGTAAGCCAGGCTGGTCTTGAACTCCTGACCCCGTGATCCTCCTGCCTCAGCCTTCCAAAGTGCTGGGATTTACAGGCATGAGCCACTGTGCCCGGCCAAAAATAGACTTTTTAGAATTGTGAGCAGGTGTGGAGGTGAGGAGGAAGCAATTTGTTTCTTTGTTTTTGTAATCGCCTGACAGGTTCTTGCCTGCTGCCCCATAGAGCCAATTTACCGAGACCATGGAATCACAATAAAGAGTTGAATAAACACAGAGCCAGCTAAGCAAAAGCCCAGAGTTTATTACTCAAATCAGTCTCCCTGAATATTTGAAGACTAGGGTTTTTTAAGGATAGTTTGGCAGGCAGGGGGCTAGGGAATGGGGAATACTGATTGGTTGGGTCTGGGATGAAATCATAGTGGGTCAAAGCTTGTCCTCTTGCCCTGAGTCAGTTCTTGGGTGGGAGGGCCACAAGACCAGATGAGCCAGTTTACTGGTCTAGGTGGCACCAGCTGGCCATCAGAATACAGGGTCTGAAAAATACTGTTTTCTGTCTGCTTCCATCTGTCTGTCTACTTCCGTCTGTCTGCTTCTACTTGTTTGATCCCTGCTTCTCTTACCTTTCTTTTAAATCAACATCAAATTTAATGTTCTTATTTGTGGAAGCTCATAAGGTCATATAATATGTGATTATTCCACCTTGTTCATTCACTCAACATGCATTTACTTAAAAATATGCCAAGAATTGTGCTAGGCACTGGAAATAACCAATAAGAACTGACATTGTATTTGCCCTTTAGAAAGTAATAGTTCTTGGCTGGCTGTGGTGGCTCACGCCTGTAATCCCAGCACTTTGGGAGGCCGAGGCGGGTGGATCACAAGGTTAGGAGATTGAGACCATCCTGGCTAACACAATGAAACCCCGTCTCTACTAAAAATACAAAAAAATTAGCCGGGCGTGGTGGCGGGCGCCTGTAGTCCCGGCTACTCGGGAGGCTGAGGCAGGAGAATGGTGTGAACCCGGGAGGTGGAGCTTACATTGAGCTGAGATCATGCCACCGCACTCCAGCCTGGGCCACAGAGTGAGACTCCATCTCAAAAACAAAAAACAAAAAACAAACAAACAAAAAGAACTGGCCAGGCGCGGTGGCTCAAGCCTGTAATCCCAGCACTTTGGGAGGCCGAGACGGGCGGATCACGAGGTCAGGAGATTGAGACCATCCTGGCTAACACGGTGAAACCCCGTCTCTACTAAAAAATACAAAAAACTAGCCGGGCGAGGTGGCGGGCGCCTGTAGTCCCAGCTACTCGGGAGGCTGAGGCAGGAGAATGGCGTGAACCCGGGAGGCGGAGCTTGCAGTGAGCTGAGATCCGGCTACTGCACTCCAGCCTGGGCGGCAGAGCGAGACTCCGTCTCAAAAAAAAAAAAAAAAAAAAGAACTAATAGTTCTTGACAGAGATAGATACCAAAGAGAGAATTACTTCACAGTGTAGTACATGTTACCATATTTTAACCAAGGATTTGAAAAAACGTGAAGAGTGAGGAAGATTGTTTTTGTCAGGGGAGGAAGTCTAGTTCATAGTATAGTGTGATTGCTTTATTTATTTATTTATTTATTTTTGAGACAGGGTCTTGCCCTGTCACCCAGGCTGGAGTGCAATGCAGTGGTGTGATCTTAGCTCACTGCAGCCTCAACCTCCTGGGCTCAAACAATCCTCCCACCTTAGCCTCCCGAGTAGCTAAGACTACAGACATGTGCCACCACACCTGGCTAATTTTTTTTATTATTTATAGAAATGAGGTCTCACTATGCTGCTCAGGCTGGTCTCTAACTCCTGGGCTCAACTGATCCATCCACCTCAGCCTCCCAAAGTGCCGGGATTACAGGTGTGAGCCATCGTGACTGACCTGGATCGAATAGAATTTAAATCTGTAGATTCTGTTCCAAAGATGGGAAGGACATTTCTTCTTAAAACTTGAGGGTGCTGTTTCATATACATAGATTTAACCTCACAGCTTGGTGAGCTTCCAAAAAGATCAAAGGCTTCTCAAAGCATCATATGAATTATTCACTAGTCCTAACATGGAGCTCTCTCCTGGGTTTTATTCTGGATGCCATTTAATCTTATAATAAAATAGGTATATGAATCATTTGATTGAGGCTGGCTACTTAGCATATTAACTTGATGTTTGGTCATTATGGAGGGGCTGGGTTCAGATGTTTGAACTTTAGCAAAAACGTTTCTGCAGGAAAGGCAGAGTTGACAGTTTCTTATTTTTCAAGTATGAGGCAAAGGAACATGAGCTATTTATAGACTCACTTCCCCAACAGACTGAATACAATAGAAGCATGAAATCAAATGGTGACCAGATGGGCCCAGGCATCCCCCAGTTTGGTTGTCAAAATTAAAAAAGACAGAGCCCCTGGGGAATTGGTTTGAGGGCAGAAGCAGTGCATTCAAGCCCTTAAGATCACCATCTGTATACAAATAGCCCCTTAAACAGCTGGTCCTCAGGAGTGGAAGAGGTAAACGAGAGTGTGTTCAAACTCACTTTTCTTGCTTCTCTTCCTAGAAGTGGGGGATAATCCCTTTGTCAATAACTTTATTGCCCAATTCTTGTCTCTCTAGTTAGGCAGTTAGAAAAGATCCAGCTGCGTTCTGGGGATATGCACTGAATTGGTGTCAGAGGAAGATTAATGCAGCTTCCATGCAGTTGGTGGAGATCGTGGTTCTGCTGAGATGAGAAGACATCTGACAGGAATGGAAACCCATAATTACTTTTCTTTCTTTACTGTTCCTCCCCTGTTAAACTAATTTCATCTTGTTTGTGGTGGTGTTGTGGCGATGTTTAAAGCACAAACATGTAGCGGTCTCTGGCTGGTATTGCTTTTCCTTTTCTCCCACATCAGAGATTTTAAGAAAATAGAAACAACTTCCTCTTTCCATAAACATCTGGAAACATTCCCATGGAGTTTAAAAGATTCAATTTCAGGGTTTGGAAAAGTTGTACTTAATTTTGGAAAATGTTCTAACCAGCTTGCTTCAATGGGAAGGGAGAAATCAGAAAATAGCTCTTTTTGAGAACCTACAGTCTTCCAGGTACTGTACAGAGTACTTATCACTCTTCACAGCAAGCCTGTAAAGTGGGTTAGTATTCTGTTTTACAGATGAGCTTACTGAGGTTCAGAGATGCAGCCCAGTTTTAGTCCATTCTACTGTCTCACCACATCCTGCTACCTTTACACTCCTTCTCTGTGCTAACCTCTAATATTTGAAGTACGATATGAATTAACTGACAATTGGAAAATATTGGACTGTTAAATCTTGCATTTACTGTAGGAAAGGACCAAGAGTCATGAATATAGAACATGTGTTTTTGAGCCTCTCTATAGGCCCCTCTCTCTGAGATGTGGAGAACACCACCTAATTTTAGTTTTGTTTTTTGAGATAGGGTCTGACTGTGTCACCCAGGTTGGAGTGCAGTGGTGTGATCTCAGGTCACTGCAACCTTCACCTCCTGGGCTCAAGCCGTCCCACCTCAGCCTCCCAAGTACCTGGGAACACAGGTGCGTGCCACCACACCCAGGTAACTTTTGTATTTTTTTTTTTTTTTTTTTTTAAGAAATGGGGTTTTTCCAAGTTGCCTAGGCTGGTCTCGAACTCCTGGGCTCAGGCAATCCTCCCACCTCAGCCTCCCAAAATGCTAGGATTACAGGTGTAAGCCACCACACCCAGCCTATTTTTAGTTTTGTATCCAGAGTAAGTGCTTGTATACATGTACAGCCAAGGTGCTTTCTTCTGAATACCCTGAATAGCCCTAACTGACCTAGATACTCTCTAAGGCACAAAAAGTAGCTCACACATTATAGCAAATGGATGCTTCATTTCATCCATTCTGACCCAGAGGCTGGGTTTCAAAGTGTACTTGATTGAGTAACAAGGTCTCATTCTGTCTCCCAGGCTGGAGTGCAGTGGTGTGATCATAGCTCACGGCAGCCTCTATCTCCCGGACTCAAGTGATCCTCCCACCTCAGCTTCCTGAGTAGCTGGGACTACAGGCATGTGCCACAAAGCCCGGCTAATTTTTATATTTTTTGTAGAGAAGGGATTTTGCCATGTTGCCCAGGCTGGTTTTGAATTCCTGAGCTCAAGAGATCCTCCTGCTGCAGCCTCCCAAAGTGCTGGGATTATAGGCGTCAGCTGCTGTGCCTGACTTGAATTACACTTTAAAAGTGGTGAAATATAACCAGAGGTGCCCATGGAGGGGTCTAAAGTCTGTGCACAACCCTGTAACCATTGTGCTCTTTTTCCTTCCCAGCACAACCCTGCATTTCCTGGTGCCCTTTTTTTTTTTTGAAGATGGCGTCTCGCTCTGTCACCCAGACTGGAGTGCAGTGGTGCGATCTCAGTTCTCTGAAACCTTCGCCTCCTGGGTTCAAGCAATTCTCCTGCCTCATCCTCCTGAGTAGCTGGGACTACAGGCATGTGCCACTGTGCCCGGTTAATTTTTGTATTCTTAGTAGAGACGGGGTTTCACCATGTTGGCCAGGCTGGTCTCGAACTCCTGACCTCAAGTGATCTGCCCGCCTTACCCTCCCAAAGTGCTGGGATGACAGGCGTGAGCCACCGTGCCCACCCTCCTGATGCCTCTTTTTCTGAGTAGATTCTTTGTCATCTGTGGAGTACCCTAGGAAGTCCAGTTTCATATTAGAGAGGGAAAGAATAAATACAGGACTGCCAGACTGAATCTAGGAGAATCTTAATATATACACACACGTACACACACACACATACACACATATATATTTGAATAGAATTAAATCCTATATTGTTTTCCTGGTTTTTCCTAAATCCCACCTGCTTCCAGGTATTTATTTTCTAGCAAGGATTTACCCCCTCTGATCTGTATCTTCCATATATAAGTACTTACATAGTAGGGAGGATGAATCTCTTAGGCATTTGTCAGTTCCATTAAGACTTTCAGAGGTTTACTATGTTTTATTGAAAATCAGCCTCAAGTTCCTGATTGACTGTCCAGGTTTGTGTCAGTATATTTCTTAGTTGTCACTAACAAGTAATTGTGGAGCTGAGTGCTCACCCCCACCCCCTGCAGGTCTCTTTTCCATCATCTTTTTTTTTTTTTTTTGCATACACTTTGGTAAGTTGCTGAGACAACCTTGAGAAACACCTTTGTCCAGGGATATGGGCTAAGGCTGGAGTCAGGCTTTGTTTGCTTGGTTGAGGTGACTTCCTATGAAGGGCTGAGGTGTAAGAAGTGCCACAGACCAGTGTGGTTAGAGGTCTCGTGACTCTAGCGTGTAGCACTGCCCTTCTGCAAGCTAGTCTTTAGGATTGGAGGAGGGTACCATGGCTTGAGGGAAGTGTGGCTTGAGGGAAGACAGGACCCTGCCAGCCGGATGCGTGAGGTGGATGCTGTTCAGATCAACACATAACTAATCTCTTCAGCCAGACCGTGGATTGCCAAGAATGACATGGGCTTCAGCTGGGCTGGCTGAACCCAACAATGAAACCGGAATTGTCTCAGAGGCTCAGCTCCCTTGCTTCTCTTACATTAAGATTGGTCTCTAGAGACCCATTCAGACTAAACGGTATTAAAAACAGGAAATTTGCTCCTAGCAGCCTGATTGCAGAAAAAGTTTTTCCACATAGGCAAGAATGAATGTTAAGAACAAAAACTCCATCGTCCAAGCTTGTCTTCCTATATAAAAGTATTAGCAACCAAAAAACCTTGAAGCAGCTTTGACCTATTGGACTACCTCTCAGAGTGCTGACAGGACCCAGTACCAAAAAGTGATAAAGAGCTCCTGTGAACACACTCAAAAATACGAAAACAGTGCTCTGTGGAAGATACTGACCACGATACTCATAATGTTTATCTTGCCTGAAGATCAGATATGTGGAAATTAATGCAGAAAGGATTGGGGGAAACCTAGAGAACAGCTATAATTTAATTTTAGTCAACACACATTTATTGTGACTATTCTGGATTCAGTCCATAGATTATGTATTCATTTATTCAGTGTTAACTGAGCATGTACTGTGCGTTGTGCATGGGTGCCATGTCCCAGCTTCAACCTTTGATGTGTGAGATCCTCTTTCCTCTTTAGTACCTCAGGGGCTTGGTAGGGTTTTCTTATGACAGTTCATGGCATCCCTGGATCTAGAGACCAAACTCCTGGGACTGCTGCTCTTTTGCATGATTTTGCTGCTGAGGATGGTGGGGGGTGGGAAGGGGAATATATTGGAAGAAGGGAAAGGGGACAAAGAGAAAACTAAAAGCTAGAAAGGAAATGCTTTTTTTCTTCTGTGATGTCATTCTGCCCAAATAAGTCGAGTGTTGAGGAAGGCTTCTAAGCCCTCAGAACATGACCCAATTCCTCTCTCTAACCCTGGCTTCTATTCATAACCCTAATATGACTCAGTCTGTGTCATGAACACACTTCTGCAGAAGATACAGTATGGCCAGAAGATTCTTTAGTAGATCTGTGTCATTTGTTTGCTTGTGAGGAAACCGAACTATTTTTAAAACTTTTTTTTCTTTTTTATTTTTTTAAGATGGAGTGTTGTTCTGTCACCAGGCTGGGGTACAGTGGCACAATCTTGACTCACTGCAACCGCCGCCTCCCAGGTTCAAGTGATTCTCCTGCCTCAGCCTTCTGAGTAGCTGGGATTACAGGCACACGCTACTATGCCCAATTAATTTTTATATTTTCAGTAGAGATCGGGTTTCACCATGTTGGCCAGGATGATCTGGATCTCTTGACCTCGTGATCCACCTACCTTGGCCTCCCAAAGTGCTGGGATTACGGGCGTGAGCCACTGCGCCTAGCCTAAAAACTTTTTATTGAAATAAACATACAGAAAAATGCACATACCATAAGTGTGTAGTATAATTAATTTTCTTTTTCAGAAGGGTGAGCAGTCTCCCTCTGACCAGGCTGGAGTGCAGTGGTGTGATCATGGCTCACTGCAGCCTTGACCTCCTGGACTCAAGCCATCTTCCCATCTCAGTATCCTGGGACTACAGGCATGCACCAACATACCTGGCTTTTGTTTTTGTTTTTGTTTTTTTGAGACAGTCTTTCTCTTGTTGCCCAGGCTGGAGTGCAATGGCGCGATCTCAGCTCACTGCAACCTTCGCCTCCCGGGCTCAAGCGATTCTCCTGCCTCAGCCTCCTGAGTAGCTGGGATTACAGGTGCCTACCACTATATCCGGCTAATTTTTGTATTTTTAGTAGAGATGAAGTTTCACCATGTTGGCCAGACTGGTCTCAACCTCCTTAGCTCAGGTAATCCACCTGCCCCGGCCTCCCAAAGTGCTGGGATTACAGGTGTGAGCCACTGTGCCCTGCCTTTTTATTTTTTTGTAGAGACAGTGTCTCAACATGTTGCCCAGGCTGGTCTCAAACTCCGGGGCTCAAGCAATCCTCCTGTGTCAGCCTCCCAAAGTGCTGGGATTACATGTGTGAGCCACCACACCCAGCCCACAGTGAATTTTCACGAACTGAGGATATCCATGTAACCAGTATCCAGATCAAGAAATAAAACATCATCAGCACCTTAGAAGCCCTCGTACTCTGTTAAAACACATTTTAAAGCAATTTTCTGTGAATTTTTTTCCAGTGAATTCTGTGAAATGTTGAGAGATGAGCTCCTTGTTAATGGAGCTTTTCACCTTAGTTCAAGAGTGAGTTTCATCATGCTGCTTCCTAGAAGACCCTCTCCTGGGTCCACTAGCATTAAATGCTGGTGACCCCATTAAATTCTCAGTGCATCAAGGTGATAGCACTTGTTTGCAGGGGTTACTCTTTTATGTAGTTTTGTTGTGGTGGTGGTGGTGGTGGTGTTTTTTTTTAGATGGAGTCTTGCTCTGTCACCCAGGCTGGAGTGCAGTGACGCAATCTCTGCTCACTGCAACCTCCGCCTCCCAGATTCAAACCATTCTCCTGCCTCAGCCTCCGAGTAGCTGGGACTACAGGTGCGTGCCACCACGCCTGGCTAATTTTTGCATTTTTAGTAGAGATGGGGTTTCACCATGTTAGCCAGGATGGTCTCGATCTCCTGACCTCGTGATCCACCCGCCTCGGCCTCCCAAAGTGCTGGGATTACAGGCATGAGCTACCGCGCCCGGCCCTTATGTACTCTTAAAGTGTACTGGGTGAAGGAGAGGCTGAGACACCAGCAGTGGAGACCCTGTGCAAAACAGACCCAAGAAAAATCAAGTGGTCTTCTAAAAATGCCTAAGGGTACAAGTGGATAGAAAGTTTGGACTTGGGGTATAAGTCTTCCTTCTACCACTAACTTGCTGTGTGACCTCGAGCATATATTCTTCTCTAGACATCAGTAATGACTCTACCTTAACTGTTAATCTCTGAATGTAAGAGGGGGCAGACATAAGCCAAAGATGGCCCTGTTAGGCTTTCTCTTCAACCTTTCTTTATTTTTTTACTTCAAGGACTATGTGGCCTCCTAGAACAAGCTTATTCTGAGATGGAAGGCCCAAGACAATTCCTCTCTTCTTCTGTTTTATTTCTGTTTATATCGCACTTATTTTATATAGGAACTTAACTGGGATTCAATTGAGAGTTATCAGTACCCATTTAACCTTCTCCATGTGTCCAGTCCTGTTCTTGTTTCTAGCTATGGAGATGGATTTTAATTTATTCTTACTTTGTATTATAATTATAAAATATACTGAAAGTTTAAAAGTGTGTTTTTAAAATAAATCTGTATGTTATGAAGAACAACTTTAAAATAGATTAAATTAGTGAAGCTTTGGTATATTTATCATTCCTGCTCAGTTTTGGCACTGTTCATGTTGAATTCATGCCAGTTTAATAGTTGCATGCAGGATTATATTACAGCCCAGCATTATTAGCTATTATTCATATCCAGGGCGAGTAACCAGCAAGCTTCCTGGGGAGCTATGCATGGGTTTTGGGGCAGCTCCAAGCTTGATTGTATGGCCCACATAAGAATGGAAGGTATACATGTTAAGGAGAGCCGATAAGAAGAAAGACTGTGGAGTCAGACTTTTGTAAACTGGGCAGAGTTTTAAAAGATCACCTATCATGCGGTATAATTTTTGGTTAAGACTGTGGACTATAGAGACACAACCAGGCAGCTTGGGCTTGAATCCCACCTCTGCCATTTACTGGGTGTATGACTGGGCAACTTTCTTGACCTCTCTTTGGTTCAGTTCTCGCATCTGTAATATGAAGATGATGATAATAAGTATCTACTTCATGGGTTATTTTGAGAAGTAAATGACTTAACATATATAAAGGACTGACCATTACTTGGTACATCATAAACTGAATAAATTGTTCTTGATACTTTAACATCTGTCATGACACTAGACTAGCAACTGAGCCTCTTTTTTTTTTTTTTTTTTTTTTTTTTTAAACTATAAGCTTTTTAATCCCATGTGAGGGAATTCTTTTCTGATGGAAGAAACTGTTTATTTTTAAATGCAAGGCAATTTGGGATGAAGATGCAATATAAAGTTTCCTCTACAGAAATTTTTTTTACAGCCAACTTTGCTTGTACATATCTATTTCCTAAGATGAGGACATCCGTAGCGTGGGAAGAAAATCTCACAATAATTTTTTAAAGCTGAATCTTTGTTTTCTAGAAATTCTCTCTGTAGTATGATAGAACCACTGTAAGCTTCTTAAGTTCCTCTTGAAGAAGTCACTGAAGTTTTCCTTATAACAGTGGTTCTCAGAGTGTGGTCTGTAGAACAGCAGCATCAGTATTACCTGAGAACTTGTTAGAAATGCAAATTCTTGGGCTCTACCTCAGACCTACTGAATCAAAACTTTGTTGGGGGTGGGCAGCAATTTACAAGTCCTTCAGGTGATTATGATGCATGTTAAAATCAGAAAACCGGTGCTCTAGACAAGTGGGAGCATAATTAGAATTACAGGCATGGGGAGAGATCACTTAGACTTAGAAAATAGCTGTCCTAAATGAGTGGATGTCTTCATAATAGAGTGTAGTTTACAAAGTGCTTTCATATATGTTATCACATCCACATATATTTCATTGTCATAAAATTACTGTGGTATTTACCATTATTTCTGTATTTTAGAAGGGCTGATAGAGCCTGCCTTTATCTAGTAAGTTGTGGAGCTAGAACTGTAACTCGGAGTCATCTAAGTCCAAATCCTGGGCTCCTTCTATAGAACCACATAATCTTTCTATTCTAAAGCTGTGGGTGAGCAGTTTTTCAGGTTGGCTTTTACTTTAACAGGCCTTGAGATGAGGAATTGTGTGAAAGTAATTTATTAGGATGTATTGCCAGGGGAAAATGGGGTAGATGGGATGGGAAATTGGAACTAGCAACAGTTGGAAGGCAAACAAGGGTTCCTTGGAAGTTAACTTTGACTTAACTTCACAGGGGTGCCTTGAAGACAGAATATAGAATTTTCCTGATCAAGAATTTCCTCTTTGTTTATTTGCTATTAAACTGTTTGAGAAGAAAAAAAAAAAAGAATTTCCTCATCAGAGTTTTCTTGCACCCTTCAGTCATTGGTTAAGGCTGTCCCCCATAGGATATCTGGCTCTCAAAAGGAGTTCCAGCAAAAAGAAAAAAAAAAAAAACAATATTCATAATGATGACTTCAGGGTCCTGCAATATCAAAGTCCTTAGACCCTGAAGAAAAATAGATCAAATGGTGATTTGATTTTCTTTTTCTTTTTTTTTTTTTTTTTTTGTGCTAGGGTCTGGCTCTGTTGCCTAGGTTGGAGTGCAGTGGCAGGATCTCAGCTCACTGGCGCCTCGACCTCCCAAGGCTCAAGTGATCCTTCCACCTCAACCTCCCAAGTAGCCAGGACTACAGGCGCATGCTACCATGCTCAGCTAATTTTTATATTTTTTGTAGAGATGGGATTTCACCATGTTGCCCAGGCTGGTCTCGAACTCCTGGGCTCAAGCCATCCACCTGCCTCGCAAAGTGTTGGGATTATAAGCATCAGCCACCACGCCTAACCCAATTTGAAATTTTATTTTATTTTTGAGACGGAGTCTTGCTGTGTCACCCAGGCTGGAGTGCAGTGGCCCGATGTCAGCTCACTACAACCTCCTCCTCCCAGGTTTACAGTTCTTGTGCCTCAGCCCGCCAAGTAGCTGTGCTGGCCTGAATCTTTTTTTTTTTTTTTGAGATGGAGTCTTGCTCTGTCACCCAGGCTGGAGTGCAGTGGCGTGGTTGTGGCTCACTACAACCTCCACCTCCTGGTTTAAGTGATTCTCCTGCCTCAGCCTCCCGAGTAGCTGGGACTACAAGCACATGCTGCCACATCTGGCTAATTTTTGTATTTTTTTAGTAGAGACGGGGTTTTAGCATGTTGGCCAGGCTAGTCTTGAACTCCTGCCCTTGTGATCTGCCTGCCTTGGCCTCCCAAAGTGCTGAGATTACAGGTGTGAGCCACCGAGCCTGGCTCTGGAATTTTAATTTAAGTGAAGGTGACAGTGGTTTCTGGCTAACTAGTTAATCAGAAATGTATTTGAATAATGACTGGGTGTGGTGGCTCATGCCTGCAATCCCAACACTTTGGGAGGCTGAGGCGGATGAATCACTTGAGTTCAGGAGTTCGAGACCAGCCTGGCCAACATGACGAAATCTTATCTCTACTAAAAGTTCAAAAATTAGCTGAACGTGGTGGCAGACTTCTGTAATCCCAGCTACTCAGGAGGCTGAGGCAGGAGAATCACTTGAATCCAGGAGGTGGAGGTTGCAGTAAGCTTAGATTGTGGCACTGTACTCCAGCCTGGGCAACAGAACGAGATGCTATCTCTAAAAAATAAAAAATAAAGAAATGTATTTGAATAAGAGTCTCGTTTGGCGATCATTTAGGTAACAGTGGCATAACCATTGCTTAATGATAGTCATTTTTGCTGCTCACTGAATATTCATTGCCCTTCATCTCCTGCTGCTAGGATTTCACTTCCCAGTCCCACTTGGTGAGGTGGGGCCATGTGATTGATTCTAGCCAGTGGGTTATTAGCAGAAATAATGTCTGAGCCTTTAATTGCTGGGATATGACCCTCTAAAGCCCTCTTTCCTTTTGGCGGCATGATCAGCAACATTGGAGATGGGTTGTTCTCTCAGTTGGGCCCTAGAGAAGCTACAACAATCAGAATCTCCTGTGTAGCATGAGCCAGAAATAAACTTCATTGTTTAAGCCACTGTGCTTTTGGGGTTTGCTGCAATATCCAAACTTATGCTTTCTTTTTCTTTTTCTTTTTTTTTTTTTTTTTTAAGACACTCTCACTCTTGTTGCCCAGGCTGGAGTGCAGTGGCGCGATCTTGGCTCACTGCAACCTCTGCCTCCTGGGTTCAAGCTTCTCCTGCCTCAGTCTGCTGAGTAACTTGGATTACAGGCACCCGCCAACATGCCCAGCTAATTTTTGGACTTTTAGTAGAGACGGGGTTTCACCATGTTAGCCAGGCTGGTCTCGAACTCCTGACCTCAGGTGATCCACCTGCCTCAGCCTCCCAAAGTGCTGGGATTACAGGCATGAGCTCCCGTGCCTGGCCCAAACTTTTTCTTTCTTAACTGATAGATTATTCAGTGTTGAGTTTATTGAATGGCTTTAACTTTGATGTAATATCAGTAACAGTAAGAAAATGGGTCAATGTGATCTGTATATGTACTTTCATTTTATTTTCAATGATAAATTAGTTTAATGAATTTCCAAGAATTGAAAGTACCCAGGACTCTCTTCAGTCTTGCCTTTTTCCCTTTTCCTATGGAAACCCACAAATCTATTATATTTTTTGAAGTTGGCTCTAAAAAGGACTTTTGCCCTACAGCAGGGCTTGGCAAACTATGATTGGTGGGCCAATCTTGCCACCACCTGTTTTAGAAAGTATAAGATTTTTTGAAACACAGCCGTGCCCATTCGTTTATGTAATATTTGTGGATGATTTTGTATACTTCAAAGATGGAGTTGAGTAGTTGTGACAGAAACATTATGATCCACAAAGCTGAAAATATTTGCTATCTGGCTCTTGATAGAAAAAGTTTGCCAGTGTCTGCCTTGCAGGATCCTTAATTATTAGGAATGGAAATGTTCCCAGATGATTTGCCTCAATTGTTGGAGACATTCTCGTTCTTAGAAGTTCCACCTGATGGGAGGAAAGCCTCCTTTTGGATCTCTAGTCCAGTGTTGCCTTTTAAATATACTATCCTTTAGGCAGAAACACAGCTTACCCTTCTTGGGTTCTGCCTATGACTAGGTAAAGACTCCCTCAACCTTGATGATCATGCCATCTTTTATATTGCCACCCTCATTGTCCTTGTCCAGACCAGCTGCTGGACAGACTGCTAACATGTTCGCTTCTCATACAACTGCTATTCAGTATGTCTGCTTTGTGCTTGTTGCTGTTGGCTATTAAGCTTGCCATTGTATTACGGCTTTTTCAGGATACAAGGATGAGGGGTGGTTAGGTTATCTCACATTGTTGGTCATTAAGGCTAAGTGAAGAAATAAACTGGAAACTGTCAGCAGTCACACAGCCAAGCCACATGACACTGGAATATTATTTATGACTGCTCAGAATTCAACAGTAACTATAAGAGACTAATGGTACCTATCTCCTCTCAAGAACTCCCCAAGGCTGGGCGCGGTAGCTCATGCCTGTAATCCCAGCACTTTAGGAGGCCGAGGCAGGCGGATCGCAAGGTCAGTAGATCAAGACCATCCTGGCTAACACGGTGAAACCCCATCTCTACTAAAAATACAAAAAATTAGCTGGGCGTGGTGGCGGGTGCTTGTGGTCCCAGCTACTCGGGAGGCTGAGGCAAGAGAATGGCGTGGGCCCGGGAGGTGGAACTTGCAGTGAGCCGAGATCGCACCACTGCGCTTCAGCCTGGGGGGCAGAGCGAGACTCCGTCTCAAAAAAAAAAAAAAAAAAAAAAAACCTCCCCAAGAGAGTTGATCAGTTAATCTTTGGCATACCCTTATTAGCATTATTATCATTATTGTTAGAGACAGGGTCTCACTCTGTTGTCCTGGAGTGCAGTGGCACAATCATGGTCCACTGCAGCCTCAATCTCCTGGGCTCCAGTGATCATCCTGGCTCAGGGCCTTAGCCTCCTGAAGTAGCTAGAACTACAAGCATGTTCCACCACACCTGGCTAGTCTTTATATTTTCTGTAGAGACAGGGTCTGTCTATATTGCCCAAGCTGGTTTCAAGCTCCTGGCCTCAAGTGATCCTCCAACCTTGGGCTCCCAAAATGGTAGCATTACAGGCCAGAGCCTGGCCACTTACTAGCATTCCTGTTTGGATCACCTGTGAGTTGACAGTGAGCACCTAAGAGCATGAGTCTTAGGCTCATGCTAAAAATGTTTACCTTTGCTTGGGAATTGAGTCAGTGAGGCTCTGGAAAGAAGTGACATAAAACATGGTAAATTATGATCAAGGAATCATTTGTGGTTGTCTTTTTAGAAGAGACTGTGGGGACGGCAAGAACTTAGAGTCTATTCCAGTAAAGCTATCTTTCATCATTTCTCACAGGATTCTAATGAATCCATCTTTTTGTAGGGAGGAGGGAAGTGTTAGAGCTAGATGTCCATCTGTCTGTTAGGATAGCCACATAAGGAATCTATCAGATCTCACATGCCACTTGGACAGTTGTCCATGGGAACGTTAGCAAAAAAAAGCACTGACAGAAATAGCAAAATCCAGCAGGTCGCAGTGGCACACGCCCGTGATCCTATCAATTGGGAGGCCGGGCATGGTTGCACATGCCTGTAATCCCAGCTATTCAGGAGGCTGAGGCAAAGAGAATTGCTTGAACCTGGGAGGTGGAGGTTGCAGTCAGCCAAGATCATGCCACTGCATTCCAGCCTGGGCAACAGAGCGAGACTATGTCTCAGAGGGGGAAAAAAAAAGCAACATTCTGTATAAAAAAAAGAAATTTTTTTTGTTGATCTCAAAGCTCACATTTTCTGGTTCCCTCAGGAACTAGAGTCTTATGCTGGGAATATGGATTTATGTTTCTGTGTGCATTTATGTATATCTGTCATCTGTATAGTGAATATACATATCTGTTATCTCTATATAAACTCCTCCTATTTGTTATTTTCTTTTTTTTCTTTCCTTTTTTTTTTTTTTTTTAGCTTTTCAGAAAATAAAGTGCTAGACAGGGACTTAGGGAACTGACCTAGGGACAGAGAGATTTCCATTTTTACATTTTTACCTTCCAACAAAGGTAATAAGAGTAGCATTTAGCAAAGAGGGGATATTTTAGGGCCTGATAACAGAGAGATCCTAAACTTTCAACTTTGGTACCCCAACCCCTTCTAGGTGAAAAGTGGTCAAGCATAGTGATTAAAAAGTGTGGTTTATTTCCCAGATTCATAATTTACTGGCCATAATCCTGGGCAAATCCATTTCTATTTCTGTGTCTCAGTTATCTATAAAATGAGGATAATAATGATACCTGAGAGTTGTTGTGAGAACTATGTTAGTAAATAAATGCAAAGCACTTATAATAGTGCTTAGTAGATAAAAAGTGCTGTGTATAAGTGTTATCTGTTGTTATTGACTTCTCTGATGTCATATCAATAACTTGTCAGCGGGCGAGATGGCTCATGCCTGTAATCCCACCACTTTGGGAGGTCGAGGCGGGTGGATCATCTGAGGTCAGAAGTTCGAGACCAGCTTGGCCAACATGACAAAACCCCATCTCTACTGAAAATACAAAAGTTAGCCATGTGATGGCTTGCATCAGTAATCCCAGCTACTCGGGAGGCTGAGGGAAGAGAATCACTTGAACCCAGGAGGCAGAGGCTGCAGTGAGCCGAGATCATGCCACTGCACTCCAACCTGGGTGACAGAGCAAGACTGCATCTCAGGAAAAAAAAAAAAAAGAATGAGGACATCTGAATAAAATATGGCTTACATAATAACAGTGTATCAGGCTGGACGCGGTGGCTCATGCCTGTAATCCCAGCACTTTGGGAGGCTGAGGTGGGTGGATCACAAGGTCAGGAGTTCAAGACTGCCCTGACCAACGTGACAAAACCCCCCTCTACTAAAAATGCAAAAATTAGCTGGGTGTGGTGGTGGGCGCCTATAATCCCAACTACTCGAGAAGCTGAGGCAGGAGAATCACTTGAATCTGGGAGGTGGAGGTCGCAGTGAGCCAAGATCACCCCATTGCACTCCAGCCTGGTGACAGAGTGAGACTCCATCTCAAAAAAAAAAAAAAAATTATAAGAAGACCTTTAAGTGGACAAGAAAAAGAAAAAGCAGTTCAGTAGAAAAACAGTCAAAGGATGTAAATAGGCACTTCATAGGAGACCAAAACCAAATGGCCCAAAAAATGAATGAAGAGCTCAAACTCGTTACAGTAGTAACAAGATACGGGTTTGTTTCCTTTAAACTAGGGAACAGTGAAAAAGAACAGTGATGCTGATTGCTGGTGGGAAAGTGCAGAAAAGGGCCCATAAATTTTCAGTGGAAGTGTAAAATTGTTACAGCTTTTGGGAAAGCCATCTGGTAATATGTATTAAATATTTTACCCTTTGACCTAGGGGTCCCACACCTGACACTTACTCTATAAAAATAAAACACCAGGCTGGGCACAGTGGCTCACGCCTGTAATCCCAGCACTTTGGGAGGCTGAGGCGGGCAGATCATGCGGTCAGGACTTTGAGACCAGCCTGGCCAGCATGGTGAAACCCTGTCTCTACTAAAAATACAAAAATCAGCCAGGAATGGTGGTGGGCACCTGTAATCCCAGCTACTTGGGAGGCTGAGGCAGGAGAATCCCTTGAACACGGGAGGTGGAGGTTGCAGTGAGCTGAGATCATGTCACTGCACTCCAGCCTAGGGGACAGAGCGAGACTCTGTCTCAAAAAAAAAAGCAAAAAACAAAACAAAACCCCAAAAACAACAAAAAAACAACAGTTCATAAGGATATATAGTCAAGGATTTTTTTTTTTTTTTTTGAGTCCTGCTCTGTCGTCCAGGCTGGAGTGCAGTGACGCCATCTTGGCTCACTGCAATCTCTGTCGCCCGGGTTCAAGTGATTCTCCTGCCTCAACCTCCTGAGTAGCAAGGAGTATAGGCACCCACCATCATGCCGGCTAATTTTTTTGTATTTTCAGTAGAGACACGGTTTTACCATATTGGCCAGTCTGGTCTCAAACTCCTGCCCTCAAGTGATCTGCCCACCTCTGCCTCCCAAAGTGCTGGAATTATAGGCATGAGCCACCATGCCCAGCCATGGTAAGGGATGTTTACTGGAAACATTGTTAGTAAGGATAAGATGGTAGAAACAAAGTGATTGCTCATAATTGTTGAATCAGTTTTGGTGTATTCATAGGATGAAATACATTGCAGCTTCCTTGGAAGAATTTCCGTGAGATGATATTAACTGAAAAAAACAAAGAATATGATAACATTCCATTCTTTTTAGTTAAAGAATTATTTAATAACATCCCATTTTTTAAAAGAAGTAACTAAAACCCATATATATAATATATATACATATACGTATATAATATATATACATATATATATAAATGTGTGTGTTTATGATTATGACTCTGGGAGGAACAAGAAAGGATGCCTGATGTTAACATGTTACCTGAGAGTGAGGATTAACATAGGAGGAAAGAGAGAAGGGAGATGAAAAGGAGATTAAAAAAAAAAAGAAAGAAAAGGAAAGGAGATAAAGCATTCCCACCTCAGCATGAATGCTGTCTCAATTATTTTAAATAGTATTTTGCGTAACTGTGGCTGTATGTGTACACATGAAAAAGAAGAGTTATGTGCATAGCTAATAGATCCAGTCTTTATGTCTATGATGTATTATGTGATAAAAAGCATATTGATGTATATTGTATGTATCTATTTCAGTAAAAATAAAACAAAGACCACAAAAATCCTTGTATATGTGGAGAAAGGTACGGAAGGAAACACATTAGGCCTCTATTTGAGTACTTCAATGAGTAGGATTAGGGGCGAGCTTTTTCTCAGACCTTGTGTTTTTTTTTTTCACTTGGTACAAGAAGTGAAAAATTGTTTGTAATTTGAAAAACAGCAAAGAAAAAATGTGATTGTGTTCTACTCATTTAATAATGGCCATGTGGGTGAAACTTGTGCAAAGGAAAAGGTTAATATGTGCAATGAAGAGGTTAATAATGGGCAAAAAGACTCCAGAAATGATTTATGTGCAAATTAAAAGGTTAATAATGGGCAAAAAGACTCCAAAAACGATTAACAAATGGGAGTGGGATCAGATTTTATTACTTTTGGCCAAAGGCCATTACAAAATATTAGTGAGACTGTTATTCAGAAACACTGAAGGGGAGACATGGTAAAGTTTCTTCCACTGTAAAGTGAAACAACGGGAAGTAAGGAACCTTGAGGAACAATTTTAAACTGTAAAGTAATAGCTTAGTGTTCAACAGATAAGATTTGCCTTTCCTAATAACTCTGCCAACAGAGTTATTTTATTAGCGGCAGAATATCACAGTGGTTGAGAGCAAGAGCTTTGTTTAGAAGTACCTACTACTAGCTGTGTGCCTTCAGTTTTCTCACATGAAAGTTACAGAATAACAGTAACTACTTCATAAATGTATCGTAAGGATTAAATGAGTTAATCTTTAAGGTGCTAAGGAAGTAATCTAATACAAAATAATTCCTTAGTTAAGTGTTATTAGCTATATGGATCTAAAATGCTGGTTTTGAATAGAACACTCCAATGAAGTATTCATTGTGTAGAAGAATCCTAAGAGTTCGCCTTAAACAGTAAGAGCAGTGCCCAGCACAGCATTTTGCTTTAGTACATGCTTTACAAATACTGGTGGAATAAATAATTTTCATTCCTTTCACATAATTTTATTAGAGTGTCTGATTAGATTAACATTATTTCACATACATTGATTAATATAGAATTTCAGAAATTAATGTCAGTCAAATTAATGTTTGACTTCAGAAAATTAGGAGGAAAAGAACATTTATAGGGTGATAACTATTACCTATAATATTTTTTTTTCTTTGGAGACAGAGTTTTGCTCTTGTTGCTCAGGCTGGAGTGCAGTGGCATGATCTTGGCTCACTGCAACCTCCTCCTCCCGGGTTCAGGGGATACTTCTGCCTCAGTCTCCCGAGTAGCTGGGACTAGGTGATAATGGTTATCACCGTAGTTGGGATTGGATTCAAGAATGAAAGAGACTCCTGTGTACATAAATATACACAGCTTTCAATGGGGGAATGTGAGTATACTAACTTGTACTTTCAACAGTCATTACACATTATCACTACTTTATATAGAAAAGGAATCTAAACAATTTTGTTTATTGTACTACCATTTGATTTTTAAATTCTCTTTCGCTGTTGTTTTCACTCCTTTGTTTTTGTTTAAATTTTCACTTTGTTCTTTTCTTTTTTAGAGACACGGTCTTGCTCTTTTGTTCAGGCTGGAGTGCAGTGGCACGATTACAGCTCACTGCAGCCTCAACCTCCCAGGCTCAAGCGATACTTCCACCTCAACCTCAGCCAGAGTAGCTGGGACTGCCAGCATGCACTATCACACTCTGCTGATTTTTTTATTTTTTGTACATATGGGGTCCTACTATCTTATTGAAGTTAGTCTCAAACTCCTGGGCTCAGGTGATCCTCCTGCCTGGCCTCTTTGAGATGCTGGGATTATAGGCATGAGCCACCATGCCTGGCCCATTCCTTCATTTAGTACACACTTTATGTATTTAGTAGTATACTTTTATTATGTATTTCTTTAATTTACACTTTTATTTACTATTTATTTATTATGTACAGGGCCTTGCTGTCTCCCAGGCTGGAGTGCAGTGGTGTGATCATAGCTCACTGCATTCTTGACCTCCTGAGCTCAATTGATCCTCTTGCCTCAGCCTCCTGAGTAGCTGGGAGTACAGGTGTGCGTCACCACACCTGGCTAATTTTTGTATTTTTTTTGTAGAGGTGGGGTCTCCCTATGTTGCCCAGGCTGGTTGTGAACTCCTGTGCTCAAGTGATCCTCCTGCTTCAGTCTCCCAAAGTGCTAGGATTACAGGCATGAGCTGCCACACCCAGCCACTATACACTTATTTGAGTTGATTTTGGTGATTTATATTGGGCTAGATAATCATCCATTTCATCTCGGTTTCCAAATTTATGGTGCTAGAATATATCACTATGCATATGCATGAATGTCCTCTTCTAATTTAAAATATACTTGAAAAAAGTTGTCTTTTTTATTTTTATTTTTTATTTATTTATTTTTTTGAGATGGAGTCTTGCTCTGTCGCCAGGCTGGAATGCAGTGGCTTGATCTTGGCTCACTGCAGCCTCCGCCTCCTGGGTTCAAACCATTCTCCTGACGCAGCCTGGGATTACAGGAGTGCACCAGCACGCCCGGCTAATTATTGTATTTTTAGTAGAGACGGGGTTTCACCATGTTGGCCAGGATGGTCTCCATCTCTTGACCTTGTGATCCACCTGGCCTTGGCCTTTCAAAGTGCTGAGATTACAGGTGTGAACCACCGCGCCCAGCCAACAGTTTTGTCTTTTATATATGGTTCTTTTTTCTTGTCCCCAGATATATTTTTTTAATCTTTCCCCATCTTAATCTGGCATTATCTATTTCATTGTTTTCCCAAAGAAATTGCTTTTGTAAATATTTATTCTTTATAACACATTTTGTTTTCTAGTCTGTTAATTTCAGTTTTTACTCTTTTCAGTTTTTACTCTTTAATTTCAGTTTTTCACTCTTCCAAATTTTGTTGAATTTTTAAAAATTTAAATTTACATATGGTAAAGTTTAGTTTTTTCGTGTACATTTCCATGAATATTTACACATGCATAGATTATTGTAATCACCACAGACAGGACACAGAATAATTTGAACAACTCCAGGAATTCCCAAGTGCTGCCCTTTTGTATTCCAACTATCCTCCCACCCTAACCCCTGGCAACCACTGATAATGCTTTTTGTTCCTATAGTTTTGCTTTTTCCAGAATCTCATACATAGACTTACTGTAGTGTGTAACCTTTTAAGACTGGATTTTCAGCCTGGGCAACAAAGTGAGACATCTCTACAAAAAATAAAAAAATAAATAAAAAAAATAAAAAAGCTGGGCATGGTGGCACACATCTGTAGTCCCAGCTACTTGAGAGGCTGAGGTGGAAGGGGAGGGGTTTTAGGCTGCAGTGAGCCATGATTGTGCCACTGCACTCCAGCCTGGGTGAGAGAGCAAGACCCTGCCTTAAAAAAAACCTTTTTAAAAGACTGGGTTTTTTCACTTATAATAATGCATTTGAGATCCATCCATGTTGTTGCATGTATCAAAGAGTTTGTTTCTTTTTATTGCTAAATAGTATTCCACTGTGTAGATATACCACAGTTGGTTTATCCATTCACTCAAGCCAGCAGTCCCCAACCTTTCTGGCACCAGGGACCAGTTTGTGGAAGACAGTTTTTCTACAGACCAGGGCAGGGTGGAGGGATGGTTTCAGGATGACTCAAGCACATTACATTTATTATGCGCTTTATTTCTATGGTTATGTTGTAATAAATAATGAAATAATTATACAACTCACCGTAATGTAGAACCAGTGGGAGCCCTGAGCTTTTTCTCCTGCAAGTCGATGGTCCCATCTGGGGGTGACAGGGACAGTGACAGATCATTAGGCATTAGATTCTCATGTGGAGGCCGGGCGCAGGGGCTCACACCTGTAATCCCAGCACTTTGGGAGGCCGAGGAGGGAAGATCACCTGAGGTCAGGAGTTTGAGACCAGCACAAACATGGCGAAACCCCGTCTCTCCTAAAAAATACAAAAATTAGCCTGGCATGCTTGTGAAGCTGAGGCAGGAGAATGTCTTGAACCTGGGAGGCGGAGCTTGCAGTGAGCCAAGATCGCGCCACTGCACTCCAGCCTGGGTGACAGAGCAAGACTGTCTCAAAAAAAAAAAATTCTCATAAGGAACATGCTACCTAGAACCCTTGCAGGCACCTGTACAATTTAATAGGATTCACACTCTTGTGAAAATCGAACGCCTCCGCTGATCTGACAGGAGGCGGAGCTCAGGCAGTAAAGTGAGGAATGGGGGAGTGGCTGTAAATACAGATGAAGTTTTACTCGCTCCTTGCCTGCCTGCTCACCACTCACCTCCTGCTGTATGGACTGGTTCCTGGTTGGGGATCCCTGGCTCAAGCTCTACCTAATTTCTTTGGGTTTATTTTGCTTTTGTCCCCTCTCATTCCTTAAAATGAATATACTGTTGTACTAATCAATGGCTAAGTTGCTCTAAGGCTTGAGGTTGGAGTTGAATAAACGAGAGGCCTTTATTCAGATCAACAGGAGGTGTTTCCTCCAGTAGAATTGTCTTGGTCTGGCATCTTTTAACTTAAAGTTAAGCTTCTCTTAAGCTGGTTTCTCTTCATCATTCTCCTTCCAGGTGACCACTTCTTTCCATTGACCCTTTGGGCCCAGGGGTGCTGAATTTCCACTTTCGTTGGTTCTAGGTTACTGGATTATTTTTGTGGTTTCCTGCTCCTCAGTGTTGACCTAAAAGGAAAAAGCTGAGGCAAAATAAGCAGAAAGTTTATTTGGGCCAAGCTTGAGCATTGCAACCTGGGAGCAGAGGTTCAAGTTGCCCTGAATATACACTCCAATTTAGCAGTTATAAGAAGATTTTTCTTTTTTTCCGAGATTCTGTCTCTACAGAAAATTTAAAAATTAGCTGGGCATGGTGGCTCACACCTGTATTCCCAGCTACTCCAGAGGCTGAGGCAGGAGGGTTGTTTGAGCCTGGGAGGTCAAGGCTGCGGTGAGCTGTGATCCCACCACTGTATTCCAGCCTGAGTAACAAAGTGAGACCTGTCTCAAAAAAAAAAAAAAAAAAAAAGTTTCAGGAACTTTAAGTGTTAATTGCCACCATCTAATCCTTAGACTTCATTCAGGTTTCATTGATTGTCCTAGTAAGATCCTTACAGAAAAGATCAAGTTCAGCATCACTCGTTGCCTTTAGTTATCTTAACTTTAGTCTAATTCAGTCTGGAATAGGTCCTCAGTTTTTCCCTGATGTTCATGATCTTAGCACTTATGAAGATTACAGGCCAATTATTTTGTAGAATGTCCCTTTTATTTTATTTTATTTTATTTTATTTTGGAGGCAGAGTTTCCCTGTGTCACCCAGGCTGGAGTGTAGTGGTACAATCTTGGCTCACTGCAACCTCCACCTCCGAGGTTCCAGCAGTTCTGCCTCAGCTTCCTGTGTAGCTGGGATTACAGGCATGTGCCACCACACCTGGCTAATTTTGTGTTTTTAGTAGAGATGGGGTTTCACCATGTTGGCCAGGCTGGTCTCGAACTCCTGACCTCAAGTTGCCCACCTGCCTCAGCCTCCCAAAGTGCTGGGATTACAGGGGTGAGCCACCACACTTGGTTTTAATGTCCCTTAATTTGGATTGTCCAGTGTCTCCTCATGATTACGTTCAGATTATGTATCCTTGATAGCAGTATCACTGAGTTTACTTTGATTGCTTGATTAAGGTGGTGTCTGCCAGATTTTTTTTCACTGTAAAGTTACTCTTTCTCTTCTTTGTAATTAATAAATATTTTGTAGGAAGTACTTTGAAACTATGTATTCCAGCCCTCATCAGACTTTCAAATTATTTGTATCTGTGATTCATGGTTATATTATATATTATATCTTTCATTCGTAGTTTCCTATTTTATACAGTGGATTACAACCTGTTACTATCATTGCTTATTGTGTTAAAAGAAAAATTTTAGACAAATTTGACAGAGCTTAATTGAGCAAAGAAGAATTTACAAATAAGGCAGCCCCTAGAACTACAATAGGTTCAGATAGAGCCTGAGGCTGCCATATGGTTGGATAACATTTATGGACAGAAAAAGGAAAGTGACATACAGAAAACAGGTGAGGTACAGAAACAGTTGGATTGGTTACAGCTCATTTGCTTTATCTGAACACAGTTTGAACAGTTGGCTGTACGTGATTGGTTGAAACTTGGCTACTTGTTACAAAAGTAGGTTACAGTATGTTTATACATTTAGTTAGGTTATAATCGCTATGTATGGAAAAACCTTTGGTCCACACTTAAAATCTGTAAGGAGACAGCTTTAGGCTGAACTTAACAATTGTGATGCTCAAATTGTTGCTGTTAGTGGAAAATGGTATTTAGAAACCAAGTTCTGGGTGCTAGATGTGATCATTTCTGTTGGGTTATTACTGTTTTCAGGTCCTTTCAGTAATGTTAGACAAAGCTAGGGAATATATATTTGCATATACATTTTCATATATACACACATATATATATCTAGTTCTTTATCAATCTATGTTGAAGCCTACGAGTTCTCACTGATTCTGATCTAATACCATACAATTCGTTCTTTTTTGTTTCCTTGACTCTATGTTAAAAGAATTCATTCTTGCTTTCTTCCTCTCCTAATTTATAACTCCTTTATCCAATGATGAGGCTGGCTGTGGTGGTGTGCAACTGTAGTCCTAGCTACTTGGAGGCCAAGGCAGGAGGACCCTTGAGCCCAGGAGTTCAAAGCTGTAGTGGGCTATGATTGTACCACTGCAGTCCAGCCTGAGACACAGAGTGAGACCCTGTCTCTTAAAAGCAAAAAACAAAGAATAATGAAAACTGAAAGCCAAGTTTCTCATTATCACCTGTAGCTTTCTCTCTAGCTCTTTTTTTTTTTTTTTTTTTCCAGAGACAGGGTCTCACTTTGTTGCTTACCCTGGAGTGCAGCTGCATGATCATAGCTCATTGCAAGCTTGAGCTCCTGGGCTCAAGTGATCCTCCCACCTCAGACTCTTGAGTAGCTGAGACTTCAGGCATGAGCCACTGCCCAGTGGATGTCTCTCTGTTTTGGATCCATATTTCCTTATTCAAATAAAAGTAACTTGAATGAAGGGTTGGGGCAAAGAGATTTGTTTGAGTGTTTCTGTGGTTACTTGCCTGGGTATCCGTTGTTCCTGAGGCAGGAGATCTTTAGTTCTAACCATGAACTTTCCAAGGTTGACAGCCAGGTATTAAGAGCTGACAAATGGAAGTACAGAGATTTTTCAGAGGGAGTAATGTGACATGGTTGTTAGTACTGTTTTATCCAGAGCTCTGATGTTCTAAGGATTGAAATGATAAGGATGCATTTTATATTTTACGGTGATACAGTCATGGGGTCAACCTCACTTAAGAGAGAAGGCCTTTATCTGGGGACATTATGTGGGGCTTCAAGGTAGGGACCGGTCTCAAAGTGAGCTTTGAAATAAGTAAGTATAGCTTAAGATGCAGATCAGGGCTGGGCGTGGTAGCTCACGCCTGTAATCCCAGCACTTTGGGAGGCCAAGGCAGGCGGATCACCTGAGGTCGGGAGTTCGAGACCAGCAAGACCAACATGAAGAAACCCCGTCTCTACTAAAAATACAAAAATTAGCTGGGCATGGTGGCACATGTCTGTAATCCCAGCTACCTGGGAGGCTGAGACAGGAGAATCACTTGAACCTGGGAGGCGGAGGTTGTGGTGAACCGAGATCGTGCCATTGCACTCCAGCCTGGGCAACAAGAGTGAAACTGTCTTTAAAAAAAAAAAAAAAAAGGCCGGGCGCGGTGGCTCAAGCCTGTAATCCCAGCACTTTGGGAGGCCGAGGCGGGTGGATCACGAGGTCAGGAGATCGAGACCATCCTGGCTAACACGGTGAAACCCCGTCTCTACTAAAAATACAAAAAACTAGCTGGGCGTGGTGGCGGGCGCCTGTGGTCCCAGCTACTCGGAGGCTGAGGCAGGAGAATGGCGTGAACTCGGGAGGCGGAGCTTGCAGTGAGCCGAGATCACGCCACTGCACTCCAGCCTGGGTGACACAGCGAGACTCCGTCTCAAAAAAAAAAAAAAAAAAAAAAAAAAGATGCAGATCAAATGCCAACTCTGCTATGAATATTTCCCTCACTACCTCAGGTCACAGTCATTTTCCTTTCTCCAAATGTAATATTTATGTTTACTGTTTATTCATATTTTACTGTGTACTGGTATTGAACTGTTTACTGACTCTATGGTCTGTCTCTCCAACTATATGATAAGTTTGTTGTGGACTGAAGACAGTGTTTAAAAGGTTTTTCAAACCTCTCTCAGTGTCCTATGTGGTGCTGGGTTCCCGTTAGGAACTCAGTAAATACTTTCTTCCAAGGTTAAAAGAATTGTAGTTCTGGGACTTGAATGTTTCAAGACTCATTCCTTTCAAAATAATGACTCTTCTTTCTTTCTATTGGGTATGGCATAGATTTCATTTGGCTTTGTTCGTGTTTACCTGCATTTCAAAATTTCTGTTGTAGTCTCTCCCTCCTCTTGTTCTTTGGGAACTGTTTAAATACCAATTTCCGTGGTATGCCTTGCATGGATAAATATAGAATGTGGATGAACATGGGAAATAAATCTATCTGTAATTCACAGCATAAAATGGAGAAGTCAAATAGGAAATCTAGATTCATTTGTCAAAGTTACATATAGGCTGTTGCCTAGGAAAATCTGCAGTGTTTCAGGGATAGTATCTGGTCCACACTTGGGCCAGGGCCCAAATTATGTTAGTTAAACTCCTAGCTAGGCTTACAATGGGAATAGATGCATCTATAAACATTTATATTGGGTAGAGACCCAGAGATGAATGGCTTGTAGTGGGATTGAAGGAACAGCCCAGAATTTACCTGACATTTATGAAGAGTGGACAGTATTTCCTGAAACTGTGGGGTTATGTTTGCAAAGCTGGCACAGATGACACTTTCCCTTCTTAAATTGTTCACACTTTGGGTAGGCTACTGCCAAGTGGACAGTGGCTTATGTAAGGCTTGGATGCCTTGTGAGTGGAGCTATAGCATGCTTTCCCACTGTGGAAATTAAATAGGAAATTTTAATTATTAAAATGAAAAATATTAAGTTGCCTAAGCATAAACAGAAAAACACTATGTCTATAATATAACAAAATAAGGTTCAGCTTAGTATCCTCATTATATTCAAGTATTCTTAATTACTTTATTTACAACAGAATTTAAGACCTTGAAGGAACGTTAGATATATCATCTAGAACTAGAACAAAAGTCTGAAAGAGTTATTTCAACACCAAATGTTAAGAATGTATTATCTCCAAACAGGGACAATTTGACTTCTTCTTTTCCTAACTGAATACCCTTTATTTATTTCTCCTGCCTGATTGCCCTGGCCAGAACTTCCAACACTATATTGAATAGGAGTGGTGAGAGAGGGCATCCGTGTCTTGTGCCAGTTTTCAAAGGGAATGCTTCCAGTTTTTGCCCATTCAGTATGATATTGGCTGTGGGTTTGTCATAAATAGCTCTTATTATTTTGAGATATGTTCCATCAATACCTAGTTTATTGAGAGTTTTTAGCATGAAGGGCTGTTGAATTTTGTCAAAGGCCTTTTCTGCATCTGTTGAGATAATCGTGGTTTTTGTCTATGGTTCTATTTATATGCTGGATTACGTTTATTGATTTGCATATGTTGAACCAGCGTTGCGTCCCAGGGATATTTAGAAAGCCCCATCGTCTCAGCCCCAAATCTCCTTAAGCTGATAAGCAACTCCAGCAAAGTCTCAGGATACAAAATCAATGTGCAAAAATCACAAGCATTCCTACACACCAGTAACGGACAAACAGAGAGCCAAATCATGAGTGAACCCCCATTCACAATAGCTTCAAAGAGAATAAAATACCTAGAAATCCAACTTACAAGGGATGTAAAGGACCTCTTCAAGGAGAACTACAAACCACTGCTCAATGAAGTAAAAGAGGACACAAACAAATGGAAGAACATTCCATGCTCATGGATAGGAAGAATCAATATCATGAAAATGGCCATACTGCCCAAAGTAATTTATAGATTCAATGCCATCCCTATTAAGCTACCAATGACTTTCTTCACAGAATTGGAAAAAACTGCTTTAAAGTTCATATGGAACCAGAAAAGACCCCGCATTGCCAAGACAATCCTGAGCCAAAAGAACAAAGCTGGAGGCATCACACTACCTGACTTCAAACTATACTACAAGGCTACAGTAACCAAAACAGCATGGTACTGGTACCAAAACAGAGATATAGACCAATGGCACAGAACAGAGCCCTCAGAAATAATACCACACATCTACAGCCATCTGATCTTTGACAACCTGACAAAAACAGGACATGGTGAAAGGATTCCCTATTTAATTAATGGTGCTGGGGAAATTGGCTAGCCATAAGTAGAAAGCTGAAACTGGATCCTTTCCTCACTCCTTATACGAAAATTAATTAAAAATGGATTAGAGACTTAAATGTTAGACCTAAAACCATAAAAACCCTAGAAGAAAACCTAGGTAATACCATTCAGGACATAGGCATGGGCAAGGACTTCATGTCTAAAACACCAAAAGCAACGTCAACAAAAGCCAAAATTGACAAATGGGGTCTAATTAAACTAAAGAGCTTCTGCACAGCAAAAGAAACTACCATCAGAGTGAACAGGCAACCTGCAGAATGGGAGAAAATTCTTGCAATCTACTCATCTGACAAAGGGCTAATATCCAGAACCTACAAAGAACTCAAACAAATTTACAAGAAAAAAACAACCCCATCAAAAAGTGGGCAAAGGATATGAACAGACACTTCTCAAAAGAAGGCATTCATGCAGCCAACAGACACATGAAAAAATGCTCATCATCACTCACCATTAGAGAAATGGAAATCAAAACCACAGTGAGGTACCATCTCACACCAGTTAGAATGGCAATCATTAAAAAATCAGGAAACAACAGGTGCTGGAGAGGATGTGGAGAAATAGGAACACTTTTACACTGTTGGTGGGACTGTAAACTAGTTCAACCATTGTGGAAAACAGTGTGGCAATTCCTCAAGGATCTAGAACTAGAAATACCATTTGACCCAGACATCCCATTACTGGGTATATACCCAAAGGATTATAAATCATGCTGCTATAAAGACATATGCACATGTATGTTTTTTTGCGGCACTATTCACAATAGCAAAGACTTGGAATCAACCCAAATGTCCATCAGTGACAGACTGGATTAAGAAAATGTGGCACATATACACCATGGAATACTATGCAGCCATAAAAAAGGATGAATTTGCGTCCTTTGTAGGGACATGTATGCAGCCTGAAACCATCATTCTCAGCAAACTATTGCAAGAACAGAAAACCAAAAACTGCATGTTCTCATTCATAGGTGGGAATTGAACAATGAGATCACTTGGACACAGGAAGGGGAACATCACACACCAGGGCCTATTGTGGGGAGGGGGGAGGGATAGCATTAGGCGATATATCTAATGTAAATGATGAGTTAATGGGTGCAGCACACCAACATGGAAGATGTATACATATGTAACGAACCTGCACGTTGTGCACATGTACCCTAGAACTTAAAGTATATTTTTAAAAAAGTGTATTATCTCTGAATAGTGGGATCATTTTTGTTTATCACCATTTTCTGTTGTCTCTTTTTTTTTTTTTTTTTTTTTTTTTTGAGAGTCTCCCTCTGTTATCCAGGCTGCAGTGCAGTGACACAATCTCGGCTCGCTGCAACCTCCGCCTCCCAGGTTCAAGCGATTCTTCTGCCCCAACCTCCCAAGTAGCTGGGACTATAGGCATGTGCCACCACACCCAGCTAATTTTTTGTATTTTTCATAGAGACAGGGTTTCACCATGTTGGCCAGACTGGTCTTGAACTCCTGACCTCAGGTGATTCACTTGCCCTGGCCTCCCTAAGTTCTGGGTTTACAGACATGAGCTACCATGCCCAGCCTGTCTTTTTTTTTTTCTTTTTTACTTTGAACATACTATTTATATAATAAAACATAAGAATAATTCTCATAGTGAATACACAAATACCCTTGTCAGTAAAGATGTTATCTGGTACTGCATTTAGTAGCAATTTTTCTAAAACAGAATAAAGTTTTCTAATACTCTTTTATTTTAACAATGGAGTTACAGACCCATAGAGATAAGTAATATTTAAAATGCATTTAAACAGAATACATCATAAACATTTAAAGTTTTTTTCTTTTTTGTTTGAGACAGTCTCAATCTGTCACCCAGGCTGGAGTGTGGTGGCACAGTCTTGGCCCACTGCAACGTCTGCGTTACAGGTGTGCACCACCACAACCAGCTAATTTTTGTATTTTTAGTAGAGATGGGGTTTCACCATGTTGGCCAGGCTAGTCTCGTATTTCTGACCTCAAGTGGTCCGCCCACCTCAGCCTCCCAAAGTGCTGAGATTACGGGCGTGAGCCACCACCACCAGCCTTAAAGCTATTTTCTGTTTTTGGAGACAGAGTCTCACTCTGTCTCCTAGGCTAGAGTGCAGTGGCGCGATCTTGGCTCACTGCAACTTCCACCTCCTGGGCTCAAGCAGTTCTTTTGTCTCAGCCTCCCAAGTAGCTGGGATTACAGACGCATGCCACCACTCCCGGCTAATTTTTGTATTTTAGTAGAGATGGGGTTTCACCATGTTGGCCAGGCTGGTCTTGAACTCCTGACCTCAGGTGAGCTGCCTGCCTTGGCCTCCCAAAGTGCTGGGTTTACAGGTGTGAGCCACCATGCCCGGCTGCTATTTTCTTCTTCCTTTATTATTATTATTATTTTTTGTAGATTAACAAAAACTAATGTGTTTCTTTTCTGTGTGAAAATTTTAGTTTTTAGGCCGGGCGCGGTGGCTCAAGCCTGTAATCCCAGCACTTTGGGAGGCCGAGACGGGTGGATCACGAGGTCAGGAGATCAAGACCATCCTGGCTAACACGGTGAAACCCTGTCTCTACTAAAAAATGCAAAAAACTAGCCGGGCGAGGTGGTGGGCGCCTGTAGTCCCAGCTACCCGGGAGGCTGAGGCCGGAGAATGGCGTGAACCCGGGAGGCGGAGCTTGCAGTGAGCTGAGATCCGACCACTGCACTCCAGCCTGGGCCGCGACAGAGCGAGACTCCGTCTCAAAAAAAAAAAGGAAATTTTAGTTTTTAATAGCAATTTCAGTTTGTAATAGACATGCATGAAACATTTTTGTGGGAAGGTATTAAGGGCTGAGGACTACATGTATTTTGTTGGTTAAGTAACCTCCCTCTCAGTGGAATGATTTTCATATTTATTAAAAGAAAAAGAATGACACCAAGCCCTAACAAAACCTTCAAGATACGAGGAAAGAGTTTTAGTTATTATTATTTTATTTATTTATTTATTTTTTGAGACCGAGTCTAGTTCTGTTGCCCAGGCTGGGGCACAATGGTGCGATATCGGCTCACTGCAGCCTCTGCCTCCCAAGTTCGAGCTATTCTGCCTCAGCTTCCCAAATAACTGGCATTACAGGCACCTGCCACCATGCCTGGCTAATTGTTGTGTTTTTTAGTAGAGACAGGGTTTCACCATGTTGGCCAGGCTGGTCTCTGAATTCCTGACCTCAAGTGATTTTTCCCGCATCAGCCTCCCAAAGTGCTGGGATTACAGGCATGAGCCACCACACCTGGCAAAAGTTTTAATTATTTCTTTTCTTCTTCTTTTTTTTTTTTTTGGTGGCCGGGGAAAGAGTTTTACTCTTGTTGCCCAGGTTGGAGTGTAGTGGCGCGATTTTGGCTCACTGCAGCCTCCACCTCCCGGGTTCAAATGATTCTCTTATCTCAGCCTCCTGAGTGCTAGGATTACAGGCATGTGCCACCATGCTCAGCTAATTTTGTATTTTTTAAAGTAGAGATGGGGTTTCACCATGTTGGTCAGGCTGGTCTTGAACTCCTGACTCCAGGTGATCTGTGCTGCCTCGGCCTCCCAAAGTGCTGAGATTACAGATGTGAGCCACCGCGCCTGGCCATCTTTTCTTTAATTTAATGGTTTATGAGAGGGTTTTTGATATCAATTTTTTTTCAAGACAGTGTCTCGCTGTCTTGCCCCAGGTAGATGGAGTGCAATGGTGTGATGTCGGCTCACTGCAACCTCTACCTCCGTGGCTCAAGCAATCCTTCCACTTCAGCCTCCCAAGTAGCTGAGGCCTCTCAGTCTCCCAAAGTGCTGGTATTACAAGTGTGCACCACTGTGCTTGGCCAGTTGTTTTCTGGGAGGCCGAGGTGGGCAGATCACTTTGAGTTCAGGAGTTTGAGACCAGCCTGGGCAACATAGTGAAACCCCATCTCTATAAAAAATACAAAAATTAGCTGGGCATGGGGGTACATGCCTGTAGTCCCAGCTACTTGGGAGGCTAAGGTGGGAGGATTGCTTGAACCTGGGAAGTTGAGGCTGCAGTAAGCTGTGATTGTGCCACTGCACTCTAGCCTGGGCAACAGAGTGAAACCTTGTCTCAGAAAAAGAAAAAAAAAATTATGGGTATATAGTAGGTATATATATATTTATGAGGTACATGAGATATGTTGATACAGGCATATAATACATAGTAATCACATCAGGGTAGATGAGATATCCATCACCTCAGGCCTCCCTAAGTGCTGAGATTACAGGTATGAGCCACCATGCCCGGCCTGAATGATCTTTTTAACATGTTGTTGAATTTGGTTTGCTGGTATTTTGTTGAAGATTTTTGCATCAGTGTTCATCAGGGATATTGGCCTGTAGTTTTCTTTTTTTGATGTATCTTTGTGTGGTTTTGGTATCAGGGTAATACTGGCCTTAAAAGATGAGTTTGTAAGTATTCCCTTTTTCATTTTTTTGGAGTAGTTTTAGTAGGCTTGGTATTAGTTCTTCTTTAAATGTTTGGTAAAATTCAGCAGTGAAGCCATCGGGTTCTGGGCTTTTCTTTGCTGGGAGATTTTTATTACAGCTTCATTACTTGCTATTGTTCTATTCAGGTTTTGGATTTCTTCATAGTTCAATTTTGGTAGATTGTGTCTAGGAATTTATCCATTTTTTTCTAGGTTTTCCAGTTTATTGGTGTATAGTCATAGTAGTCTCTAATGGGCCTTTGGATTTCTGCAGTGTCAGTTGTAATGCTTCCTTTTTCATCTCTGATTTTATTTATGTGGGCCTTTTTTTTCTTAGTCTGTCTAAAGGCTTATCAATTTTATCTTTTCAAAATACCAGCTTTTCAATTTATTGATCTTTTGTATTGCTTTTTTCATTTCAATTTCATTTATTTCTCTCTAATTTTTTTCTTCTGCTAATTTTGTGTTTGATTTGCTCTTGCTTTTCTAGTTCTTTTTCTTATTAAAAAAAGAGAAATGAATTCTTGCTATATTGCAAGAGTTTATAGAGCTTGAGTCCAGGCTAGTCTTGAACTCCTGGGCTCAAGTGATCTTCTTGCCTTTGCCTTCCAAAGTGCTGGGATTACAGACATGGACCACCATGCCTGGCCACTTTTCTAGTTTTTAAGATGCATTGTTAGGTTATTTGAAGTTTTTCTACTTTTTTGATATAGATGCTTATTGCAGTAAACTTTTGTCTTTGTAGTACTTTCGCTGTATCCCATTTGTTTTGGTATGTTGTGTTTCCATATCTATTTGTTTCAAGAAATTTAGGCCAGGCATGGTGGCTTAAGACTGTAATCCTAGTACTTTGTGATGCCAAGGCAGGCAGACTACCTGAGCTCAGGAGTTAAAGACTAGCCTGTGAAACATGGTGAAACCCTGTCTCTACTAAAATACGGAAAGTTAGCCAGGCGTAGTGGTGCGCACCGGTAGTCTCAGCTACTTGGTATACCGGGCCATGAGAATTGCTTGAACCCGGGAGGTGGAGGTTGCAGTGAGCTGAGATCACACCATTGTACTCTAGCCTGAGTACAGAGTGAGATTCTGTCTCCAAAAAAAAAAAAAAAGAAAGAAATTTGAAAATTTTCTTCTTATTTTGTTCAGTGACCTACTGGTCATTCAGGAGCACATTGTTTAATTTCCATGTGTGTGTATAGTTTCCAAAATTCCTCTTGTTATTATTTCTAATTTTATTCCATTGTGGTCATAGAAGATACTTGATATGATTTCAGCTTTTTTGAATTGTTTTATTATTTATTTTTTCCTTAACCCACCTTTCAGGAAGATTTTTTTTTAAATTCTTTAAAACATGTGTTGTGGCCTAACATGGTCTATTATTGAGAGTGATCCATGTGCTGAGGAGAAGAATGTGTATTCTGCAGCCATTGGATGAAATGTTCTGTAAATATCTATTAGGTCCATTTGGTTTACAGTGCAGATTAAGTCCAACATTTCTTTGTTGATTTTCTGTCTGAATGATCTATCCAATGCTGAAAGTGGGGTGTTGAAGTCTCCAGCTATTACTATGTTGAGGCCTCTCTCTAGCTTTAATAATATTTGCTTTATATATCTGGGTGATCCAGTGTTGGGTGCATATATATTTACAATTGTTACATCCTTTTGCTAAATTGACCCCTTTCTGATTATATAATGACCTTTGTCTCTTTTAAGTTTTTGTCTTGAAATCTATTTTGTCTGATATACGTGTAGCTAATTCTGCTCTTTTTTGGTTTCCATTTGCACGGAATATCTTTTTCTCTCCCTTTGTTTTCAGTGTATATGTGTATTCACTGGTGAAGTGTGTTTCCTGTAGGCAATAGATTGTTGGGTCTTGTTTTTTAAATCCATTTAGCTCCATCTTTTGGTTGGAGAGTTTAGTGCCTTTACATCCAGCGTTATTATTGATGAGTAAGGACTTCTGCCATTTTGTTATTTCTTTTCTGGTTGTTTTGTGGTCTTTTCTTCCCTCCTTCTTTTCTTCCTGTCTTCCTGTTTTGTGAAGGTGGTTTTCTTTGGTGGCATATTTTAATTTCTTTTTATTTTTTTGTGTATCTTTTGTAGGTTTTTTGATTTGAGATTACCATGAGGCTTGCAAATAACCCATTTGTTTAAACTGATGACAACTTAACACTGATTATTAAAACAAACTAACAAAGAGAAAAATAATAAAAATGCCCTTAATCCTAGCTACTCAAGAGGCTGAGGCGAGATGATCCCTTGAGCCCAGGTGTTCAAAGCTGCAGTAAGCTATGATTGTGCCACTGCACTTCAGCCTAGCTGACAGGATAAGACCATGTCTCTTAAGAAAAAATAAATAAATAAGTAAAGGGCCAGGCACAGTGGCTCACAACTGTAATCCCAGCACTTTGGGAGGCTGAAGCACGTGGATCACTTGAGCCCAGGAGTTCAAGACCAGCCTGGGCAACATGGGGAGACCTGTCTCTACAAAAATACAAAAAAATTAGCTGGATGTGGTGGTGCACACCTGCAGTTCCAGCTGCTCAGGAGACCAAGGTAGGGAGATCGTTTGAGCCCAAGAGGTCGAGGCTGTGGTAAGTCAAGATTGTGCCACTGTACTCCAGCCTGGGGGACAGAGCAAGACCCTGTCTCAAAAAAAAAAAAAACAAGGAGTGTAGTCTTGAGTTAGCAGCTCCTATCTTTGTCCCTAATTAAGTGTATTACTTTAATCTTCATGACAAACCTGTATTACAGATACAAAAATAAACATTTTATACCTAAAGAAACGGAAGTTTACAGAGTTTAAGTAACTTGCCCAATATCACACAGCTTTGAAGTGTAAGAACACACTACACCTTAGAATCATATCAGTGGAGTCACAGAATTGAGGGGAAAGTTGAAAAATGGGCAGGAAGACATGGGATACTAAGCAGCAGGGACCCCAGGCGGAACTACATCACAGAATTGTCTGATTTGAGCACCACACTTGGCACTTCTACCACTGCATGCCCAGCAGGCAGTGCTATTGGATCCTTGATGCCAGTATGGACAATTTATTAACTATTCTTTATTTTTATGTCTTTCTTTCAAAATTCAAATGATATTCTACTTGTCAAGTGACATGTAGTTGTCTGGCCCCATTTCTTTCTTTCTTTCTTTTTTTTTTTGAGATGGAGTCTCACTCTCTCTCCCAGGCTGGAGTGCAATGGCACGATCTCAGCTCGTTGCACTTCCACTTCCTGGGTTCAAGTGATTCTCCTACCTCCACTTCCCAAGTAGCTGGGATTATAGGTGCCTGCCACCATGCCCGGGTAATTTTTTGTATTTTTAGTAGAGACAGGGTTTCGCCATGTTGGCCAGGCTAGTCTTGAACTCCTGACCTTAGGTGATCCACCCACCTCATCCTCCCAAAGTGCTGGGATTACAGGCGTGAGCCACTGCATCCAGCCCTATCTGGCTTCATTTCATGTGCTAGCGTTGTCCTAGGTGGAGAGGAATATCTGGCCTGTTTGGCTTCTATAGTAGAACATTGAGTTGTGCTTCCCACCGAGACTGACACAACCAAAGGTTCAAAGGAAGAGTATTTTGATGCTGGGCAACAATACAAAGGGTAAACGTCCACTGTAACAGCCATGGGTATGCAGATGCCCACATACCACTCTGCTGAAGACTGGCTGAACTAGGAAGCTGTGCCTTCCCCATAAAGCTGGCTGTTTTTTCCTGAGACCAGAGTCTGCCAAACAGAGCTCAGTAGGACTTCCAAGCAGTATTCCAAGTATAGGAGTTTTCACACGAGGACCTCTGCCTGTTTCTGATTCACTGAAGCAGGGGTAAATGACCAGCAGAACCAGCCAGCTCTTAGGGTCAATCTGAGGAGGGAGTGTATAGAAAATAAATGCACATGGAAAACACCTCCCTAACTTCTGGTCTTACTGATCTTCAGTGTGGTATCCTAAGACCCTGAATTTCTTTGTTATTGGGCAGTATTTCGCTGCAGCTTTACCTGATTAACCATATTAAACATTTTCTTATGAGAGATACAGAATTATTTTGCTTGCATATCTTTGCTCTTCTACACTCTCTTTGCCTTAAGTTTAGAGACCATATTACTTTTGTATTTTCAGAGTCTAGTATTGTGTCTAGATACCGTAGGCACTTAAATAATTTGACGGGCTGAATGAATGAATTTTCCTTAGCTATCTTTTTATGAAGCTAAATTGATTCCTATGAAATGGTAGTGAATTAATAGTCATGGATGTTTGAAATATTTTATATATTTTTTTAGATTAGAAAATAATTCTAAATCTGCTATGAGAAGAAGGACCACAGTGATATTTCCTCTGCTTTTGTTGTTACAGGTTTTCCAGGATTTAGGGATGGAAGTACTGTCTGGAGTTTCCAAAGGCTATAACATATGCCTTTTTGCTTATGGACAGACAGGCTCTGGGAAGACATATACCATGCTGGGGACCCCAGTGAGTATTACAATGAGATATAGTCCTAATGCCATAGCAAGCCTGAACCTTGCATTGTCCTTACTACTGTGAGATAGAATATGATTTCTGTAGTCAGTCAACTTTAAAGAAGATTGAATGAGCCGTCTTCTGTTTTAAGAATGAGTTTTTCGGGTGGGCACGTTGGCTCATGCCTGTAATCCCAGCACTTTGGGAGGCCAAGGCGGGCGAATCACCTGAGGTTGGGAGTTCGAGACCAGCCTGACCAACATGGAGAAACCCCGTCTCTATTAAAAATACAAAAAAATTGGCTTGGCGTGGTGGCGCATGCCTGTAATCCCAGCTACTCGGGAGGCTGAGGCAGGAGAATCACAAATCATTTGAACCCAGGAGGCAGAGGTTGTGGTGAGCTGAGATCGTGCCATTGCACTCCAGCCTGGGCAACAAGAGCGAAACTCCGTCTCAAAAAAAAAAAAAAAAAAAGAGTTTTTCAGCATTTAATTGGAAGGTAAACTTTGAATAATTAACCCCTTTTTATTAAACCCTGAAGAGCCTTAGAATTTTACAGCTCCCTTCAACAAAGCGGTTCTCGTCAGTCCTACTGAATTTCTTGTTATCTCCAGGTTCGTTATTTGAAGCTGTTTTGCACCTTTGCTGTGGACAAGACCTGGACTAAATCTTAAGTGCAGGCTAGAGCTGTGCAGAGATTTGATTATTGTGGCCAAGCTCCAAGCCTACATGTATTAGATCTGTGTATTAGAAGAAAGCAGGAGAACTAGCTCCTGAGCCAGCGGCTTTCAAAAGTATATAGGATTTAATGAGAGCCTTCCTTTATCACAGAAAATCAGGAGGGCAGAGTTCCTTAATACCTTTTTGTTTTGGGTTTAGAAGTATCCTGGTCGGGGTGCCAGGCGCAGTGGTTCACACCTATAATCTCAACACTTTGGGGTGGCTGAGGCAGAAAGATCTCTTAAGCCCAGGAATTTGAGAACAGTCTGGGCAACATAGGGAGACCCCATCTCTATAAAAAATACAAAAATTAGCCGGGTGTAGGGCCACATGCCTGTGGTCTCAGCTACTTAGGAGGCTGAGGTGGGAGGATGGCTTCAGCCTGGGAGGTTGAGGTTGCAGTGATCAGCCATGATCTTGCCACTGTACTCCAGCCTGGACAACAGAGTGAGACACCCTGTCTCTGCTGGGTGCGGTGGCTCATTCCTGTCATCCCAGCACTTTGGGAGGTCGAGGCGGGTGGATCATGAGGTCAGGAGTTCAAGGCCAGCCTGGCCAATATGGTGAAACCAAGTTTCTACTAAAAATACAAAAATTAGCTAGATGTGGTGGCACGCACCTGTAATCCCAGCTATCTGGGAGGCTGAGGCATGAGAATCACTTGAACCTGGGAGGCTGAGGTTGCAGTAAGCTGAGATTATACCATTGCACTCCAGCCTGGGCAATGGGGTGAGACTTCGTCTCAAAAAAAAAAATAAATAAAAAGAGACCCTGTCTCTAAAAGTATATATATCCTGTTAGGTGGGTAACAAAATAAACACTACACAGGAACATTCTGTAGAACATGATTCCTCTTTGATGATTATCCCTGATGCCTGGGGCCTAGCTCATTGCTCACTTTGTCCGGTGTTTAGTGTGATTTCACAGTATTTGACGTTAAAAGAATTGGGGCTGGGTACGTTGGCTCACACCTGTAATCCCAGTACTTTGGGAGGTTGAGGCAGGTGGATCAGCTGAGCTCAGGAGTTCGAGACCAGCCTGACCAACATGGTGAAACCCCGTCTCTACTAAAAATACAAAAATTAGCCAGGTGTGATGGCAGGTGCCTGTACTCCCAGCTACTCGGGAAGCTGAGGCAGAAGAATTGCTTGAACTTGGGAGATGGAGGTTGAAGTGAGCCGAGATTGTGCCATTGCACTCCAGCCTGGGCAACAAGAGTGAAACTCTATTTCAAAAAAATAATAATTAAAAAAAAAGAAGAAATTGGCCGCTAAACCAAAAGTATAAAGCCCTTAACCGGGTACAAGTTAGCACTGGATACAAGATGAGAAAAGAAACTACCTCTTTCTAAACGTGTTTTGTTGTTGTTGTTGTTGTTGTTGTTGTTTTGTTTTTGAGATGAGGTCTCACTCTGTTACCCAGGTTGGAGTGCAGTGGTGCAATCTCAGCTCACTGCAGCCTCTGCATCCTGGGTTCAAGTGATCCTCCCACCTTAGTCTCCTGAGTAGGTGAGACCATAGGCACACGCCACCATGCCAGGCTAATTTTTTTTGTATTAGCCAGAGACAGGGTCTCCGCAGGTTGCCCAGGCTTGTCTCTAACTCCTGAGCTCAAGTGATCCACCCACCTCGGCCTCCCAAAGTGCTGGGATTACAGGGGTGAGCCACCACACCTGGTCTAAATGTGTATTTTGAATACTCATATACTCCATTCCCCAGGTGTAGAGAGTCTAGGAGGAACATTGGTAAAGTGTTTTTATCCAAGAATAATGTAACCTTCATTGCATAAAAGCAGGTGTCTGGGTGTGCTGGCTTCTCTTCCTTCTTCTTCTTCTTCTTTTTTTTTTTTTAAATCAGAGTCTCACTCTGTCGCGCAGGCTGGAGTGCAGTAGCGTCATCTCAGCTCACTGGTAGCTCCACCTCCTGGGTTCATGCCATTCTCCTGCCTCAGCCTCCCGAGTAGCTGGGACTACAGGTGCCCGCCACCGCGCCCGGCTAATTTTTTTAATATTTTTAGTAGAGACGGGGTTTCACGTGTTAGCCAGGATGGTCTCAATCTCCTGACCTCGTGATCCGCCTGCCTCGGCCTCTCAAAGTGCTGGGATTACAGACGTGAGCCACCACGGCTGGCCTCCCCTTTTCCTTCTTATGGTGATACATATGCCTCTCATCTGGTACATTTCTTCCATGAGTGTCTCTCAGAGCACTGGCACATAAAAGTCGTCTATATTCTCCAGTGAAGCTGCCTGAAGTGAAGAGGCTAGCACAAGGAGTCCAGGCACCCATCCCCCACGCTGAGGATGGTTCCTGGGTATTCGGTGGGGGAGAGCATCATCTTGAGTAAACAATAATGCTTTCTTTTCTTCTGTTCTCCAGGCCTCTGTTGGGCTGACACCACGGATATGTGAGGTATACACTATCTTTTGGCTGGATCCTCTCAAAGTAGGTCTCTGTACAGTTCCTACAATGAAACCCCAACCCTCTGGTTTGTGCAGGGTCTCTTCATCAGGGAGAAAGACTGTGCCTCACTGCCTTCCTCCTGTAGGATAAAAGTAAGGTAAGAACCTACCAAGCTCTGGGATCTGCAGTAGTTCTCCTTCCCCTCCAAATTCTGCCATGTTCAGCTGTCCTCTCTTTGCTTCCAGAGTCACCACAGGGATGGAGAAAAGCCACAGAAGAAATACCTTGCAGTACAAGAGCTGAGAAACATACTTAGGCCCTTTGTTGTAGAAAACTTAATTTCCTACCCATAGACTTAACAAGCAGGTCTTTCCTTCTGTGGCCCAGCTGACCCTGGCTGTCAAGTAGCCCTTGAGATGCCTTCACAGAACAATAGAGCTCAAAGCTCAAGGGTCATGTTTGAAACTCACTCAAGAAACAACCTCTGTAGCTGGGTGTGGTGAATCTGGGAGGCGGAGGTTGCAGTGAGCCGAGATTGTTCCATTGCACTCCAGCCTGTGAAATAGAGTGAGACTCTATCTCAAAAATAAAAATACAATTAAAAAAAAACACTTTTGTATATGTATGGAAAGAGACTCAAGGGGGAACCTTCGCTTGATCAGTGCCTTAGAATGTCAGAGGTGGAGCTGGAACAGGAACTAAGGACCTCCTGATTTTTAGTGTCTGATTAAATTAGTCCTGATTAAATCATTAGTCCTGATTAAAAATCAGGACCTCCTGATTTTTAGCTCAGTGTTGTTTCTACTTTTTTTCAAAATGTAATTATGTTGTTGCCTTCTTCTACTTCTCTCTAGTTTTCTAGAAATCTATAATGAACGGGTGCGGGATCTGTTGAAGCAATCTGGTCAAAAAAAGCCCTATACCCTGCGGGTCAGGGAGCATCCAGAGATGGGGCCCTATGTACAAGGTGAGCTACTGTGGTCCTGGAGATCCGAAACCAAACTGAAGCCTGGGAAGCTCTCCTAATATTCACTAATTCATTGAACATATGTGTAATGAACACTTATTGTGTGCCAACTACTGTACTAGACACTGAATATGTATTGATAAATAGAGAAGACATGGTCCTGCCCTCAGGCAAGCTTACAATCTAGTGGGTGTGAGTCAGGAAACAAACAATTACAAGTAGTGATAAAGGCTAATAAATAAATAGATGTCAGTGGCAAAGAACATTGGAAAGTGTTGGTGACCCACCTTTATGGGGTGATCAAGAAGAGCTTCTCTGAGGAGGAAACATTTAAGCTGAGACCTGAAAGGAGTATAGTCATGTGAAGAATGATGTAACAAGGTGAGAAGTGTTTCAGGAAGAGGGAATGGAATGGACTAGAGCCCTGGGAGAAGGCTTGGTGTTTTCAAGGGGCCAGTGTGGCTAAAGCATGGTGAATGAGAGGGAAAACTGTAGGGAATGCGGTGGGATCTTCAGGCGCCCGATATGGCAGAGCCTCTACTGGTTCCCTGGTAAACCAGTCCCCTTTCTCTTCCATTGGTGGTGGTAGTCAGTAGGTAGGAGAGATAGGGCGAAGTCAGACATCAGACATGGAGTAGGATTTGATGTGTTTCCTGATCAAGTACTGATGTTTGGTGCTTGGTACCATCTGTCTTATATCATTAAGGTAGATCCTGCTATTAAGTAGCAATAGTTGGGTTCTTTTATGGGCGAAGTTTTTACCCTTCCAGGCCACTTATAAGAGTTAATATATGGCCCAGGTGCAATGGCTTATGCCTGTAATCCCAACACTTTGGGAGGCTGAGGTGGGTGAATTGCTGGAGGTCAGGAGTTCAAGACCAGCTTGGCCACCATGGTGAAACCTTGTCTCTACTAAAAATACAAAAGATTAGCTGGGTGTGGTGGTGCATACCTGTAATCCCAGCTACTCAGGAGGCTGAGGCAGGAGAATCGCTTAAACCCAGGAGGCAGAGGTTGCAATGAGTCGAGATTGCGCAACTGCACTCCAGCCTGTGCGACAGAGCGAGACTCCATCTCAAAACAAAACAAAACAAAGTAATATATACATTTTATGTTCCTATAGCAGTATGCTAGTTTATTTTTTATTTATTTTTTTAGCCACAAGGTCTTATTCTGTAGCCCAAGCTGGAATGCAGTGATGCAGTCATAGCTCCCTGCAACCTGAACTCCTGGGCTCAAGTGATCCTTCTGCCCCAGTCTCCCAGGTAGCTAGGGCTACAGGCGTGCACCTAGGCAGCTAATTTTTAAATTTGCTGTAGAGATGGGATCTCACTGTGTTGCCCAGGCTGGTCTTGAACTCCTGGCCTCAAGTGATCCTCCCACCTCAGCTTCCTAAAGTGCTAGGATTATAGATGTGAGCCAGCGCGCCCGGCTGTAGTGTGCTAATTTAAATCCTGATAAGGAGCAGGACATGAACAATCAAGAGCCGCTGTTCTCTGGTCAGGGCATGGCAAATGGATGATACAATAGGTATGCCAGTGACTGATTCTGCTACCTGTGTCTTTTCCCAAATGTTCAATCATAAATGGCAGCTTAGAAACAACAAAAATACCATTTCCTTTGCTAGGAACCAGTTTAAGTTTGCTCTGTAAAACTCTGTGGGTATACATATCTGTGTAAAGCAATACTTTCAAGGCAGACCATGAGTCAATGCAGCAGTATCAAACTTCTTATCTTAAAAGTCCGTGTGGGCTGGGTACGGTGGCTCACGCCTGTAATCCCAACACTTTGGGAGGCTTAGGCAGTCGGATCACGAGGTCAGGAGATTGAGACCATCCTGGCCAACATGGTGAAACCCTGTCTCTACTAAAAATACAAAAAATTAGCCGGGCATGGTGGCACATACCTGTAGTCCCAGCTACTCGGGAGGCTGAGGCAGGAGAATTGCTTGAACCCGGGAGGCGGAGGTTGCAGTGAGCCGAGATCCCTCAGCTGCATGCACTCCAGCCTGGTGACAGAGCAAGACTCCGTCTCAAAAAAAAAAGTGTGTATGTATGTGTGGGAGGAGTAACCAGAGGAGAACTCAGACATAGTTCAGATATCCGCATTATACAGAAAACAGTGAAATCTGGAGAAAGTTAAAGGTTGTTCCAAAGTCACACAGCTAGAGTTGGAACAGAATTGAAACTGGGAAACTGTCACTGGACTGGAAGAGAGGAGTGGAACAGAATCCTGAACATCAAGAGCCTGAAGGGAGGCCTAGGAGTCTAGATTATTTGATTGGCATAGTGCCTGCAACCCAGAAAATATGATTCTTGCAAGGTCATACAGCTTGGGTCATATGTCCAACGTCAATGACAGGATCAGGACTCAAATCTCAGGGTTTATGGTGCAAAGTTCAGGACACTTTTGAATACCTTTATGGAGTGAACCCTTGAGGGGAGGGAGGTAAGAAATGCTAAATTCTAAACCAGTGAAAAATCTCTTAGATTCTGTGTCACAAGTTTCTTGAACCGCTCTGGACATTCTTAAACCTTTACAAATACAGGTGGACATTTCTTAGTGAAGGAGCCATGAGCTGAAATAGTATAGAACCCGCCTTGGAAGCTAGGACCCTGAGTAGTCACACTGAACTATATTATTCCCATCACCACCCTCTGATGAGATCTTAGTAAACTTTTTTAAAAAAATGTTTTCTTTCTATATATATATCTTATCTATCTGCCCGTCCATCTGTCTTAAGGCTCATCCATTCTGTGAATATAACTTTAAAGTGGAAAGTGGTTTCTGGCTTGAAACTAATTCTACAGAAATTTATTGAGTACCTACAAGATGCCTATAGTATTCCGGGTGCCATGGGAAATATGAAAATATAAGCCCTTAAAGAACTTGCAGTTCCAGTTCAGAATTGTGAGATGGACCTTGATAGCTACCTAAATCCAAAGAAAGGAAAGGAGTAGCCTTTCCATTAGAAAGTTTATTAATTAGATGAGAGATTAAGTTGAAATCTGAAATGCACAATGGCCTGCCCAAAGCACACGTAAGAGGCCAGTGGTTATAGGATCTAAACTGATACCTAAGTGAGACAAAGACAGTACTGTATTTTCACTGTGGTCTTTATTTTAATGTAAAGGTACAGGTGCAAACCAAGAGGTAGGTAGTTGGAACTTGAGAAAAATTCTGTATTTCCTATATACTCAATCTGTAAGTCACAGGAGTTTCCCCCCAACCCCAACCATTTAGTTCTTGTGCCATTTTTTTCTTGCCTTTCTGCATAAACTAGGACCTCTAGTACAATAGTAAATAAAAGTGGTGACAGTCTTGTTCTCAGAGGAAAGCTTCACCATTTTACCATTAAGTAATATATTTGCAATAGTGATTATTTTTAAGAGATATTCTATATGCTTCTCGAACTGTGGTGAAGGCCCAGTTTTTTTTATGGTGGTGTTTTGTTTTTGGATCAGAGTCTCATGCTGTCACCCAGGCTAGAGTGCAGTGGCACGATTGTGACTCACTGCAGCCTCAAACTCCTGGACTCAGGCAGTCCTCCTATCTCAGCCTCCAAAGTAGCTGATACTACAGACATGTGCCATCGTGCCAACTAACTGTTTTTTATTTTTTCTTTTAGAAATGGGGTCTTGCTATGTTGCCCAGGCTAGAAGAACCAGTTTTTTTTTTTTTTTTTAATTCCAATCTTTGGCATACTAATACATTTATAAAATAAAATAAGGATGAATTACTAGAAAAATGAATGAAAGCAATGTCTTAATTACAAGCCCCGAATCTTCTTTACTAGATTCAACAGATATAAAATTACTTCATCAAAGTTACCCTTGTATTGTTTTTGATTTTGTTTTTCACTCTGTCACCCAGGCTGGAGTGCAGTGGTAGGATCTCGGCTCACTGCAACCTCCGCCTCCTAGTTCAAGCAATTCTGCTGCCCCAGCCTCCTGAGTAGCTGGGATTACAGGCACGCACCACCATGCCTGGCTAATTTTTGTATTTTTAGTAGAGATGGGGTTTTACCTTATTGGTCAGGCTGGTCTCGAACTCCTGACCTCAGGTAATATACCCACCTTGGCCTCCCAAAGTGCTGGGATTACAGGCATGAGCCACTGCACCTGGCCCCTCATTTTTTTGTTTTGTTTTGTTTTGTTTTTTTAAACAGAGTCTCCCTCTGTCACCAGGCTGGAGTGCAGTGGTGCGATCTTGGGTCACTGCAACCTCCGCCTCCTGGGTTCAAGCGATTCTCCTGCCTCAGCCTCCTGAGTAGCTGGGACTACAGATGTGCACTACCGCACCCAGCTAACTTTTGTCTTTTTAGTAGAGGTGAGGTTTCACCATGTTGGCCAAGATGGTGTCAAACTCCTGACCTCGTGATCCGCCTGCCTTGGCCTCCTCTTTTTTAGTGTATTTATTTAGAGTTATAAATTTCCCTGTAAGCGTGACTTTAGCTGTATTGCACCAGTTTTACTGTGTAGTGTTTTCATCATTAATCAGTTTAAAAAATACATAATTTCCAATATGATTTCTTTTGACCCATGAGTTTAGAAGTGAGTTTCTTTATTTTTTAACACTCAGGGATTTTCTAGTTGTATTTTTGTTATGGGTATCTAGTTTAATAGTATTGAGTTCAAAGAACATGCTCCATATAATTTCACCTAAAACAACATGTATGCAGACATGCTTTGGATATATTGCAAGTTTGATTCCAGGCCACCACAATAAAGTGAGTATCACAATAAAGCAAAAATCAAAATAAAAACACAAATGTTTTTGTTTCCCAATGTATATGAAAGTTATATTTATGCTATATTTTATTAAGTACAAAGTAGCATTATGTATTAAAAGTGTACATACCTCAATTTAAAAATACTTTATTGCTAAAAAATGCTAGTGGTTACCTGAGCCTTCAGTGAGTCATAATCTCTTTGCTGGTGCAGGATTCTTCCTTAGTGATGATGGCTGCTGACTGATCAGGATACTGATTGCTGAAGGTTTGGATGGCTGTGGCAATTTCTTAAAACAACTTATGGAGTTTGTTACATAATTGACTCTTCCTTTCATGAAAAATTTTTCTGTAGTGTGAAATGCTGTTTGATAGCATTTTACTCACAGTAGAACTTATTTCAGAGTTGGAGTCAGTCCTCTCAAATCCTGACACTTCTTTATCAACTAAGTTTATGTAATATTCTGTTTCTTTTTTTTGTCATTTCAACAATATTCACAGCATCTTCACCAGGAGTAGCTTCCATCTCAAGAAACCACTTTCTCTGCTCATCCGTAGGAAGCAACCCCTCCTGCATTCACATTTGATCCTGAGATTGTGGCAATTCAGTCACATCTTCAGGCTCCTCTTCTCATTCTGCTTCTCTTGATAGTTCCACCACTCTGGAATTACTTCCTCCACCAAAGTCTTTAATCCTTTAAAGTCATTCGTGAGGGTTGGAACCAACTTCTTCCAAGCCCCTCAATGTTGATATTTTGAGCTCCTCTCATGAGTCATGAATGTCCTTAATGCCATCTGGAATGGTGAATTCTTTCCAGAAAGTTTCCAGTAGACTTTGCCCAGATCCATCAGAGGAATCACTGACAGCTATAGGTTTATGAAATGTATTTCTTAAATTATCAAAGTCGAAAGGACTCCTTGGTCCATGGGCCATAGAACAGATGTTATGTTAGCAAGCATGAAAACAACATTAGCCTTCTTGTATGTCTCCAAGAGAGCCCTTGGGTGACCAGGAACACTGTCAATGAGCAGTAATATTTTGAAAATAATCTTTTTTCTGAGCAGTAGTTCTCAACAGTGGGCTTACTGTAAGCAGATATGCTGTCATCCAGGCTTTATGGTTCCATTTATAGGGCACAGGCAGAGTAGATTTAGCATGAATCTTAAGGGCCCTAGGATTTTTTTTTTTTTTGAGAGGGAGGGTCTTGCTCTATCACCCCAACTGGAGTGCAGTGGCGTGATCACAGCTCACTGCAGCCTCAACTTCCCAGGCTCATGTGATTCATTTTCCCACCCATGCGCTACCATAGCTGGCTAATTTTTTGTGTATTTTGTGGAGACAGGGTTTCACCATGTTGCCCAGGCTGGTCTTGAACTCGTGGGCTCAAGAGATCCACCTGCTTTGGCCTCCCAAAGTTCTGGGATTACAGCTGTGAGCCACCACGCCCAGCCTGGCCTTGGGATTTTCAGAGTGATAATGGCTTCAATTTAAAGTCACCAGCGGCCGAGCATGGTGGCTCATGCCTGTAATGCCAGCACTTTGGGAGGTTGAGGTGGGTGGATCACCTGAGATCAGGAGTTCGAGACCAGCCTGGCCAACATGGTGAAACCCCCATATCTACTAAGAATGCAAAAATTAGCCAGATGTGGTGGCGTGCACCTGTAATTCCAGCTACTCAGGAGGCTAAGGTAGGAGAATCACTTGAACCTGGGAGGCAGAGGTTGCAGTGAGCTGAGATTGTGCCACTGCACTCCAGCCTGGTCAACAAGAGTGAAACTCCATCTCAAATAATAATAATAATAATAAAATAAAGTCACCAGCTACATTAGCCCCTAACAGGATAATCAGCGTGTCCTTTGAAGCTTTGAAACCAGACGTTGGCCGCTTCTTTCTAGCTCTGAAAATCCTAGATGACACCTTTTTCCAGTAGAAGCCTGATTTGTCTACATTGAAATTCTGTTGTTTAGGGTAGCTACCTTCGTTATCTTAGCTTTAGCTGTATCTTTTGGATAACTCGTTACAGCTTCTCCGTCAGCACTTGCTTCACTTTGCACTTTCATGTTACTGAGAAGCTTATTTCCTTAAACCTCTTGAACCAACCTCTGCCAGCTCCAACTTTTCTTCTGCAGCTTCCTCACTTCTCTCAGCCTTCATAGCATTGAAGGGAATCAGGGCTTTGCTCTGGATTAGTCTCTGGCTTAGGAGAATGTTGTGATGGTTTGATCTTCTAACCATACTGTAAAAACTTTCTTCATATCATCAAGAAGACTGTTTTGTTTTCTTATCATTCATGTATTCAAGGAGTAGCACTTTTAATTTCCTTCAAGAACTTTTCCTTTGCATTCACAGCCTGGCCAACTGTTGGGCACAAGAGGCCTAGCTTTCAGCCTTTCTTGGCTTTCAACATGCCTTCCTTGCTAAACTTTAGCGTTTCTAGCTTTTGATTTAAAATGAGAGACTCTTTCTTTCACTTGGACACTTAAAGGCCATTGTAGGATTATTAATTGGCCTAATTTCAATATTGTTGTGTCTCAGGGAATAGGGAGGCCTGAGTAGAGCGAGAAGGGTAGGGGAAAGGTTGGTTGGTGGAGCAGTCAGAACATATACATTTATCAATTAAGTTCGCTTTTCTATACGGGCAAGGTTCTTGGTGTACCAACATAATTATAATAGTAACATCAAAGATTACTGATCACAGATCATCATAACAGATATAATAATAGGAATAATAATAATGAAAAAATTTGAAATATGTATAGCACGGTTTCATTTGTAGCCTAGCACACTGGCCAGTTTGTGTAAATTTTCTGTGTGTGCTTGAAGAGCGAGTATATTACACAATTGTTGGGCATGGTGTTTATATATTACTATTTATCAGGTTTGATACTTGTTCAAATCATCTGCGCCCGTATTGATTCTATTTTTCCACTTGTTTTAACAGATACTAAGAAAGGCAAGTTAAACTTTCCTGCTATGAGTATGGATGCCTTTTTCTCCTTTTAATTCTGCCAATTTTTGTTTTATGTATTTTGAGGCTTTATTATTACATGCATACAAAATTAGAATTGTTAAAACTTCCTGGTTCGTTGAACCCTTTTTTCATTGTGAAGGATTTTTATCTCTAGTAATGCTTTTACTTTAAAGTCTACTTTGTCAGGCATTAACTAAGCTAGCTTTCTTTGGGTTAGTGTTTGTATTTTTATCTTCTTTTCTATTTTTACTTTCAGTTTTCTTTATATATTTCAGATGTGTTTTTTATTTTAAAAAATTTTCCTTTTGCTTTGTTTTACCTTTGTTTCATCACAATTTTGGTCTTTTAATTTGATATTGTGGTCTGCTTATATTTAATGTAGTCACTAATTTTATTTGGGTTTAAATCTGTTATTTTGTGTTTTCTCTTTACCTTTCCTGTTTTATGTTTCTTTTTCTTTACTTTGTCTTTTGGTTTGATAGCTTTAAAAAATCATTCCATATTTCTTCTCCACTAGCTTATTATTTACACATTGTCTTACTATTTTGGCGGTCACTCCAGAGATTACAACATAGACCACTGACTTATCAAAGTCTAATATTTACTGATTGTTCTGCTTCTTCCCAGACAATAAACCTTATAAGACTTGAACTCAGTTTGTCCTTTCTTAAATGCCATTTTTATGGCTCTTAATTTTTAAAGAATATCCTACCTTTTATCTCCGAGTTCCTTCTACTTCAAGAATAATCTCATTTTCCCTCTAGTGTAGATCTGCTATTGACAAGTTCTATTTTGGCTTGTTTGTTTGTTTCAGATAGAGTCTTGCTCTGTCACCCAGGTTGGAGTGCAGTGGTGCGATCTCGGCTCACTGCAACCTCCACCTCCTGGGTTCGGGCACTTCTGCTGCGTCAGCTTCCCGAGTAGCTGGGATTACAGGCGCCTGCTACCACGCCCGGCTAATTTTTGTACTTTTAGTAGAGACAGGGTTTCACCATGTTGGCCAGGCTGATCTTGAACTCCTGACCTAAAGTAATCCACCAGCCTCGGCCTCCCAAAGTGCTGGGATTACAGGCATGAGCCACAACGCCTGGACTGCTTTTCTTATTATTGAAGGTAAAGTTCACTGAGTATAGAATTTTAAATTAATGGTTATTTTCTTTTAGTCATTAAACATTATACCATTGTCTTCTGTTTTCCACTGTTTTTGCTGAGAAGTCTTCCCTTAGTTTAATTTTTTCAATATTTTTCCTTTAGTCTTTGAACAGTTTATTATGATCTACTTAGGGTTAGATGCGGGATTTTAAAAAATCATGCTGGAGGTTTTGAATCTGTGCTTTTGTATCTTTGTATCAGTTTTGGAAAGTTCTTAACCATTACCTTTCCTTTTCCCCCCCACCTTCCCTCCACTACCATTATCGCTTATAATATTCCTTCTACCCCATTCTTTTGGGACTCTAATTACAAGTATGTTAGGCCTATTCTCTGTATATTCTGCGAGTCTTACCGTTTCTTCTATATTTAATTAATTAATTAGACATGTAGTTTTGCTAATGTTGCCAGACTGGTTTTGGACTCCTGGGCTCAAGGGACCCTCCTGTCTCAGCCTCTCAAGTAGCTGAGATTATAGGTGTGCGCTACCATACCTAGCCTCCATTTTTTTTTTTTTTTTTTTTTTTTGAGATGGAGTCTTGCTCTGTCACCCAGGTTGGAGTGCAATGGCGCAATCTCGTCTCATTGCAACCTCCACCTCCCGGGTTCAAGTGATTCACCTACCTCGGTCTCCCAAGTAGCTGGGATTACAGTCACGTGCCACCACCCCCAGCTGATTTTTGTATTTTCATTAGAGATGGGGTTTCACCATGTTGGTCAGGCTGGTCTTGAACTCCTGACCTTGTGATCTGCCCACCTCAGCCTCCCAAAGTGTTGGGATTACAGACGTGAGCCACTGCACCCGGCTGCCTCCATATTTTTAATCTTTTGTCTCTCTGTGCTAAATTTTGAGTATGTTTCTGATCTGTCTTCTTGCTCACTCATTCTTTCTTCAGCTATGTCTAACCTGCTATTAAACTTTATATTGAGTTTTTATTTTCACTTACAGTATTATTTCTCAGATATCCATTTTATTATTTCATTATAGTTTCCAAGATTACAGTCTTCTTTCAGCTCCTTGAAAATAGTAAGCAGAGTTACTTTTTTTTTGAAACGAAGTTTTGCTCTTATTGTCCAGGCTGGAGTGCGATGGTGAAATCTCGGCTCACTGCAGCCCTGCCTCCTGGGTCCAAGTGATTCTCCTGCCCCAGGCTCCTGAGTAGCTTGGCCTATAGGCTCCTGCCACCACATCCGGCTAATTTTTTTGTTTTTTTGGTAGAGGTGGGGTTTCACCATCTTTGCCAGGCTGGTCTTGGAACTCCTGACCTCATGATCTACCTGCCTCGGGCTCCCAAAGTGCTGGGATTACAGGCATGAGCCACCGAGCCTGCCCCCCCACCCCCACACTTTTTTTATTTTGAGACAGAATTTCGCTCTTGTTACTCACGCTAGAGTGCAATGGCGCGACCTCCACTCTCCACAACCTCCGCCTCCCAGGTTCAAGGGATTCTCCTGCCTCAGCCTCCCAAGTAGCTGGGATTACAGGCCTGTGCCACCACGCCCAGCTAATTTTGCATTTTTAGCAGAGACAGTGTTTCTCCATGTTCTCCAGGCTGGTCTCAAACCCCTGACCTCAGGTCTGCCCGCCTCAGCCTCCCAAAGTGCTAGGATCACAGGCATGAGTCACAGCACCCAGCCTTCAGAGTTACTTTTAGATTGACCTGGTAGCCTCAGTATCTGGGTCTTTCTTGGATTGCTTTCTATTGACTATTATTTTTGTTGGTTTCATTTATGTTACTTTGTTATTTTCGGTGTAATTGTATTTACTAATAAGCCCATGAAGTTACTTTGTTTTTGAATCTCTAATACAGAGATGCTCTAGAACAGTTGGGAAGGCCTTTGGGACTTGGTTAGTAACCAGCCATGAAGATTTACTTTCATACCCGTAGGCTCCTCTTCACCTATCTAAAGCCTCCCCATTCTATAGTGGCTAAATTTAAGTCTCACTTCTATAGAGCCTGCCCTGACGACGCCTCTGATCTCCTCGTGTATCATCTTTCCAACTTCTGTGGCACTTGGCCATATTGTCTTGTATAGTGTAACTTACCATGATTGTAAACTGTGGGAGGACAGAGACAAGTGTACTGTGTATTTTGTATGCCAAACCGAGTCTGCCACCTTGTGGGGAAAACAACACTGGCCTACCTCAGGGACTTTGTGAGGGCCAAATGAGGTAATATATGAGAACAGTTCTTATAACCTATATAGCAGAATTGTAAGGAATTATAGTTGTTGTTAGCATATGGTCTATATGAATTATAGACCGTAATCTCTGTGAGAGCAGAGACCTGTATTCCTAGAGCCTATCATATACCTGACAAGAGGTTTCCAATAAATATTTCTTGATTTAACTTATTATCTGAATGAATTTGGCCAGATTCCCTCATTTTTGTCTATTAAATAATATGAAATAGGAATGATAAAGACTTACAAGAAAAGGTTAAACTTTACCAAAAATTTCATTTAATTTCTTTTTTCTGTTTCACAAATCCGATAGGTTTATCTCAACATGTAGTTACCAATTACAAGCAAGTAATCCAACTCTTGGAGGAGGGAATTGCAAACAGGTAACAGGTTTGTTTGTTTCTATCATTCTTTTATCCTCACACTCCTGTGTTCCCATTTCCCTTTGGGGAGTGTATAATGACACTTAAAATTGTCTCTGTGTAGAGGTGTTCACAACCAGGAGGCTCTTTCCAGAACAGTAGTGTTCCCAGGTTAAGGGGTGGTGACTAAGATTTAGTCTCTTCTCACTAGTAATTAAGCTGGAATCTGTTCTGGACATAGTAATATTAGGCAGTAAGCCCAAGGAAGTTACTCTACTTTGTTTAGAGCTTCTAAATTTGGAAGAAAAGATTCTTACCTGCATTGTCCTCTCCTCAGGTTTGATAGATATAAGGACAAATATAGTGTAAAAGTTTCAGAAAACCTTTTTTTTTTCTAGTTTTGCATACTTGTAGCCCCCTGAAAGACTGTTTTGAATCTGCTATGAATAACCAGGTGTTGTAGATTCCCCTAAAAGCTATTGTAAATTGTAATAACATGCCGTTTGTAAGTTACTATGAAATACCTAGAATATTACTAGTAAATGTCCCTAAAAAGGGCTTTTTTCCCTGGGGTAAAAAAGTCTATAGAGCCTTCTATTTATCCTGTTAATAGCAGGACCAAGTTAATTGAACATAAAGGAAGAAATTTATATTTAACATTCTCCTGAGCTTCATGGAACTCTCCTGGAGACACTTGCTTCTGGTCTTCAGGATACCCTGAGCTCCGTGATTTTTCAGTGTCAAATTTGAATCATGAGACTAGCCTCTAGATTTTGGCCCTTTTCTTCAATTCTCCAGATCATCTGAGAACAGAACACGGTGAGATGCTCTTAGATAAAGGAAAACCTCTCCTGACTTTGAAGGTTAACACTGTAATGGATTTCTAAGGGAGATATGAATTCTACCTGGCTTAAGCATGATATTGATGTGATTTGAGATCTCATTTCCAAGATCTTTCTGACACTGTAGAATTAATATTTGATTAATAGAATTTGATTAAACACAGAATATTAATTCAAAACTTACCTTCTCTGTCTTTGAGGTACCTTCTCAGCAAGCTCTCTACATCCACTTGTCTTATTAAAATGGGTCTAAGAATAAAATAAAATGAAAGAATAAAATAAAATAAAATGGGTCTATCTTGGTCATGTTCTTCCAGGTTGATGATGCGCTAGTCTTCATTTCTCTTTACACTCGAATTTTTGCTTCTATTGCTTAAAAAAAAGTTTCAGTGTATTTTAGTATGAAGCTGCACTCCGTTTTATTCTCAGATAGCACCTAGCATGCTGCTTCTGCCCTCTTTGGACTATTCCTCTTTACGAAACTGAACTAAATATGATTCTCATCTGTGAATCTCAGCACTAACATTTATTGTATTCCCTATAGATCCTTAAGAATCCACCACGTGTGAACAATCCTCGTCCTAACAGTTTTTCCTTGTATACACAGAATCACAGCAGCCACCCATGTTCATGAGGCCAGCAGCAGATCCCACGCCATTTTCACTATCCACTACACGCAGGTTGGTAACCCCTTATGTTTGGTGAGATTTCTTCCTCTCCTTGTACCTTTAAACCACTTTCTTGTCTTCCTTCCTATTTCTGTTTGTTTGTTTTTGATACAGGGTCTCACTCTGTTGCCCTGACTGGAGTGCAGTGGTGTAATCTCGGTTCACCACAACCTGTGCCTCCCAGGCTCAAGTGATTCTCCTGCCTCAGCCTCCCGAGTAGCTGGGATTATAGGCACGCGCCACCATGCCCAGCAAAATTTTTTTGTATTTTTAGTAGAGATGGGATTTCACCATGTTGGCCAGACTGATCTCAAACTCCTGACCTCAAATTATCCACCTGACTCGGCCTGCCTAAGTGCTGGAATTACAGATGTGAGCCACCGCCCCCGGCCCTATTTCTTTTCCTTTTCTCCTACTCTCACATTTATAGGTCCTCTGATAGAACCTAATATTATAAACCGGATTTACACACAATCCATTAAGCTGTACACCCAGAATGGGTAGAAGCATTTTATAAAGACTAATCAAAATATCTTCTGCTTGTATTTATTTTTAACATTTTACAATACTTTCACATCTGTGTGATCAGTGTGGACATTTAAAACAAAAGGTTGAAAAGAAAATAAGCATTAAAATGAAATATTAGAAGATTCACTTCCATTATGATGGAATGAGGAGGTCAAGTCATATCCCCAGAAAGCAACTATAAAGCTGGACAAAATCCTTTCTGTGGTCTGAAAATAGATTAAAGGAATGTAACAAAGTGAGGAGCACCACACCCAAAATAAAACAGTGACCAAAAACTTCCTAAATTTGTGAAAATCATTTAGAGATCTAAGAAGCTCAAAGGACTCCAAGTAAAATAAACACAAAGAGATCCACACCTAGACACATCATATTTAAACTGTTGAAAGACAAAGAGAACATCTTTAAAACAGCTAGCGAAAAGTGACTCATACAGGAGAACAATTACATGATGAATGGCTGACTTCTCATCAGAAGCATTGAACCCTAGAGGGCAGGGTGCTGAGAGAATGTAAAAAACTGTCAATAAGAACATTCCCAGATTGGGGGGGGGGGGGGGAAGGTAGAATTTATTGGCAGCAGACTTACCTGACAAGAAAACTAAATGAAATCTTCTAGGCTGAAGGAAAGTGATGTTAGAAAGTATCTTAAATCTATAGGAGACAATGAAATATCTGGGAATGGTAAATGTGTGAGTAAATATAAAAAAACCTACATTCTTTCTCATTTCTTCTCCTAACGTCAATAAAAGAATGAGATTACGTAAAACCATAATTATAACAATGCATTTTTGTACATTGTCTTATATGAAAATAACAGCACAAGGGAAGTGAAATATATATTTAAGTAGAGTTTCTATATTTTACAGGAATTAAGTTAGTATTACTTTGAAGTAGATCATAAAGATATGTATTGTAATCTGGAGAGCAACTACTAAGAAAATAGCTCAAAAACATAATTTTAAAAATCAGCATTTCTTCTGCCACCTCTGAGCAAAAAAAACCCAACAGAAATTAAAATGTTACATATTAATAAAAATACTTAACAGTTAAAGGCAGTGAAGGAAGAGCAGGAACAAAGGAGATATGAGACACAGAAAAAAGAAAAATCAGACATGGATGGTTCTGAGCACATCAATAATTAAATGCATTAAGTGTGAACCGCCTAAGGTACAAATTTTCAAATTGCATAAAAGCAAGACCCAACTATATGCTGTCTATAAGAAACACACCTTAGAACCACAGACACGGGTTGAAAGTAAAAGGATGGGAAAAGATATACCATAAAAATAGTAACCATAAGTCCTAGCCAGAGTAATGAGACAAGAGAAAGAAATAAAGGGCATCCAGATCAGTAAAGAGGAAGTCAAACTTGCTATTTGCTGACAACATGATTGTGTATCTAGAAAACTCTAAAGATTTATCCAAAGAGCTCCTGGAACTGGTAAATGAATTCAGCGAAGTTTCAAGATACAAAATTAATGCACATAAATCAGTAGCCCTGCTGTATACCAGCAGCAAGCAAGCTGAGAATCAAATCAAGAACTCAACATTTTTTACAATAGCTGCAAAAAAAAAAAAAAAAAAAAAAAAAAACCACTTAGGAATATATTTAACCAAGGAGGTGACAGACCTCTACAAGGAGAACTACAAGACATTGCTGAAAGAAATCATAGATGACACAAACAAATGGAAACATATCTATGCTCATGGATGGATAGAATCAGTATTGTGAAAATGACCATACTGCCTAAAGCAGTCTACAAATTCAATGCAATCCCCATCAAAATACCACCATCGTTCTTCACAGAACTAGAAAAGACAGTCCTAAAATTCATATGGAACCAAAAAAGAGCCCACATAGTCAAAGCAAGATTAAGCAAAAAGAACAAATCTGGGCCAGGCACAGTGGCTCATGCCTGTAATCCCAGCACTTTGGGAGGCCAAGGCAGGTGGATCACTTGAGGTCAGGAGTTTGAGACCAGCCTGGCCAACATGGTGAAACCCCCCTCTACTAAAAATAGAAAAAATTAGCTGGGCGTGATGGTGGGCACCTGTAATCCCAGCTACTCGGGTGGCTGAGGCAGGAGAATCTATTGAACCTGGTAGGCAGAGGCTGCAGTGAGCCGAGATCACGCCGCTGCACTCCAGCCTGGGCAACAGAATGAGATTTCATCTCAAAAACGACAAAACCAAATCTGGATGCATTACATTACCCAACTTCAAAGTATACTAGAAGGCCAATAGTTACCAAAAACAGCATGGTACTGGGACAAAAACAGACATATAGACCAATGGAACAGAACAGAAAATGCAGAAATAAAGCCAAATACTTACAGTCAACTAATCTTCGACAAAGCAAACAAAAATGTAAAGTAGGGAAAGGACACCCTGTTCAACAAATGTTGCTGGGATAATTGGCAAGCCACATGTAGGGGAATGACATTGGATCCTCATCTCTCACATTATACAAAAATCAACTCAAGATGGATCAAAGACTTAAAAGACCTAAAACCATAAAAATTCTAGAAGATAACATTGGAAAAATCCTTGTAGACATTGGCTTAGGCAAAGACTTCATGAGCAAGAATCCAAAAGCAAATGCAACAAAAACAAAGATAAATAGATGGGACTTAAATAAAACAAAAATCTTTTGCACAGCAAAAGAAGTAATCAGCAGAGTAAACAGCCCACAGAATGGGAGAAAATCTTTGCAATCTATGCATCCTACAAAGGACTAATATCCAGAATCTACAAGGAACTCAAACAGCAAGAAAAAAAAACAGTCCCATCAAAAAGTGGGCTAAGGACATGAATAAACAGTTCTCAAAAGAAGATACACAAATGGTAACAAACATAGGGAAAAAAAAAAAGCTCAACATCACTGATTATCAGGGAAATGCAAATCAAAACCACAATACAGGCCGGGCGCGGTGGCTCAAGCCTGTAATCCCAGCACTTTGGGAGGCCGAGACGGGCGGATCATGAGGTCAGGAGATCGAGACCATCCTGGCTGACACGGTGAAACCCCGTCTCTACTAAAAAATACAAAAAACTAGCCGGGCGAGGTGGCGGGCGCCTGTAGTCCCAGATACTCGGGAGGCTGAGGCAGGAGAATGGCGTGAACCCGGGATGTGGAGCTTGCAGTGAGCCGAGATCTGGCCACTGCACTCCAGCCTGGGCGGCAGAGCGAGACTCCGTCTCAAAAAAAAAAAAAACCACAATACAATACCACCTTACTCCTGCAGGAATGGCCATGATCAAAAAAGAGGCTGGGTCGGTGGCTCATGCCTGTAATCCCAGCACTTTGGGAGGCTGAGCCAGGTGGATCACCTGAGGTCAGGCGTTCGAGACTAGCCTGGCCAACGTGGTGAAATGCTGTATCTACTAAAAATACAAAAATTAGCTGTGTGTGGTGTCACGCTCCTGTAGTCCCAGCTACTCATGAGGCTGAGGCCAGAGAATTGCTTGAACCTGGGAGGCAGAGGTTGCAGTGAGACAAGATCATGCCACTGCACTCCAGCCATCTTAAAAAAAAAAAAAAAAAAAAAAAAAATTGGCGTGGATATGGTGAAAAGGGAATGCTTTTACACTGTTGGTGGGAATATAAACTAGTACCACCGTTATGGGCAACTGTGTGGAGATTCCTTAAAGAACTACAAGTAGATTTACCCAGAGGAAAAGAAGTCGTTATATGAAAAAGATACTTTCACATGCATGTGTTAGCAGCACAATTCACATCTGCAAAAATATAGAACCAGCTCAAATGTCCATCAGTCAATGAGTGGATAAAGAAAATGTGGTGGCCGGGCGCGGTGGCTCAAGCCTATAATCCCAGCACTTTGGGAGGCCGAGACGGGCGGATCACGAGGTCAGGAGATCGAGACCATCCTGGCTAACATGGTGAAACCCCGTCTCTACTAAAAATACAAAAAACTAGCCGGGCGAGGTGGCGGGCGCCTGTAGTCCCAGCTACTTGGGAGGCCTGAGGCAGGAGAATGGCGTAAACCCGGGAGACGGAGCTTGCAGTGAGCTGAGATCCGGCCACTGCACTCCAGCCCGGGCTACAGAGCAAGACTCCGTCTCAAAAAAAAAAAAAAAAAAAAAAAAAAAAGAAAATGTGGTATATGTATACTGTGGAATACTACTCAGCCATAAGAAGGCACGAAATAATGGCATTTGCAGCAACCTGGATGGAATTGGAGACCATTATTCTAAGTTAAGTACCTCAGGAATGGAAAACCAAACATATCTTCTCACTCATAAGTGGGAGCTAAGCTATGAGGACACAAAGGCATAGAATGATACAAAAGCATAAGGACACAACGGCATAAGAATAAGAATGGACTCTGGGGACTTGTGGGAAAGGGGGGTAAGCGATAAAAGACTACACCTTAGGTACAAGGTACACTGTTTGAGTGATGGGTGCACCAAAATCTCAGAAATCACCACTAAATAATTTATTCATGTAACCAGACACCATCTCTTCCTCCAAAACCTATTGAAAAATTTTAAAAAGTAAGCATAAGAGAACTGGAGTGGTATTTTAATGTCAGGCAAAAAAATAGGTTTTAAGGCTGGGCATGGTGGTTCAAGCCTGTAATCCCAGCCCTTTGGGAAGCTGAGGTGGATGGATCGCCTGAGGTCAGGAGTTTGAGACCAGCCTGGCCAACATGGTGAAACCCCGTTACTACTAAAAATACAAAAAAAAAAAAAAAAAAATTAGCCAAGCATGTGGTCCCAGCTACTTGGAAGGCTGAGGCAGGAGAATCACTTGAATCTAGGAGGCAGAAGTTGCAGTGAGCTGAGATCGCACCATCGCACTCCAGCCTGGGCGACAAGAGCGAGATTCCGTCTTAAAAAAAAAAAAAAAAAATTGGTTTTAAGACAAATACTAGAGACAGGAATATTTCATAATGACAAAGGGTCAGTCAGTACATTGAAGAAATATAACATTTATAAATGTATGCACTCTGAACAACCAAACCTCAAAATACATGAAAAAACTGATGGAATTGAAAGATTAAAATAGACAGTTCAATAATGGTTGGATATTTTGGTACCTAATTTCCAGTAGTAGGTAGATAACCAAACAGAAATCAGTGAGGAAATAGAAGATTTGAGCAACATTATCAAACTATGTGACCTAACTGACATTTTCAGAACACTTCATTCAACATCACAGAATACACATATTTTCAAGTGCACATGGAGCATTCTCTGAGATAAACCCTATGCTTCCTAAAGCTAAAGTAACCAAGATAGTGTGGTGGTAGAGTTAAGATAAATAGATTACGGGAACAGAATAGAGTCCAAAATAGACTCATACATATATAGGCAACTGATTTTTAATAAAGTTGCAAAGGCGATTCAGTGGAGAAAATATCTTTTCAGCAAGTGATGGGAGACCAGTTGGATGTCTACATGAAAAAAAACTTTGATCTATATTTTGCACTTTATCGAAAAGTTAACTCAATTGAATCATAGATCTAAGTGGGAAACCTGAAACTATTAAACTTTAGAAGATAACTTAAACCGAACGTTTGTGATTTTTGATTAGGCAAAGGTTTTATAGATATGGCACTGAAAACACAAATTGAACAAAAGTACAAATTGAATTTGAAATTTGAAGTTAATCAAAATTTCAAACTTTTGCACTTTTATAATTTTTTTTTGAGACAGGGTCACACTCTGTCACCCAGGCTAGGGTGCAGTGGCACAATCATGGCTCACTGCAGCCTCAACCTCCTGGGCTCAAGCGATCCTCCCACCTCAGCCTCCGAAGTAGCTGGGACTTACACGTGTGTGTGTGTGTGTACACTTACAGTGTACAAAATCACTTTTTTATTTTTATTTTTTGTAGAGACAAGATCTTGTTATATTGCCCAGGCTGGTCTTAAATCCCTAGGCTCAAGTGATCCTCCTGCCTCAGCCTCCCAGAATGCTGCGATTACAGGCATGACCCACCATGCCTGGCCTTTTGCACTTTTTTTTTTTTTTTAAATAATGATACTGAGTCTTGCTCTGTCTCCCAGGTTGGAGCACAGTGGCATGATCTTGACTTATTGCAACCTCCACCTCCCGGATTCAAGTAATTCTCCTGCCTCAGCCACCTAAGTAGCTGGGATTACAGGCACGCATTACCATGCCTGGCTAATTTTTGTATTTTTAGTAGAGACGGGGTTTCACCATGTTGGCCAGGCTGGTCTCGAACTCCTGACCTCAAGCAATCCAGCTTGCCTCTGCCTCCCAAAGTCCTGGGATTACAGGCATAAACCACCGTGCCTGGCCCCTTTTTTCTCTCTTAAAGACACTGTTAGGAGAATAAAAAGAAATGCAGGCCAAGTACAGTAGTTCATGCCTGTAATCCCACAACTTTGCGAGGCCGAGGCAGGTGGATCACTTGAGGTCAGGAGTTTGAGACCAGCCTGGCTAAGATGGTGAAAACCGTGTCTCTACTAAAAATACAAAAATTAGCCAGGCTTGGTGGCATGCACCTGTAATCCCAGCTACTTGGGAGGCTGAGGAGGAGAATTGCTTGAACCCAGCAGGTGGAGGTTGCAGTGAGCCGAGATCGTGCCATTGCACCCCAGCTGGTTGAAAGAGCAAGTCTCCCTCTCAAAAAAAAAAAAAAAGAAAAAGCAACAGATAGGTAGAACTTTGCTAAACATACATCCAATGAAAGAATTATATCCAGAATATATGAAGAACTCTAAACACCATAAGAAAACAACTCAAAACAATGGCAAAAATTTTGAACTGACATTTCACTAAACAAAATATGCTAGTGACAATTAAGTACTTGCAAAAATTCTCAACATCCTTATTCATTAGGGAAACACAAATTAGAACCAAACGAGATACCACTACCCACCTTTTAACATGGCTAAAATGCTAAGTATCAGCAAGTTGCGTAGGAGCAGGAGTTTTCATACACTGCTCTACTGGTGGGAATGTAAATGGTGTAACAACTTTGGAAAAGAGTTTAGCAGGTTTGTATTTTTGTGTTTTTTTTTTTTTTTTTTTTTTTTGAGATGGAGTCTCGCTGTATCACCCAGGCTGGAGTTCAGTGGCACGATCTTGGCTCACTGCAACCTCCGCCTCCCGGGTTCAAGCGATTCTCCTGCCTCAGCCTCCTGAGTAGCTGGGACTACAGGTGCCCGCCACCATGCTGGGCTAATTTTTGTATTTGTAGTAGAGACGGGGTTTCACCATGTTTGCCAGGATGGTCTCAATCTCCTGACCTCGTGATCCACCCACCTCCGTCTGCCAAAGTGCTGGAATTACAGGCATGAGTCATCATGCCCAGCCTAGCAGTTTCTTAAAAAGTTAAATATATAACTACCATATGACCCAGCAATTCTACTCCTAGGTGTTTATCCAAGAGAAATGTCCACAAAAAGATGTACACAAATATCCATAACTGTTATTTATAATTACCCCCAAATGGAAACAACCCACACATCTATCAAAAGGCAAATGGATAACTATGGTAATCCACACAGTGGAATAATAGCAGTAAAAATGAATAAACTATTGATGCATGCCTTAACATGGATGAATCTCAATTATGTACAGTGAAAAGAGCCAGACATTGTATGATTCTATTTATATGAAACACTCTGAAAAGGCAGACTTTCAGACATAGAAAGTTAAGTGATTGCTTCAAGCTGGGGATGGGAACAGAGATTGATTGCAAAGACTTGAGGGATTTGGGGATTATTTGAAATGTTCTAAAACTACATTCGGTTGATGATGTATAACATTAACAATTTCTGGTCGGTGCAGTGGCTCATGCCTGTAATCTCAACACTTTGGGAGGCCAAGGCAGGCAGATCACCTGAGGTCAGGAGTTTGAGACCAGCCTGGCTAACATGGTGAACCCGTGTCTCTGCTAAAAATACAAAATTAGCCGGGCCTGGTGGTGCATGCCTATAATCTCAGCTACTTGGGAGGCTGAGGCAGGAGAATCAATTAAACCTGAGAGGCAGAGGTTGCAGTGAGCTGAGATCGCGCCATTGCACTCCAGCCTGGGTAACAAGAGCAAAACTCTCTCTCAAAAAAAAAAAAAAAATCCCAAAAATTAATTTCTAAAACAAAGTAACAAAATCCACATTGAATCAGGGTGGGGGTCAGAGTAGTTTCTTCTTGGGGGCTGGATGCCACTGAATAGAACTTATAGGGCAGAGTTTCTGCCCTGGCCAGGTGCTCTGACTGAGGTTAGCAAGAGGCCATCAGAGGCCACCCACATGCTGTGGCTCTCTGCTAGTAAGAGTCAGAGCCCCCTGGGAGGGAGTTGAGCATTTGCGTGGTAAATTGTACTGAAATTCCTGATACCCCTGAAAGTTATGCTCAGTGAGCTTCATGGAAGTTTGCTTAGTCTGTAAGTTCTGCTGGTGTTTTTGTTTTGTTTTGTTTTGTTTTGTTTTGTTTTGAGACGGAGCCTTGCTCTGTCACCCAGGCTGGAGTGCAGTGGCCGGATCTCAGCTCACTGCAAGCTCCGCCTCCCGGGTTTACGCCATTCTCCTGCCTCAGCCTCCCGAGTAACTGGGACTACAGGCGCCCGCCACCTCGCCCGGCTAGTTTTTTGTATTTTTTAGTAGAGACGGGGTTTCACCGTGTTAGCCGGGATCGTCTCTCGATCTCCTGACCTCGTGATCCGCCCATCTCGGCCTCCCAAAGTGCTGGGATTACAGGCTTGAGCCACCGCGCCCGGCCTTGTTTTGTTTTTAAAGTGATGATCCAGGGCCCTATTGATTTTATCTGTCAGATATTGAGAGCTCATCTGGTTTGCATCATATTAGAATACAGATTTGTTGAGTGAATTGGATAAAAATCCAAAATATCAACTTGGTTAGAAGAACGTCTAAGGGGAAAACAATACAAATCGTTCCAAATGACAGGCTTTAAATGTGCTTTCTCCTCTAGGCAATCCTGGAGAACAACCTCCCTTCTGAAATGGCTAGCAAGATCAACCTTGTGGACCTAGCAGGCAGGTAATTAGGATTTCAAAGCTAAGGGGAATTACTCTAGTTCTTGCCTGTTTTACAGGGAATAAGCTCTTTCTTAAAAAGTTAAATATATAACTACTTTTACACATATAAAAATATATAACTACTTTTATATTTTATAAAAATATATAAAACTCCAATCTTTTTCACATTTCAGTCATCCTGAGAATATTACAAAAGAAGCTCTTCGAATGCTAGGTCAAGAAGTTATTTTCTGGGGGCTGAAAAGTTCCTGTACATCAGGGATTCTCAATCTTGGTTGCACGTTAAATCAATCACCTGAGAACCTTTTCTTTTTTGAGACAGTCTTACTCTGTTGCCCAGGCTCCAGGCCGGAGTGCAGTGGTATGATCATGGCTCATTGTAACCCTGAACTACTGGGCTCAAGTGACCCTCCTGCCTCAGCCTCTGGAGTAGCTGGGACTACAGGCACGTGACACCACATCTGGCTTTTCTTTTTTTTGTAGAGACAACATCTCATTATGTTGCCCAGACTGGCCTTGTACTCCTGGCCTTGGGTGATTTATCTGCCTCAGTCTCCCAAAGTGCTGGGATTACAAGCATGAGCCACTGCACCTGGCCACCTGAGGACCTTTTAAAACTCCCCATATCTATACCTCAGATCAGATACATCAGATTATTAGTGAGATTGGTGGGAGTGCAAGCATCAGGAGATTGTTAAAGCTGCCCAGGTGATTCTAATGTATAGGAAAGATTAAAAAACCGCTGCTTTCGGTGAGGGTAACTGAATTAGTACACCTCTTTGATTTACTATTGATTTTATTTTCTCTTTATTTAATATTGATTTCTATGCAGTTTTTTTTAAAATAAAAGTTTTAGGCTGGGCGCCGTGGCTCACGCCTGTAATCCCAGCACTTTGGGAGGCCGAGGCAGGTGGATCATGAGGTCAGGAGATCGAGACCATCCTGGCTAACACGGTGAAACCCCATCTCTACTAAAAATACAAAAAAAAATTAGCCGGGCGAGGTGGTGGGCGCCTGTAGTCCCAGGTACTCGGAAGGCTGAGGCGGGAGAATGGCGTGAACCCGGGAGGCGGAGCTTGCAGGGAGCCGAGATCGCACCACTGCACTCCAGCCTGAGCACAGAGTGAGACTCCGTCTCAAAAAAAAAAAGTTTTACTTGGTGGTGCACATCTATATTCCCAGCTATTCAGGAAGCTGAGGTGGGAGGTTCACTTGAGCCCAGGAGTTTGAGGCCAGCCTGGGCAACATAACAACATAGCTCAACCCCATCTCTAAAGAAAAGAAGTTTTAAAAATCTTGAAAGGTTGAGACGATACTGCCTTGTAGGTATTAGAAGAGAGCATGAATTATAATTACATATGTATTTAGAAAGAGTTAGTCTTGAGGGGGATAATGTGATCACAAGAAAGTGTAAGGTGAAATAAGGCAAATTTTCTTATTTTAAAACATAATTAATATGGTACAGTATTCCTTTAAGAGCTGAGTGCTGTTTGAAAGAAACTATTAGCCAATTGGAAGTGTGAATTTAGCATTTCCTTAATATTAATATTTCCTTTAATATTAACTTAAAAAAGAAATTCAAAACTGTTGTCAGCTAATGACACAAATCCCATAAAGCTATAAATACATGAATTTAAAACAATAAAGATAGAGAAGTGAATATACCAAAAAGTCATGCTAATATCATAATTGTAAATGAGCATTACATTTAGCATAAAGTGTTCTGACAGTCAAAAACAGAAACCTAAAGAGTTATTCAATTTTTATTGCCTGAGAAGCAGAAAAAGTCTCGTTCATTACAAGATGGTAACAATTTTTCTGGAACTGAATTCTGAAAGGAATTTATTATGTGAGTCTTTTGCAGCATGATATACAGAATAATGGATAGTATTTTTCAACAATATTATAAAGATAATGTCTTTTTTGCTTTTGTTTTTGTTTCTCATTGACTGTGTTTTAGTGAAAGAGCAGACCCCAGTTACTGTAAGGACCGCATTACTGAAGGAGCCAATATCAACAAGTCCCTTGTGACTCTGGGAATTGTCATCTCCACCTTAGGTATTTTGCTGGTAGATACTAGGACTGGGAGGGAGACTTTGGAAAGTAACTCATGTTTTCATGTTGTCACAATAGGGTAGATACAGGGTTCCTTTTGGTAAGGTCACCTTCTGGTTTGGGGCAATAAAAATTGATATTTGTCCTTGGTTTTAGAGTAGAATGCTATCTTACTACCATCAGTTCTAAAAGAGGGGAGTCTAAAAAAATTATGTGGCTCAAACATTTCGTATCCTAAGTCTGAAGTCTTTAGGAATCCCTAAAATACCCTATTGTATGCAGAAAGGGATTAGGAAATACGATGGTTAAGTCTGTGTTCTCCAACCATTGTTTTGTTTTAATATATTTGCTTCCTAATTCCTTCTTTCTTCCATTTTCTTTTTTCGTCTTTTAAGCCCAGAACTCCCAAGTTTTCAGCAGCTGCCAGAGCCTCAACAGCTCAGTCAGCAATGGTGGTGACAGTGGAATCCTTAGCTCTCCTTCTGGGACCAGCAGTGGAGGGGCACCCTCCCGAAGGCAGTCTTATATCCCATACCGAGACTCTGTGTTGACTTGGCTGCTGAAGGACAGCCTTGGAGGCAACTCTAAAACCATCATGGTTGCCAGTGAGTGGGATGCCAGAACTGGATCTGTGTTGGGACTGGTACTGTATCTCAGAGAAAGGGCCATGGCCACCCAGGTTTCTCATTTTATCAGGGGTCTTATACAGCATGGGCAGTAGTATCGAGGCAAGTGAATAAGGGCTGGGATGGATGGGCTGGCATGTTTTTAAACTTTCTCCTTCTACCTCAGCGGTGTCTCCTGCACACACTAGCTACAGTGAGACCATGAGCACACTGAGATATGCATCCAGTGCCAAAAACATTATCAACAAGCCACGAGTAAATGAGGTGAGACCTTTTCAGAAGTCCTGGTCTGGTATAGTTTACACAAAGCTCTCATTTTTTTGTTCTCTTGTTGATTTCTTTCTCTTTGTACTCCCCTCAACTTTCCAGACTTGTCCTCCAAATGATGAGGGAGTAGAATTCTTCCTTGTACTGTCATCTCCTTCTCTCCTATCTCTGTTGCCCTTCATTCAGTAACCTTTTATGAATAACTTATTTTAGATACTTCTCTAAGGCCATTCCTCTTAAGGTTCCTTAGTTTACCATTACCGCTCTAAGAAAGATCATTTATTTTTTATTTTATTATTTTATTTTTAGAGACAGGGTCTCACTCTGTCACCCAGGCTGGAGTGCAGTGGTGCAATAATGGCTCACTCTAAGAAAGTTCACTTAAAAATTTGTGCTTACTGCTTTTATTTTGAATTTTTGTTGATTCATTCCTGTGTTTTTGTATTTGTTTGCCTGTTTTGAGAAGGGATCTTGCTTTGTTGCCCAGGCTGGAGTGCAGTGGCACTATTGTGGCTCACTGCAGCTTCAACCTCCAGGGCTTAAGTGATCCTCCCACCTCAGCCTCCTGAGTAGCTAGGACCACAGGTGCGTGCCACCACATTAGGCTAATTTTTTAAAAAAGTTTTTGTAGAAACAAGGTCCCACAATATTGCCCAGGCTGGTCTCAAACTCCTGGACTCAAGTGATCCTCCCACCTCAGCCTCCCAAAGTGCTGGGGTTGCAGGTGTGGGCCAAGGTGCCCAGTCTTATGCCTGTGTTTTTTTATGCAAGTTGTCTGTGTTTCATTTTTCTCTTTGCAAATTGCAGTGACTTCTCTGTTTAGATATTAAAAGGAGAGTGTAGGAATTCACTGGTTTTTGATTATCGTTTAATGTTTTTTCTCTCTATTGTTTTTCTCCTCTGCCCACACAAAACCATTCATTGGTTTTTCAAAGCTAAATGAGAATTTTTCAAATGTTCCTTCACAATTTCAGTGAGAAGTTCCAGAGCAGGGATCATAGGTGGTGGCCAGACACACACTACATATATATATGTATACATGTATATACATACATACATATATACATATATGTATATATACACACACACATATATAACCCATATGTAGACTGTTTTAAAAAGGCAATGTAATTAGGCAATATTAGGCTTAGTCACAATACAGGAAGGTTAGCACCTACTACCTACACATGCCCTAGCTTTTGTGTTACCTGCTTGACCTCTAGGGAAGTGATTCTGAAACTTTAGTGTGTATCAGAATCACCTGGAGGGTTTGTTAGAGCACTGCTGGGCCCCAGTCCTTCAGAGTTTCTGATTTAGTAGGTCTGGGGTGGGCCAAAGTGTACATTTCTTAACAAGTTCTTAGATGAAGTGGATGCTGCAGGTCCTGGGACCACAACTTGAGAATGATTGACCGCTGTAGAGCCTACTCCAAAGGAGTAATCTACCTCTTCCAAGCCAATTGCAAATAGCATTTCACAGCTGAGTGGGACTTGATAACAATCAGTGGTGATGGAGTTCTCTGTGTTTCAGGATGCAAACGTAAAGCTGATTAGAGAACTCAGAGAAGAGATTGAAAGACTGAAAGCCCTGCTGCTGAGCTTTGAACTGGTATGCAGACAGTCAGAACCTTTCCATACTTAAGTGAAATTCTCCTTCTGAGCCTCTCTTCTTCTCCATAGAGTCTGGGCCCTGCTGCATTCCATGTTCTCAGTTGACTCTCATGAGGCAGAGACAGGAGCAAAGACAAAACAGAGATTTATCTGATTTCTTGGTGTAGCTTCAGGTGGTGTGGGCATTTTTTCACTTTATCATCTCTTGTCTTATGCCTGAATGGTCCTTGCCCTGTGTACGCAGGTACGGAGAATGGGGCCCTCTAGGACAATTTATTTTTATTTTCCATCTTTGTACCAATATGAGCCCAAATACATAGGTTCCTGATTTATTTCTCATTTTAATGATAAAGTCTTTCCTTTATCTGCACCGTATATTCCTTCACAAGTGTAAGAGTGGGACCTACCTGAAGTTCAGACCAGGAAAATATCAAAGCACATCTCTATCTTTGTGCAGAGAAACTTCGGTTCATTGAATGATGAAAAGGATGAAAACCTGAAGGAGCTGGTTCTCCAAAATGAGTTGAAGGTGGGTGTGTTGGGTGGACTCAGTAGTGCTTTACATCACCCTGGGAGCTCCCTCCATTATTCCTGAGCCAGGTAGGGTTGCTCCCTTGGCAGGGCAGAGAAGAGCTGTCTAATTTGAAGACAGTGTTTGTTTCCTTTAAGCCTTGACCAGGGGATGTGTTTGCCTAGGGGAGTGTTAATGGCTTTCTGACTTTCTGTATTGTTCTCTCAGGGATTCATAAGTCCTTTGGATAGTGAGAGTAGCCTGGGGGGAAAACACTGTTTTCTTGTCTGTAAATCAGTCAACCAAGATATATTCATTGTTTGAGGACCAAATAGGTTCTCAGCATGATGCTGCAAGAGGTACAGAGAGGTCCCTGCCCTCAAATGGTTTGCAGTCTAGTTGGAAACACATTTAAAGAATGGTGTGTTTCATGAACCATGTGATTTAGATGAAAAGGATCTAGGGAAGGAAGAAATCATTATGGTTTGGGATTTTCAGAGCAGACATCATATGTTGGTGCTGGAAGGCAGAGAACTGACCTTGAACTAGCCCTGGAAGGTTTGCTAGGGTTGTTACACAGGGAGAAGGGGTAAGGCATTGGGTGAGGGAGGGATAACATAAGCAAAGCCTTGAAACTGGGAGAAGGAAGGGGTGGTGTGAGAGGCCACGTGGAAGGAGACACTGTGAGGAAGACTAAGCTGGTTAGAATGGGTGTTCATGGTAGAGGGTAGTGCAGGTAAGGTTACGGCAAGTTTAGAAGGTTTGAACTTGGTGTAAACAGGATTAATAGCTTCTTGAATCAGGTTGGTGACATAATAAAGGAGTATCTTTGGGAAATTAATATGATAGTTGTATGCATGGTGAATTGAAAGGTGGGAAGACTGGAAGCAGAGGACCAACCAGGAAAGAGGCTACTGTAATCCAGTGAGGGCAAGGACAAGACATTTTGGAAAAGTAGAATAAATGGTGATTCCCAGAGACATTTTTTTAATTAATTTTATTTTTTTTGAGAGGGAGTCTCACTGTGTCACCCAGGCTGGAGTGCAGTGGCATGATCTCAGCTCCACCTTCCAGGTTCAAATGATTGTCCTGCCTAAGCCTCCCGAGTAGCTGGGACTACAGGTGTGCACCACCACACCCATGTAATTTTTGCATTTTTAGTAGAGACAGGGTTTCACCACGTTGGCCAGGCTGGTCTTGAACTCCTGACCTCAGGTAATCCACCCGCCTTGGCCTCCCAAAGTGCTGAGATTACAGTCATGAACCACTGCACCTGGCCCCCAGAGATATTTAAAAGGAAAAAATGGTGGGCTGTTGTTTTTGTTGACAGATTAGATTTATTTTTATTTTTTTTATTTTTTATTTTATTTTTTTTGAGATGGAGTCTCATCCTGTCACCCAGGCTGGAGTGCAATGGTGCAATCTCAGCTCACTGCAACCTCTGCCTCCCAGGTTCAAGCAATTCTCCTGCCTCAGCCTCCCAAGTAGCTGGATTACAGGCTCACACCACCACACCCGGCTAATTTTTGTATGTTTAGTAGAGATGGGTTTTCACCATGTTGGACAGGCTGGTCTTGAACTCCTGACCTTGTGATCTGCCCACCTCAGCCTCCCAAAGTACTGGGATTACAGGCACGAGCCACCGCACCTGGCCTATTTTTTATTATTTTGGGATGGAGTTTTGCTCTTGTCATCCAGGCTGGAGTGCAGTGGTGTGATCTTGGCTCACTGTAACCTCCGCCTGCTGGATTCAAGCAATTCTCCAGCCTCAGCCTCCTGAGTTGCTGGGATTATAGGTGCCCACTGCCACGCCAGGCTAATTTTTTGTATTTTTAGTAGAGAAGGTGTTTCACCATGTTGGCCAGGCTGGTCTCAAACTCCTGATCTCAGGTGATCAACTCGCCTCAGCCTCCCAAAGTGCTGGGATTACAGGTGTGAGTCACCACACTCGGCAGATGGGTTAAATTTAAATCCTACAACCAAATGTTTCAATTTCTAATATTCTGTTGCATCATCCTTATATGTCATTAAAGTATCCTGGCCACGTTAACATTTTGTCACCCTTACTAAACCTCAAGACTAAATAACACGTCTAGAAGTTTCTCTAAAAAATTCCTCCTTCAGTCATGTATTCTGATTTTTGGTTCAGAAAATATCATCCCTCTATACTAAGAGATGAAGTAGGGGAGCCGAAATCATTCCAAACTCATGAGCATACTTGCATTATGCAGGCCAGCTGAGCTGGACTTGAACCTTCCCCTTGTTGGCTGTATCATCTTAGGCAGTGTAGGAGTAGGTGATGAAAGCTAGCCAGCGGGGCAGCTGTGCCAGGTTGGCTGAACTGTAAGCCAGAGTGCCCTACCACTCACCAATGCCAGGGGTCCCTATCCAACCCAGCCCTTTACAGGTACCCTGTAGTTTCCTGGTTTGCAAACTTCAACTCAATGATTATTAAAATAATGTTTCTAGGGCACATAAAGTACTTGTACCTAAACCTGGCATAATTTTTTTTTCTTTTTTTCTTTTTTGAGATGGAGTCTTGCTCTGTTGCCCAGGCTGGAGTGCAGTGGTGCCATCTCGGCTCACTGCAAGCTCCGCCTCACGGGTTTACGCCATTCTCCTGCCTCAGCCTCCCAAGTAGCTGGGACTACAGGCACCCACCACCACGCCCAGCTAATTTTTTGTATTTTTAGTAGAGACGGGTTTCACTGTGTTAGCCAGGGTGGTCTCAATCTCCTGACCTCATGATCCACCTGCCTTGGCCTCCCAACATGCTGGGATTACAGGTGTGAGCCACCACACCCAGCCAACCTGGCATAATTTTTTTGTAAGTATTCCCTTTATGAGAGAAATACTTAGCTAATCTAATTTTTTTTTTTTTTTTTTTTCTGAGCTTCCTCAGTTCTTCCATTCCCAGGATAAGCTCATTGCTTAGGCATCAGTTTCCACTAAGAGAATAAAAAGGACCCTACATTTATCACTGTGCATGTCCATATGGTGGTCTTAGCTTAAGCCTGGGTATATTTACTTTTAAAATTCTGTTCCTGGTACACATTAAACACTCAGTATTTTACTGTTATTGTTTTTATTGTCTTATTACATGATCTTCCAGACAATTTCCATATAGTCTTAGTTCCACCTGGGGAGATTCCTGTCAGTGCTTTGTGGTTCTGTGAGCCATGTGCAAGCTTATATGATAACTCAAAGTACTGTACTTTGGGAAAGAAGTGTGTTAGGTCATAAAAGGATTCCCAAGTATGGATCATATAAAAGTGGGGTGGGGAAAGGGAAATTATAAACACAGATGTCTAACATCCCAATTAATTTTTAAAAAATAACTTGAAAATAACATGTTTTTTTCTAATTATAAAAACAATACATGTTCATTGCAGAAAACTTTAAAAATAACATTTATTGAGGGGTCTTCTGTTTATACAAGTAACACTTGCTTATTGTAGAAAACTTGGAAAACACAGCTTGCAGTTGGAGGAGGTAAGGGCTTCTGTGGGGCTTTGAATAGTATCCGTGAGGATCATAATAAAGTAGTACCCTGGGGAAATAGGAATAGATGTAATGATTTCTGACCTTTAGTCTGTTCCCCATGCCGAGTGTCTCAGATCACCTCCTATACCTCTGCAGATAGACCAGCTGACTAAAGACTGGACCCAGAAGTGGAATGATTGGCAGGCCCTCATGGAGCATTACAGTGTGGACATCAACAGGAGGAGGGCTGGGGTGGTCATCGACTCCAGCCTGCCACACCTGATGGCTTTGGAGGATGATGTGCTCAGCACAGGTGTTGTGCTGTATCATCTCAAGGTGAGGAGGCTGGTGTATCCTTTTCTTCCTAAGCCACTGGCCCCAGAGGTCAAGGAGGGAAAAGCTAGGAGTAGCAGCCATGTTTCTGTGGATTGAAATCAAGACAGATGCCACAGAGCTGACTTCAGGTTTGTTCTCAGGAAACTGGTCTACCTGACAAATTGTGATCTGTTTTGCCTTTGTATGTATAGAGCAGAAGACTGGAAATCAGAATAATTGTTTTTCAACTGCAGCTACTGTTGTTCTCATGTAACTTACTTTTGTTCTCTTTGCCTTAATTTTCTCGTTTTAAAGTAAGAATGATGCTTATCATATTCCTTTTCTGGCTTACTGAAGCATAGGGGTACAGTCATGGAGAGTGAAACCCTAACCTCAAGATACCATTAGTGCTCCTAAACTCTACAAATACAGACTGCTCAAAGGTGGCTTTCAGGCTGGGTGTGGTGGCTCACACCTGTAATCCCAGCACTTTGGGAGGCCAAGGCGGGCAGATCACTTGAGGTCAGGAGTTCGAGACCAGCCTGGCCAACATGGTGAAACCCCACCTCTACTAAAAATACACAAATTAGCTGGGCATGGTGGTGGGTGCCTGTAATCGCAGCTACTCGGGAGGCTGAGGCAGGAGAATCACTTGAACCCAGGAGGCAGAGGTTGCAGTGAGCTGAGATCACGCCACTGCACTCCAGCCTGGATGACAAAATTAAGACTCTGTCTCAAAAATAAATTAAATACAAATAATGTTTTAAAAAGGCGGCTTTCAGAGACTAAAGGGGGAATTCAGAAGATTTGAAAGTTTTCTTCTGACAGTTCCCCACTTCAACCCCAAATTAACAAACAGTACACCTCCCACTTCTCCATCACTACATTTACCTGAAAAAGGAGACAGAGAAAGTAGGTAAAGGAAGCTTAAAACATAGGGAGGGTCCAAAGAGCTAGAGTGGTGTGATGGCGGGGGAAGAGGGGATGAGAGGCATCCATCTAGAAAAAGATTGAAGTGAAAGCTTCCAAACAGCACCTGGCCCACCTGGCTCTGTGTCACCTGGAGGCCAGTCCTCATATTCTGAGTGAAGTGGTTTTGAGAGTTAGAGGCCTATGGTAGAGAGTCTTTCGTCTTGTTCTCATCAGTGTGTTCTGTGGGAGGACAGTTCCTATGGACAGCAGAACGTACTTCACATGCTCAAAATCCCTGTGCTCACTGAAAAGCTAGTTTTCATTCTCATAATTATCCCCAGCTGACATTTAAAAAGAACAAAGAAAGAGTTTCTGGGGAGTATGTAATGCTGCTGTTATCCCTGGAGACACTGGACTCCTTCCTAGTGCTGCAGAGCATATGGAAGTGAGATGTTAGCAAAGCTCATCGGGGTTCTTAGGATAAGCCCTTTGGGAAGTTGTCAGAGACTGAGCTTCTCAGACAGAGAATTTAAAGTAGCTTATTTTCTGGTACACGGGGCATAAATTTTCTTAGTGAAAGTGCCTGAGGCAGAAGTGGCTGACAACTTTTACCTTAGCAAGAGAACTAACCACCAAATGGCTGTATAGATCCTCCCATTAGTCAGAACCACAGAGAGAGGTTGGAGGTCAGGAAGAGACCAGATTGATTAAAATGGTCAGTATCTGAGTAGAACTGATCTGATATATAGATTGGATGTGGAGTGAATAGATGAAGCTAGAAATCAAGTAGTAGAGCTTAGGGTAGCAGCAGAGGGTTAAAGGACATGACTATTAGATTGAATCGTAGACATGGAGATGAACGATGACCTCATCTGAAGATAGGATTGCTGATTTTTTTTTTTTTTTTTTTTTTTTTTGAGACGGAGTCTCGCTCTGTCACCCAGGCTGGAGTGCAGTGGCGCGATCTCGGCTCAGTGCAAGCTCAACCTCCTGGGCTCAAGTGATTCTCCTGCCTCAGCGTCCTGCGTTGCTGGGATTACAGGCGTGCACCACTGTTGGGAATAATGCTTAAAATGTTAAGGAAATTGAACACTTAAAGGATTTTTAGTAAAGCAATTTTACTTTTGCACAGAGGGGTGCTTCTCTTTGACCAGTTGCCATGAGAACACATCTGAACAAAGGGGCACGAGAACCTTTATTTCTGATGCAAGTTCTGCTCCTGTACCCTTTCCCCTTCCCCGTTGGCCAGGGTCAGGTCGTACATTCTAAACTAATCCCGGTTGGCTAAACATTTGAACCTTTTTAGATAAGGTGGGCATGTAAGGGAGAGAGGGGAAAGGGGAAGAAGTGTCTGCAATGAGCTAGACAGCTAGTTTTTTTTTTTTTTAAAAATAAGGAAAGGAATGTGAGCTGGTACTGATAATGCCTGGTACTGTGGCATGTCTGGGCATGTAATAAAGGCAGAAAGGAAGAAAAAAGTGAAAAAGGAAAAAAAAAGGGGGGGTGGGAGATTACCATGAATTGAAGAATAAACTATTGATCAGGCTAATTTTTGTGTTTTTAGTAGAGACGGGGATTCACCATGTTGGCCAGGCTGGTCTTGAACTCCTGACCTCAAGTGATCCACCGACCTTGGTCTCCCAAAGTGCTGGGACTACCGGCAGGAGCCCTCACGCTCCGCTGGATTGCTGATTTTTATTGCTTAGTCTGTGCATAGTGAGGATTTTACTCCCTTCCTGGTGCATTTCCAGAGGACCTGGGTGATGAGATTTTAGTCTACTTCTAATCCTGCCATTTCTACATTTTATGTACTTTCCCCACCTTTTGTTTGTGTAGCTATTGACTTAGGTAATAGTACTAACAGTAATGGCCCAAGATTCTGTTTGTTGTTTGTTTGTTTGTTTGTTTGTTTGTTTGCTAAGTTTGTTGCCTAGAACTAGTCTCTGGCAACCTGGAATCTGTTTTTCCCTGGGTCACCTTGGGGAAGTGTCTTGGGTGGGAAGAAGACAGAGAGGAGGACAGGGAGAGCCCAGGTTACTGATATGCTGGACTTCATCCTCATAATTGCCTTTGTGCCACTAACCCTCCTTACATAAAGAGGCAGGGTGGGCAGTGAACGCATATGCCAGCCAGCTCAGTCCTCATCTGAGATGCCATCACCTTTTGTTGGTAATTTCTACCCTGCAGATCTAGAAGTTATGATGTGCCGTAGCCTTTATCTTTTTGGAAGGGCTGTCCCTGAACACACATGAAAAGTTTCTACCTTTTTCCCTTGAACTGCCCTCTGATTCTGTTTGACAGTGTTTGTGGAGGCTAGCATCTATTGACTGCTGTGGTCCTCAGTGCCTGAGCAGGAAAGGCTGGCTCTGGCTGTTTGTGTGTTTGCAGGGAGGAGTGACAGAGGGGGATGCAGGGAGGACAGAGCCTCATTCATTACTGCCAGGATTCTTCCTTCTCACAAGCTATTTTGGAGGAGTGTCAGGGACCTCCCTGCTCTGGCTGCTGACAGTGAAGCCTAGTGGGGAATTCTCTGGTCTCCTTAAAAACATTGCTGGGCCAGATGCGGTGGCTCACACCTATAGTCCCAGCAGTTTGGGAGGCTGAGGCAGGCAGATCACCTGAGGTCAGGAGTTCGAGACCACCCTGGACAACATGGCAAAACCTCGTCTCTACTAAAAATACAAAAATTAGCTGGGCATGGTGGCACACACCTGTATTCCCAGCTACTCGGGAAGCCGAGGCAGGAGAATCACTTGAACCTGGGAGGCGGAGGTTGCAGTGAGCCGAGATCATGCCACTACACTCCAGCCTGGGTAACAGAGTGAGACTCCATCTCAAAAATAATAATAATAATAATAATTACTGGTCAGGTGTGGTGGCTCATGCCTGTAACCCCAGCACTTTGGGAAGCCAAGGCTAGCAGATCGCCTGAGGTCAGGAGTTCAAGACCAGCCTGGCCAACATAGTAAAACCCTGTCTCTATTAAAAATACAAAAATTAGCCAGGCATGGTTGCAGGCGCCTGTAATCCTAGCTACTTGGGAGGCTGAGGCAAGGGAATTGCTTGAACCTGGGAGACGAAGGTTGCAGTGAGCTGAGATTGCACCACTGCGCTCCAGCCTGGGCATCAAAGTGAGACTCTGTCTCAAAAAACAAACAAAAACTCATTCATTACTGGGGAGGTGTTATGGTAAAGTTGGAAAAGCCTGCAGGGGCTTAGGATCCAAAGAGACCTGAATTCTAGTCATAGCTCTCCTATTTGGTATGTGGGTTTCTTAGACAGTTTATCCCCTGTGAGCTTCAGATTCCTCATCAATAAAAAGAAGATGAGAATACCTACATTTTGAGTTGTTAAAGGATAAAGTAATATGATTTGTGTAAAGTACTCAACAAAATGCCTAGGACATATCGAATGGTTAGTCAATAAACGATAAAGATATGTCTAAAATTTAGCATCCTGGTTGCCATGTTGCTGCCTTTTCCTAACAGAGCTATGTGGGTCTTAAGCAGATTTGCCGTAATCCAAGGTCTAAAAGGCCTTGTCTTCAACTAATCCACTGATTCATTTATACTAACTCCAGTTTCCCCCTCTTCTCTTACACTCTCTTCCAGTTCTTTTTTATTCTCGAGGTGCTTTTCTCCTATTTGTGCTTTTACCCTTCTTAGAATCTGGTGTCTGTTAAACTTCATCTGCGGACCAAGAAGGTAAAAATCCTGTGTTTCCATAAATCTTCACAAAATGCTTGTTTCATTGAGACTTACTGGATCAAACTTGGACCACACCAACCTTTGCCTCTTAGGGAAAAGCCATACTTTTGCATTTATTTTCTCAGACTAGAGAATTTTTCTGACCAATGGCTGTAACTATTCCCTAACTTTAGGCTGTGGGACAGAAAGGAGTGTGCCCACACTTGCTGGACTTTGCAAACAGCTTGGGCTGCTTTGTGGTATATTTTTAAGCTGTACCATATCAGGGGCTTCCTGGCTGTAGAGTGAGTGGGCAGAAGGTCAGAACAGCCTGGACCAAAGTTGAGAAGTGGAACAGACCAGGCTGGGATGGGATGAGAAGTGGTACAGATGAGGCTGGGAAGAGAGTGAGAACATTCTAATGTGGACTGTCCTGTAGGGCAAGGCTCTGTCCCTTTTAATTCTCATTAAAATGGCTTTTTTCCCCCTTTAGGAAGGGACAACAAAAATTGGAAGGATTGACTCAGACCAGGAACAGGACATTGGTAAGCGACAGAGCATAGGAGTCCAACGTTTTGGGGCAAGTATTTGTGCCTGAAAGGTTTCTTCAGAGGACTCTGATGATGCTCTGAAAAGGGAATCATTGGCGTATTCAGGGCCTGCTTCTCTTTCCGCTGCTAGGTTTCAGGTCTGGGATGTGATAGGGAGAGACCCGCACAGTGGGAGGATTTCAGGTATGGGTGGTTTCAGGTCGGCTCTTCCTCTTTCATTATGGTATGAGGTCTTCCAGATGTTGGATTCTGATCTCACAGAAAGAAATGGAGAAGATGTTTCCCTGGATCGTCCTCCCACCCAAGTGACCACCACCTCTTTTGTAGTCCTGCAGGGTCAGTGGATCGAGAGAGACCACTGCACTATCACCAGTGCCTGTGGTGTAGTTGTTCTCCGGCCTGCCCGTGGGGCCCGCTGTACAGTCAATGGCCGGGAGGTCACTGCCTCCTGCCGTCTGACCCAAGGTAGGACTGTCTACAGCCCTGTTTATCCCAAGACGAGTGATGGACCATTTCCAGTCTCATGGGCCCAGAGAGCTCAGTGAAGCAGGCTTTAAAAACGAATCACCCAGCCTCTGCACCCTGAAATCTGAAGATTTTCTAATATGATCCTATTCCCCTAAACAAGCCTTAATTCCAAAGTCTTGGAGTGAAGAATGACTCTGAAATTGGTACCTGTGTTCATTAGCTCTGTCTCCCTAGGAAAGTCTCTGAGCCTCACTTTCCTCATCTATAAAATGGGGATAATAATAGGATCATTGTGAGGATCAAATGAACCTTATAGTTCTTAACAGTGTGCTTGGCACTCAGTAAACACTCATTATCATTATTACTATAATTACCGCTACTGTTATTAATCTATGCAAATTCTGTCTGTCCTTTGATACTGAACTGAGATTCCTCCTCTTCCATCAAGTGTTCCCTGACTACTCCACCTGGAACTCAACTTCCTTTCCCTTGGAGTAGTCGAGTTCTTCCTGTGTATCTTATTAATTCAAGATGTATGCTGTGAGATACAGAATTAATACATATCTTATCAACTCAGCAAAATTATCAGTTATCGAGGGCATGACTTTGTCTCATAGAACAGTACCCTACACATAGTATGTACTCCAAAACATGAGCTGTTGATTGAATTCTCACTTGTCTCTGTGCTGCAGGAGCTGTCATAACCCTGGGGAAGGCACAGAAGTTCCGATTCAACCACCCAGCAGAGGCTGCTGTCCTGCGGCAGCGAAGGCAGGTTAGCAGGGCTGTGTTTTCTAGGTTATTGCTGGCCTCCCTGTTTCCACTTTTTAGAGGAAACACCAAGCTGGGAGAGGTGGAGGTGATGACAGCAGCCTCACTGCGCTTTTTTCCGTGTTCAAGGTTGGAGAGGCTGCTGCTGGTGGTGGCTCTTTGGAGTGGCTGGATTTGGATGGAGATCTCACTGCCTCCCGGCTAGGTCTCTTCCCTTTGCTTTGGAAGGAAGGGTAAGAAATAGCTGCTCATACTGATGTGGAACCTACTGGGTTCACTTCTTAGTCCATTACAGCATGGATCAGGGTGGGGGTGGGGGGTGATTAATGTAGCAGCCAAGGTCTGAATGAGCCCTTGTCTGAATCAACTTGGGCAAGTCATTTGATGATGCTGAACTAGCTGCTAAGTTTGTAGTTGGCAGGGAAGTGGTCTTGGCCCTTGTTCATTTCTTGTTTGGTATTTCAACATTTTCATCACTGAAAGAGGTATTTTATTTGATGTTCCTATGGCCACCTTTTCTCTCTCCACAAAATTTAGCTGTGATGTGTTTGTGGACATCTTTGTTTTGAGCTTACCTTCCTATATACTCCTTTAAATTCTGGCCTATCTGTGTGTGAGCTCGTAGTATATGTCACATAGTATATGTGAGCGCATAGCTTCCAGAACATACAGCTTTCTCTGAGTTTTTAAAGATAGTGTGTGACTGAGAATCCTTTCTTTCTCATAACCAAGAATCCAGAACTGTGCATGAGAGAGGCAGAAACTAGAGGAACAATAGGAAAATATCTTTGGGTTCTACCCTCTCATACCCACTTTGCCTGCATTGTAACTATGAGACACTGAGTCAGAGTTCTACATGTGATTGATGGCAACTACTTTTCTACTTCATCCATTTCTACATAAAACACCATTCCCAGATCTAGAAGCCTTGCAGATTTGGTACTGGGAATCCTTCTATTCCTGTACATCAAAGTGACCTCTGCCTTAGAGATTTCCTTTAGAAAATTTCAGCAGGGGACTTGGTGCCTGTGACATCACTGGTGCTGGGAGGCTGCCAAGCACCTTGAGCACAGGGTCTCAGTAGAGTTACGGTGGCCCATAGTTTCTTCAGAAGGATCCAGCAGTTCTTTCCTCAGGCCAGCAGCATTTGATGGCAGATGAAGACAATCTTATGTCTAACCTTGGCAGTGAGGAGTGTTGGATACAGGAGCAGAAGTGCTCTGGTTCAGGGCCGGGCGTGATGGCTCATGCCTGTAATCCCAGCACTTTAGGAGGCCGAGGTGGGCAGATCACAGGGTTAGGAGATCAAGACCATCCTGGCTAACATGGTGAAACCCTGTCTCTACTAAAAATACAAAAAAAAAAAAAAAAAAAAAAAAGCCTGGCATGGTAGCACGCACCTGTAGTCCTAGCCACTTGGGAAGCTGAGGCAGGAGAATTGCTTGAACCCGGGAGGCGGAGGTTGCAGTGAGCCGAGATTACGCCACTGCACTCCATCCTGGGTGACAGAGCAAGAGTCCATCTCAAAAAAAGAAAAGCAATGTTCTGCTTCAGGAAACATGAACAGCAGGCAAGTCCTCATAGGAGAGCTGCTCAGTGAAGGATGCTACAACAGAAATTTAATGAAGGATGATCCTAGTGTTGAATAACCGAGAACTCTATGGGATGGAGAATAAGGTAGAAGAAGTGACACAAAGTGGATTCAGGGCTTAGGCTGGAGCTTTTGTTTTGTCAGAGCGACTTTCCTTCTTTGTGGTGAAGTCATGAAAGTAGCTCCTATTTTAGGTAAGGTTTGTGTCGGGAAGACTCATTGAAGATCTGTTTTTCCCACAGTTCAGAGGTTTACAGAAAATATCACTGCAACTTAAATAGCTGAGAATGGAAGAGATGCATTGCAGCAGACAAAATTGGTTCATGTCCTGGCTGTGGTACAGAAAAGATACGTGACCTTAGGCAAGTCACTGAACCTCTGAGCCTGTTTCCCTACCTCTAAAGAGACAATACTGCCATCTGTTTTCCAGGGATTCTTGTGATAAAGATCGAAAGAGCGAGTATATATGCATGGTGTGGACACACCCCACAACCCCTATTGCTGCCAGCAAGGCTGCCTCCCTTTCTCTTTCCTGTCCTCCTGTCTCAACCCAGCTCACCTGTCCACCCCAGAGTAGATCATGGTGTTGTGCTCTTCTCCTGCCTTTTAAAAGTCTTCTATGGCTCTCTAGCCCCACAGGCACTGACATGACCTTTCAGACACATAAGCATGTGTCCTTTCATTCAGAGAAGACAGGAATTTCAGAAATCACGCCCTCTCCCACACACTGCCTCCACTCTTGAGCCACCAGCTCTAGGAACCCTGGGCTGGTTCTGCCCAGCTACCGTAGTCAGCATCTGTGCCAATCCGTGGTGGAGGTGGTGTGGTGTGGTGCTCAAGTCTGTGATTGGGCAAAGGGACCCGGGAGAGGAACCTGCACGACTAGAGAAAAATATAAATTGTCAGCTGGGCTCCCAGTCTGGATTTGTGGTTGTGTGTCTACGAGTCTCTCCCTCTGCTCTTGGATGGGGTTGGCTCCAAAGCCTCCCTTTATCCCAGGCTTCCTTTCCCTCATTTGTCTCTGGAGCAGCATTCATGAGGAGCCTGCAAAGCTGGAGCTGGCTCCAGAGCCAGGGGAAATCGACCAGTCTGCCTTTCTTTTCTCCTTGCAGCAGTAATCCAGACCAGAGAGGAATTTGTCTTTGAATACCGTTGCCTGTGTTCTTGGCATTTTCCCATTTGGAATTTTAGGGGGTTAACCTTAAGTGCCTAGAGCCTGGGAGCCACTGTTGCTGCTGCCGCTGCCACCACTGCTGCCACTGCGGCTTTAGTAAGTAGATGCTGCTGCAATCTGCTGCAGAAGCTGCCAGACCCCGAGACTGGGGGAGGGCTGTGAGAGAAGCAGCAGGAGGGTGCAGTGGAGTCCTCACAAGCAGATGACTAGGCAGCAGCCGGGGGATACTGGAGCCACCAGAGATGAAGGGCAGAGGTCCCTTGGCTGGCAGGTAAATGAAGACTTGCCCTTTGTAATCTACCCAGACATGTAGCATAAGGTTGCTATTTTCTTTTTCACCTGCTTTCTGGGAACTTGACAAAATGTGCTTAGCAGAGGGGCCATTCTGTCTGATCGTGTGGCCTCCTGGGTGAACGCGCTGCATCTATAGAAATCACAGCAGACAGCCTCTCCTTACAGGTCCTATTGCTCTGCAGGAAACAATATCATAGCTGCCACTTTCTTAGGTGAACGGTAGGGAGCGCCCCTTCTAGGGAGAAGCAAATTGTAAATCTGAAGGTTGAGGAGAAAGCCAGGCAAGGAAGCTGAGTAATCTCAGAGTTCAGATAAAGATCCTGTCTCAGCCTCCTGCATCTGGTGGTCTGTGGGTCTTAGCTGGGTTTGTCTAGGACCCTTTGATGGGCTCATGTTTGTAATTCAGCCATTTCTTTAGTCAGACAGAATTTGGAACAGTAATACAAGCATGATACATATAGATATATGTTTCCTGTTAACTGCTTTTTCTATTTGTTTGGCATTAACAGGTTTCTATTCCAGTTGCTATCCTGAGCCTCCGCGTAACAGAGTACCCTTCCTCTTTCTGTATGCTCCACTGTGTATATCTGGCCTTTTGCCCACAGCAATCAGTGCTAGTCTTCTGAGCACACTCACTCAAGTGTCTGGACATGTTCTAGTCCTTGGACCTGTTGCAGATTGAATGACCTCATAGCCTCCTTCCCTGGGAAGAAACTGGTTGTGTCAGTTCCCACTCCCATTCCCCCGGGCTATTCCACCTATCACTCTTCACCCATCCATCTTTCACTGTCCTCCAAAGGCTGCATTATGAAATCTTAATTTCTTCCAAGGCAGGGGCGGCAAACTTTTTCTGTAAAAGGCCAGATAGTATTTTAGGCTTTGTGGGCCATATGGTCTGTGCTGCAACTACTCAGTTTTGCCAAGGTGGTGCAAAAGCAGCCCTAGACAGTAAATAAATGGGTGTGGTTGTGTTCTAATAAAACTTTATTAATAAAAACAGGCAGCAGACCAAATTTGGACTCACGGGCTTTCATTCGTGGACCTCTTCTGTGATACCCATGTGATTTCATTCTGCTGTACGAAGTGGTAGATCTCCTAAAAAATGGTTCCCTTACAGCATACTGGTCATACTGCCTGAGATATGGTTCCAGCATCAAACCAATAAGCTTCTCCAAGCTTCCAAGTCATGACATCCTGGGATTGTAGGGAAGGCTGGATAAAGCAGGCTTGATTCTAACTTTTTTGTCAGCCTCTGGCAGAATCTGACTGCTCCCAGCCACTCCCATTCTGTGCCCATCCTGGGGTATCCATACAGTTGGCTCCTTTAAATACCTAAATAACAGGGATGAAGATACCCTGCAGAAAAAGCATTTGAGGTCCTTGCATGACCCCAGGGAAAGGTCGGCAAGTGAGTAGAAGCTGTCAGTTTCCAGAGTAAGCCTCTGAATCATCTGTGGTCATATAGGAACCTGGTGGCAGAGTAAGGCATGACTAAAATCTAGAATTTTTTAGGCCGGGCATGGTGCATAGTGGTTCATGCCTGTAGTCCCAGCACTTTGGGAGGCTAAGATGGGGAAATCACTTGAGGTGAGGCGTTTGAGACCAGCCTGGCCAACATGGTAAAACCCTGTCTCTACTAAAAATACAAAAATTAGCCAGGCGTAGTGGCACATGTCTGTAATCCCAGCTACTTGGGAGGCTGAGGCAGGAGAATCGCTTGAACCCGGGAGGCAGAGGTTGTAGTCAGCCAAGATCTTGCCACTGCACTCCAGTCTGGGTGACAGAGTGAGACCTTGTCTCAAAAAAACAAAAAAAGCCGGGCGCGGTGGCTCACGCCTGTAATCCCAGCACTTTGGGAGGCCGAGGCGGGCGGATCACAAGGTCAGGAGATCGAGACCACGGTGAAACCCCGTCTCTACTAAAAATACAAAAAAATTAGCCGGGCGCGGTTGTGGGCGCCTGTAGTCCCAGCTACTCGAGAGGCTGAGGCAGGAGAATGGCGTGAACCCGGGAGGCGGAGCTTGCAGTGAGCCGAGATCGCGCCACTGCACTCCAGCCTGGGCGACAGAGCGAGACTCCGTCTCAAAAAAAAAAAAAAAAAAAACTAAAATTTTTTAAAGCTGTTTATTATGGAAGACTTCAAATACAACACAAATTATCAACTCATGGCTAATCTTAGTTCTTTTATATCCACACTCACTTTCCCTCATTCCCTCTCACTGGATCTAGACAAATTCTTGACATATTTCACCAGTAAATGCTTCAGTATCTATCTCTGAAAGGTGTGGTAGAGTCTAAAACTCTTGGATCCTATTCCAGGGCTTATTCACTGAAAACAGCTCTCAAGTGGAGACCAGCTGTGTTTTGGGTCACACACACAGGCATGGTGTGTGTGTAAATTATCAGCTGGCTTTTGCTACCAGATCACAGAGGATTTCTGTTTCAGGGAATGGAGATGCAGTAACAATCTCTGAATATGTAGGAGAGAGTGTTTCTGGAGCTTCTGCTTTACTGAGTGTTTCCAACATATTTTTAGCAGACACCTTTTGATTCTTTTTAAAGGACCAAACTTCTGAATTTAGCGAAAATGTTTTTGTGTCTTTTTAAAAAGAACAATTTTCCTGGTGATTTTCCTTATCTACAGTGGATCTGTGTTTCTGCTAAACCCACAACTCTAAGAATACGTCAGTTTAATGACCATTCTCCCCTCCTGCACTGTGACATCATGACCTGCCTGTGACACCATGCCTGTTTGTCCAAGGTTGCCAGAAGTCCAAAGCACTCTCTACCCTGTTGATTGCAGGGGCTCTCTTGGAAGGCCTTATACTGCTGTCAGTTTGTCCTGAGCTTGGTTTGCATTTCCTGTTGGGTAACCTCAGCTGCTTCTGTGACAGGAGAGCACTTGAAGAGCAATGTGACGAGGACCGTCAGCCACCGAGGGATGGAGAGACATCCCACAGGGCCCAGATTCAGCAGCAGCAGAGCTACGTGGAGGATTTGAGGCATCAAATCCTAGCAGAAGAGATTCAAGCTGAGAAGGAACTGGAATTTGACCAAAGTTGGATTAGCCAGCAGATTAAAGAAAGTAGGTGTCCACCACTTAATGTGTTTGCCTGACCTCCTTATTCTTTCATTTTCATGCTTCCTCAGCCTTCTGTATTCTCTCTTTGGTTTTCTTTGTGATATGATGGAATCTTTGGTATTAGATGTTCTCTTTTCTTTTAGACACCAGAGGTTCTTATAAGAAGAGGGCTGGAAGCAAGAATAAGGAAGCTAATTTCCTTATTGTCCTCAGAATTATGGACCTACTACTTACCACTCCTCATTTGCTTATGTGTCCATACACTACTGCCTGCCCTAACATGTGCCCACTGTTGTGCTGAGGCTTGAGGGTCTTCATTCCCTTACCCTGTGGTAAGGGAGCCCTGTAGCCCTGCAGCCCTCATCCTGCCACATCACCTTGGCCAGCTCTTTCACTCCACACAGGTCCAGCCATGGCTGGAGGTGTCTGAGTCCAGGCAGCCACAAGCAGGGAAGGAGATGCTGAACTTCTCTCTGGGTGTTTTTGGTTCCCAGACCAGCAGTGTCTGCTCAGAGAAGAGACCTGGCTGGCCAGCTTGCAACAGCAGCAGCAAGAAGACCATGTAGCAGAGAAAGAACTTGAGGCATCTGTGGCACTTGATGCGTGGCTTCAGACAGATCCTGAGATTCAGCCATCCCCATTTGTCCAAAGTCAGAAAAGGGTGGTGCAACTGCAGCTCCTGCGGAGACACACTCTTCGGGCAGCAGAGCGGAATGTCCGGCGGAAAAAGGTCTCATTCCAGCTAGAGAGAATCATCAAAAAGCAGAGGCTGCTGGAGGCCCAGAAGAGACTGGAGCAGCTCACGACATTGTGCTGGCTCCAGGATGACAGCACCCAGGAGCCCCCATACCAGGTCCCCAGCCCTGATGCCACAGTCCCACGGCCTCAGTGTAGAAGCAAATTGACGAGTTGCAGTTCTTTGAGCCCCCAAAGGCTCTGCAGCAAGCACGTGCCCCAGCTACACAGGTAGAGCCAGTAGTTGTCACCTGGAAGCACTTGGTTAAAGTTTACAACCTTGTTGCCCAGGTAGTGTTCTGTTTTTCCCCATGCCTCATTTCCTCAGTCTGTGAAATGGAAGGATGTGTATAGTCCTCTCTTCCTCATGGCTTTTTCTGTCTTCTGGCTACTCTTCTTCCTTCTGTGTATATCGTTTTAGATTCAGGCCATTCCCATCTTCCTTACCCTCCAAGCAGCAATTCTTGCTTCTTTGGTAATATCTTAGGAGTAAGGATCTCGGCCTCATTTTTCATCTGTTCCTTAGACCTGGACTATCCATATATGTTTCTTTGTAAGTCACACCTCAGTCTTGTCATGCCTGTAACCAGACTCTTGACTCCTACACCACCTCCCTCCCTGACCCACCACATCAAGTGAGCTTTCTGACCCCACCTCCCACCTGGTGAGTAAGCTCTCTTTTTGACTCCCAGGTTCAAGTTGGGACCTTCCTTCTTTTCTCTATTACCCCTTATATGCCACCAAGGCCAGGCTGTATTATCTCCCAGACTCGTTGGAGCAAGGGTTTCTGTCTTATATCTCTTTATATCCTCAGGACCTAGCACAGGTTCTCGTCCATAGGAGGTTCACAATTAACGTCTATTGGTGTTATGTTTGCTCACCTCTCTGGTCTTCAAAGTACTCGGTGGGCTTTCTAAAAATTTAATATGAAAAAAATTTAAACATATGCCAAGTTGGAAGAATAGTATATGTATCACTGATACTATTCAGCGATTATTAGGCTTTACACACTTGCCTACCTTCCCATTTTCTGAAGTTTTTTAAAGCAACTACTAGACACCTTGTCCCTTTAGTTCTGCATTTCTAAGTATATACTTCTAAAAAAAAATGGACTTTTCTTGTAACCACAGTGTTGTGACAGCTACCAAAATTAAGATTATTTGATGTATTCTAAAACCTAGGCCATGTTCAAATTTCTCTGCTTGCCTAAAACTATTTACAGTTTTCTTTTTTCTCTCTCTCTTTTTTCTCTAACATGGTTCAGCATTAAAATGGTTGGTTTTTCAAATCAAGATCCAAGCAGGATTTACATGCTGCATTTGTTTGTTGTTTTTCAGGTTTCTTTTAACCATTCTTCTTGTTTTATTTGTAATCATTATTTTTACTACTTCATATTATTGATAATTACAGTTCTGTAGAATGTGTATCACTCTATAGATTTATCTTTTGCTTCCTTATAATACCATTTAAATTGTTCCTCTATTCCTCATATTGCCTATTAATAGGAAACTTTCCCTGTAAGTGTGATTAGCTTCAGTTCAGTTTTTTTTTTTTTTTTTTTAATTTTCTTTTTTGAGACGGAGTCTTGCTCTGTCACCCAGGCTGGAGTGCAATAGCGCAATCTTGGCTCACTGCAAGCTCCGCCTCCCAGGTTCACGCCATTCTGCTGCCTCAGCCTCCTGAGTAGCTGGGACTACAGGTGCCTGCCACCACACCCGGCTAATTTTTTTAAATTTTTTTAAATTTTTTTATTTTTGTAGTAGAGACGGGGTTTGACTGTGTTAGCCAGGATGGTCTCGATCTCCTGACCTCGTGATCCACCCATCTCGGCCTCCCAAAGTGCTGGGATTACAGGTGTGAGCCACCGCGCCCAGCCACTTCAGTTCAGTTTTTTAATAAGATGAAGAAATTGAGGAACAGTGTGGGCCTGGAGCTTCTTGGAGAGCTAGGACTAGTGTCCACAATTTCCTTTAATACCTAGGGAGCTTTTCTCTGGCTCTGAAGTCAATAGGGGACAGTGACATTGGCCTTGTTTTTAACCTCCTTCTGTTCACAGGAAGTAGTACCTCACGTCTTCTGAGATAGCTTTCCTTGTCTTCACAGCATTTTCCTAAGTTGGGATCCCTCTACCACATTACCACCTATGCCTGACCCTACTCACCAAACATCAGAGAAAACATCATCAGAAGAGTGTTTGTCACAGGCTGCTTCCTACCCTCCAAGGACAGGGTGTCTCCGCAAGAACGGCCTGCATTCCTCAGGCCATGGGCAGCCCTGCACAGCCAGAGCAGCCTTGTCCAGGAAGGGAGCCTCAGCTCCAGACACTTGGCTCACCGTGAGTCCCAACTCTGTTGGCATCCAGGAAATGGAGAGGGTGGGTAAGCAGCCCCATCAGATGGTGATCCAGGGCTTAGCATCTCTGAGGAAATCAGCTAACAAGCTAAAGCCAAGGCATGAGCCAAAGATCCTCACCTCTACTACCCAGACCAGAAGGGCAAAAGGACTAGCAGACCCTAGCCACACACAAGCTGGGTGGCGAAAAGAAGGTAACCTTGGGACCCACACGGCTGCTAAGGGAGCCAGTTGCAATTCCCCATATCCTCATGGACCCAGGCAGACTGCTGGGCATGGAAAGGCAGTCAAGACTTTTTGTACAGAATACAAACCACCTTCTCTAAGCAGGGCATCAAAAAGGCATCAGAGGGTTCTGGCAGCTAGGGTCAGAAATATTACCAAAAAGTCCTCTCACTTGCCTCTTGGCAGTCCTTTGAAGAGACAACAAAATACGAGGGACCTAGACACCATGGCCCCACTCACAGATTTTAGTCCAGTAGTGGATCATTCAAGAGAAGACAATGATTTTTCTGACTCAGATAGCAACTACTCAGTGGATTCTCTCTCGTGTGTCTATGCCAAAGCCCTGATAGAGCCGCTAAAGCCAGAGGACCCTCAGGAGAGGAAGTGGGATTTCCCGGAGCCAGAGAACTCTGAAAGTGATGACAGCCAAATATCTGAGGACTCACTGGCTGAGAAGAGGTACCAAAGCCCACAAAACAGGCTAGGGGGAAATCATCCCACCAACCACCATGGCCACCCCAGGACCAGAGCTAGAGCTTCTGTGAGGGGCTTCACTGCACCCTCAGACAGTGACCTACTTGCTCAAACTCACAGAAGCTTCTCCTTGGATAGCCTGATTGATGCTGAGGAAGAACTAGCGGAAGATCAGCAAGAAGAACCTTGCCCTGGTTCAGCCGATGAGATACCCACAGAGACTTTTTGGCACCTGGAGGACTCCAATCTGCCTGTAATGGACCAAGAGGCAATATGCAGGCTTGGTCCCATCAACTACAGAACAGCAGCTAGGCTGGATGCCGTCCTGCCAATGAGCAGTTCGTTTTACCTTGATCCTCAGTTCCAACCCCGTTGTGAGCTCCAACCCCATTGTGAGCAGGCAGAGTCACAGGGAGAGCCAAGCTACTCTGAACAGGCCAACTCTCTCCAAGGCATGCAGCTTTCAAGAGAGAGCCCACTGATGTCCATGGATTCCTGGTTTTCCTGTGATTCTAAGATCAACCCCAGCAGCCCCCCAGGAATAGTGGGTTCTTTATGTCCAAGTCCTGATGTGCAGGAATTTCACCACTGTAAGGGGGAGAGACCTGGATACTGGCTAAATACTGAGGAACTAAAGCCATCAGATGCAGAAACGGTTCTGCCATATAGCTCCAAACTGCACCAAGGCAGTACTGAGCTGCTCTGCATTGCAAGAGATGAGCACACAGCCTCTGCTTCTGATATGTCGAGGCTGTCTCTCTGGGGAATTCAAAAGCTTATTCAACCAGGAGCTGATGGCACTTTTCAGGGCAGATGCATCCATGACACGACCCAGCAGGGCAGCTCTGAAGCATCCCACAATTCTAGTGTATCAAACGTGCTGTCTGCCTCTGCCACCACATTGACTCATGTAGGCGGCACCCACGAAAGGGACTGGTCTGCCCTTCAGCAAAAGTACCTCCTTGAACTCTCTTGCCCTGTTTTGGAGGCCATAGGAGTGCCCAGGCCAGCTTTCCCCTACCTTGAGGAAGACTCTGGTTCCCTGGCCCAAGCTTCTGGTGAAGGAGGAGATACTTCATTGCCAGTTGGCCCTAAGGTATCTAGCAATCTGAATCTCAACAACTTTCCAATCCATCTTTCCAGAATCAGGCGTTTGAGGGCAGAGAAAGAACAGGACAGTTTAAATGCCAAATTAGAAGGTGTTTCAGATTTCTTTAGCACTAGTGAGAAAGAGGTGAGTTATGACGAAACTTATTCAGCAGACTTAGAATCATTGGCTGCTTCTCGATCTACAAATGCACAGGTCTTTGCAGTAGGGAACACGATACCAGGTTCCATGACAGAAGCATGTGAAGTCAAGCAGAACAACTTGGAAGAATGCCTTCAGAGTTGCAGGAAACCTGGACTGATGACTTCCTCTGATGAGTATTTTTTCCAGAAGAACGCTTGTCACAGTAATGTCACTACAGCCACCAAAGCAGACCATTGGCCTCACGGCTGGGCTCCTCTCAGGAAAAATAGTGCAGTCCAGCCAGGGCAATTAAGTCCTGACAGCCAGTACCCACTAGAGGAAGAGAAGACAGATTGCCAGGAGAGCTCTAAGGAAGCAGTTAGAAGACACATAAATATCTCCTTTGCCTTTCCTTCAGGTCCAGAGCTATACCTTCACTCTGCTGCCTGGAATCCATTGTCATCTTCCCTGCAGCCCCCACTCTTGGAAACATTCTATGTGACCAAAAGCAGGGATGCCCTGACAGAAACTGCCTTAGAGATTCCAGCTTGCAGAGAAGTAAGGGTACCTTCCCCACCCCCCAGGGAAGCCTGGGGCTTTGGTCACAACCGCCAAGCTCTCCAAGATGCTTATTTGAAGACTAATTTGCCAGTGCTGTTACAAAACCAGAATTCTAAGGTTGCCTCATCTCAGCAGGTCACAGCTGAGATACCAGTAGATATGAATACCGGGGAAGTCATCAGAGAATCAGGTAAATGCCCTGGAAATATTACAGAAGAAAGCCGTGATTCAGTTTATTCTTCTGTTACTCAGAACAGACATTTTCTCCCCTCTACCAGCACAAAAGTATGTGAATTTGAAAATCAAGTTGGAATTTTAAATAAACACAGTTTTCCAGCACTTGAAGGAGGAGAGGTCACTGCTCAGTCCTGTTGCAGTGTTTCCTCAGACAGCACTGAGTCTGGGAAGCCTCTCCTCCTCTTTCTCGAATCTGAGGCATGTGAGGAAGAAGAGCTGGATCAGAATACAGTTCTGAGGCAGACCATCAATGTAGGCCTTGAGAAAGACTTGCCATGGGAAAGTGCTGTTTCTTTGAAGTCCAGATCAGTACATCATAGAGTAAGCAGCCCAGGGATGGTGGCCCAGGATGAGAGTCCAACCCCTAAGTGGGAAGGGAAAAATGAAACTAGGCTTCTTGAAAAAGCTCTTCATCCCAAAGATAGCTCAGAAGAGTTTAAGCTTCCAGGCACAAAGCCTGCATATGAGAGGTTCCAGTTAGTTACATGCCCTCAGGAAAGAAACCCCGGTGAATGCAAGGGTCCTGGAAAGTCACAAGGAATGTTAAATCCCAACGGAGAACCTTCTGAAAAGAAACAGAATAAAAGAGTTAATAATACTGATGAAATGGCTAGGCTAATTAGGAGTGTAATGCAGCTGGAAAATGGCATCTTAGAAATTGAATCTAAGCAGAATAAGCAGGTTCATGCTTCCCACACACCAGGTGTCGACAAGGAGTCAGTGTTCCAGGACCAGAAGGAGCAGGAGAAGACTGACCATGCCCTTAGGCCAGACAGCTCTGGAAACCTTTTGACCTCTAAGGATCAGCCATCTTCTCCAAGACAGACAGATGCTACTGTCTTTAGGGATAGTGAAGCTGGAGAGATGGAGGTTAACAGCACTGGGAACCATCCCCAGGTCCAGAAAATCACCCTGAACCCCTTCAGGTCAAGGGAAGGTGTACAAGAGAGTGGACCTATGAGACAGCACACCCACCCAGCTGGATCAGACAGACCTGCCAGGGATATTTTTGAGTCTTTAGGGAAACACACAACTTGCAGAGAGTTCACCAACACTTCTTTTCACCCACAGAGAATGAAAGCCTTGACTAGAGCTCTGCCATTGCAGCCCAGGCTAGAGAGGTCTTCTGAGAATAATAGCCAGTTGGTAAAAGCATCAGCAAGTCTCAAAGAGCAGCCTTGGGGCTTAGGAAGTCTTGAGGAATTGGAGACTGTGAAAGGTTTTCAGGAAAGCCAAGTTGCTGAACACTTAAGTAGTTCCAACCAAGAGGAGCCAAAAGCTCAAGGTAAAGTTGAAGAAATGCCTATGCAAAGGGGACGCAGCCTACAGGAAGAAAATAAAGTGACTCAGAAACTTCCTAGTCTCAGCCAGCTTTGTAGGGACACATTTTTCAGCCAGGAAACTGTCAGCCCGTTACTAAGCTGGACCGAATTCTCTACAGCTCCTCCTCACCAAGACCTGAGTAATACCTTGCCCTTGAATTCTCCAAGGCGGCCAAGAAGCTGTCTTCATGTACCTGGTGTTCTAGGCATCTCTTCACTTGACTGTGTGCTGGATCTCACAATGTTGAAAATTCATAACAGTCCCTTGGTAACTGGAGTACATCATCAGGACCAGAGTACAGAGACCAGAGGCCACAGCCCTGAAGGAAATGTTAGAGGGGGTTCTTCTGAGGCACACACTGCCTGGTGTGGGTCTGTGCGATCCATGGCCATGAGATCTCATAGTCAATCTGGTGTACCAGAGAGCATTTCTCTGGGGACAGAGGACAAGATCTCAGCAAGCACCAGCCCCCAAGACCATGGAAAGGACCTCAGAATCACCTTGCTGGGTTTCAGTACCAGCGAAGATTTTGCTTCTGAAGCCGAGGTGGCTGTGCAGAAAGAAATAGGAGTCAGTTCACTGAACAAGGTCTCTAGCCAGCCTGAAAAGAGGGTCAGCTTCTCCTTGGAAAAGGATAATGACCAAGCCAGCAAGCCAAGGCAGAAGGCAGAGAAGGAGACTGAGGACCTTGGACTGACCAGCAGTGTTTCCTTAGCACCTGTTTCCTTGCCAAGGGTGCCCAGTCTGGAGCCTAGGCTGTTGGAGCCCTCTGACTATGCATCCATGTGTCTGGCCATCTTGGAGGAGATCAGACAGGCAAAGGCCCAGAGAAAGCAGCTTAATGACTTTGTGGCCAGAGGCACAGTCCTTTCTTACTGTGAAACTTTACTAGAACCTGAATGTTCTTCAGGGGTTTCTGGCGGGCCTCAGTGTAAACAAATAGAACTGTCATCATCAGACCAGACCAGGAATGAGGGTGAAGCACCGGGATTTCATGTGGCATCTCTATCTGCTGAAGCAGGGCAGACAGATCTGTCAACTGATGAGAGGAAAGTCCAGGCCACACCTCTGTCTGCAGACAGCTTTCAATCTCTGCCCAATACGGAAACTGACAGACAGCCGTGGGATCCTATGCAGGCTTTCTCCCATGCTGCCCCTGCTCTAGACAAAAAACATTGTGCTGGAGAACTGAGGCAGTTCGCGGGAACAAGTGAACCGTTTATATGTCACTCTGGTTCTTCTGAAATCCTAGAGAAAAAGAAAGATGCAACCAGAACGCTTTCCTCTGTTGATCCTTTGGCCCCAGACAGTCTTCTTTCTTCACCTGTGGAGGGGGTCAGGAGGGTAGTATCAAAGCAGGTAGTGGCTGCCTTATCTTCTCAGGCCCCTTGTGATGATCCTAGAGTGACTCTGCATGAGCTAAGTCAGTCAGTTCCGCAGGAGACCGTAGAGGGCATACCCGCTGGCAGTCAGGACAGCAGCCCAGAGCATCAGGAACCCAGAGCTCTAAACACCACATATGGAGAAGTTTCAGGTCATTCGTTAGTGACTGCACAGGAAGAAAAAACAGCCCATTTTGAAAGTCAGTCTGTGACCTGTGATGTTCAGAATTCTACAAGTCCCTCAGGGCCTAAGCAAGACCATGTCCAATGCCCTGAGGCTTCCACTGGCTTTGAAGAAGGTAGGGCAAATGCCAAACAAGATACCGTTCTGCCTGGAGCTCTGACAGGGGTTGAACTGGAAGCTCCCACACAGCAGTGTGTGAAGTGGAAGGAGAGTGTTGGGTCTGGGTTGACAGAAATCTGCAGGGCTGGCAGCAAACATTCCAGACCAACTCCACTGCCAGATCAAAGACCAAGCCCAAATCCTGAGGGAATTGGAGAGGGAGCCCCATGCAGATATCCAAGGGAAGCTTTACATGGCCCTGTCTTCTCAAGGAACCCTGAAGGCAGCAGGACTCTCAGCGCGTCTAGAGGAAAAGAGAGCAGAACTCTTCCTTGCCGACGGCCGTGCAGTTCTCAACCTGTTGCTACTCGTTCTTATTCCTGCCATTCCTCTACTCTACTGTGTTGTAGAGGTGGTGACCTGGGGAAGGAGCCTTTCAAGGCTGCTCTGCGTACTGTCTACCCCCCCTGTGGAGTACCTTCCAGGGCCTGTGAAGTGGATGAGACAGGAGAGACCTCTTCTAGGGGACCTGATGTGCTCTTGACACATGGCCTTGAGCCCAAAGATGTTAATAGGGAATTTAGTATAACAGAGAGCAGCACTTGTGAGCCCTCTACCGTGGCTGCTATCCTATCTGGGGCTCAAGGCTGCAGATCCCCTTCTGCCTCTGATGTGAGGAGGACAAGTTCCTTCAGCCACTCAGCTACTGATGGAAGCTTAGGATTAATAGGCGCTCCTGAGAAAAAGGTTGCTGAGAACCAAGCAAGCACAGAACTTGAGGCTACCTCTTTCCCTGCAGGCATGTACTCTGAGCCACTGAGGCAGTTTAGGGACAGCTCTGTAGGTGACCAGAATGCACAGGTGTCTCAAACCAGTCCAGAACCACCTGCAACAACTCCGGGACCACACACCCTGGATTTAAGTGAAGGGTCTGTGGAGAGCAAGTTGGTGGCAGAGCCACGACATGAATGTTTTGAAAATACCACCAGATGTTTTTTGGAAAAGCCACAATTTTCCACTGAATTGAGAGATCACTATTGCTTGGATTCCCAAGCCAAGTTTGTAGCAAGGTTAAAACATACCTGCAGCCCCCAGGAAGACAGTCGCTGGCAGGAAGAAGAGCAGCGCAGAGACCAGGCTTCAGGTGGTGGTGAAGGCTTCACCCAGGGTATGAATCCGCTTCCTTCTGATGAAGGTGGCTTAGATAGCCGTCAGATTTTAGATGCTAGGAGACAGGAGGTGGCTGTGGCCAAGCCTCCTGTGTCCAAGATTTTATCACAGGGCTTCAAAGACCCAGCCACTGTGTCCTTGAGGCAAAATGAAACACCACAGCCTGTTTCTCAGGGGCCTGGCAACCTCTATACTGGCAGAGAGCAGCCAGCCCTCAACCACAGGGGCTCACTTCCCATGACTGCAATCTTCTCTGGCCCCGAACGCTCCAAGTCCTCCCCCACACCACAGATCTCAGTTGTCAGCTCTTCTCGTTCTCTTCAGGAGCTAAACTTGAGTGTGGAGCCTCCTTCCCCTACAGACGAAGATACACAGGGGCCTGACAGATGGTGGAACCCACATCTCAGGGGCTATTCCACAGGAAAGTCAATGGCAAGAACATCTCTGCAGGCTGAGGACAGCAATCAGAAAGCCTCATCTCACCTGGATGATGGCACTACTGATCACAGGCCCCCGAAGCCTGCCACCCCTCCTTATCCAGTGCCTTCTACCCTCTCACACATGCCAACCCCTGATTTCATGACCAGCTGGATGTCTGGTACTTTGGAACAGGGCCAACAGGGAAAGCCAGAAAAACTGGGTGTCCAGGTTAGGCCAGAAAATTGGTGCTCTCAGATGGACAAAGGAATGCTGCACTTTGGCTCCAGTGACATCAGTCCCTATGCCCTGCCCTGGCATCCAGAGGAGCATGCACGTATCGGCTGGAAGCAATATGTTTTTGGCAGTACAGTCAATGTTTCCTGCAGCCAGAAACCCCAGGGCCTGACACCATCAAATGTGGCCCGGTGCTCCAGCATGGACAATGGCCTAGAAGACCAGAACTCCCCCTTACACTCTCACCTCAGCACTTATGCCAATATTCGCGATCTGTCAACCACACACAGCAGCACTGAGAATGCCCAAGGTTCAAATGAGGCCTGGGAAGTATTCCCAGGGAGTTCTTCAGTTTCTTTAGGAGACCCCCACATCCTGACGAGCTCTGAAGGAGTAGCCCCCACTTTAGGTCATGACAGAAGACCCCAGTTCAGGGGCCCTTCTGGTGAAGCAGACTGTCTGAGGAGTAAGCCCCGCTTGGCTGAAGGAAGTGTTGCAGGTCCAGCGGATGAGATTATGCTGCCGTATCCATCAGGGGCGGGCTGCCCTGTGGGACAGACCAGGACGAACATATTCGAACAGGGCACACAGACCCTTGGCAGCAGGTGCCACCAGAGCAGCACTGACATCTCCTTTGCTCAGCCTGAAGCTAGTGCGGCATCAGCCTCTGATCTGGCCTCATGGACCAGCATGCACAATCTGTCTCTCCACCTCTCACAGCTCCTGCACAGTACCTCAGAGCTGCTTGGGAGTCTCTCCCAGCCAGGTGTGGCCAGAAGGGAGCAGAACACCAAGAGGGACGTCCCAGATAAAGCCCCACAGGCCCTGATGATGGATGGCTCTACTCAGACCACTGTGGATGAAGGCAGCCAGACTGACCTCGCCTCACCCACCCTGCGCCTCCAGGCTTCAGAGGCCGAACCTCAGGGGGCCAATGTGATCCTTGAAGGGCTGGGTTCACATACCTCAACTGTGTCTCAAGAAGAGGGAGATGTGCCAGGGGTACCTCAGAAGAGAGAGGCAGAGGAAACAGCACAGAAAATGGCACAGCTCCTGTATCTTCAGGAAGAAAGCACTCCCTACAAGCCCCAGAACCCTTCAACACCCTCATCCCACTTGAGGTTTCAGAAAGCCCCGCTTAGGCAGCATCTTCCTTCTGTGGGCCCCTCAGTTTCTGATGCTTTCCTGCCTCCCAGCTCCCAGCCAGAGGAGTCGTCTTGCATAGCTGTCAGCAGTCCCAGTCCCAGCCCCTGTCATTCCCCAGGGCTCCTTCCCAGTACTTCCGAGTACCCTGGGGACCCTAGGGTCCAGAAGAAGCTGGGCCCCACCAGCGCTTTGTTGGTGGACAGGGCTTCCTCCCCAATCCTCACTCTTAGTGCCAGCACCCAAGAGCTGGGTCTTCCCCCAGGCTCTTTGACCCTCTCAGCCCCTTCAGCTCACCCTGTTGAAGGCCACCAGAAGCTTGACTCCAGCCCAGACCCTGTTGGTGCCCCGAGGACTCCGATGGATAATTATTCCCAAACCACTGATGAGTTGGGCGGCTCCCAGAGAGGTGGAAGTGTATTACAGAGGAGTAACGGGAGGTCCTTCCTTGAGTTACACTCCCCGCACAACCCACAACAGAGTCCAAAACTCCAATTTAGTTTCTTAGGGCAGCACCCTCAGCAGCTTCAGCCCAGTACCACGATTGGGGTCCAAAGTAGACTGCTGCCACCACCACTGAGGCACAGGAGCCAGACGCTGGCCGACAGCTTTGTGCCTGAGGAGGTGGCTTTCCCGGAGCGTGGCCCACTGAGCGGTAGGGAGCCAAGTCAGTGGCGGAGCAGGACAGAAAATGGAGGTGAGAGTTCAGCATCTCCAGGGGAACCACAACGCACTCTGGACCGACCTTCTTCATGTGGAGGCCTCCAGCACCTCAGCCCCTGCCCTGTCTCTGAGTTGACTGATACTGCAGGGCTCCGAGGTTCCGCCTTGGGCCTCCCTCAAGCCTGCCAACCCGAGGGGTTACTGTGCTCCAGTTGCCAGATGTGCATGGCCCCTGAGCCCCAGCACCACAGTCTGAGGGACCTCCCGGCGCATAACAAATTTAGTAACTGGTGTGGGGTTCAGAAGGGCTCACCTGGGGGGGTGGACATGACTGAGGAGGAGCTGGGGGCCAGCGGTGATCTCAGCTCTGAAAAGCAGGAACAGAGCACCCCACAACCTCCTAATGACCACAGCCAGGACCCTGAGTGGTCCCAGGGGGAGCAGATCCCCCTGCAAGTTGGGGCCCAGAACCTCTCACTCAGCGTGGAACTCACAGAAGCGAAATTGCACCACGGCTTTGGGGAGGCCGATGCCCTGCTCCAGGTGCTGCAGAGTGGGACAGGGGAGGCGCTTGCTGCTGATGAACCTGTGATATCCACCTGGAAGGAGCTCCATGCACGGTAAGGGCCCCCAGCCTGGAGTTGGGAGGGGAAGGGGTGGGCTGTGAGGAAAGAGAACCCCAGAAAGCTAATAGCTTGCTGTTTCCTCTGCCCTGGTTCATCTCTGGGATTTTCCAGGGGTCAGAGATAGCTCTTAAAGTGAAGGACATTCAGGGCCAGCTTCAGCGAATCATGTTTTGCCTCAGGCAAAAAAAAGCCATTGAGACCCTCAGGAGAGAGCGGGCTGAGCGACTTGGGAACTTCTGCCGGACGCGAAGCCTTAGCCCGCAGAAACAACTGAGCCTCCTGCCCAACAAAGAGCTCTTCGTCTGGGATCTTGACTTGCCCAGCCGACGCCGAGAATACCTGCAGCAACTGAGGAAGGATGTTGTGGAAACCACCAGGTAGGGTGGACCCAGAACCCTGCTGGAAGCAGGCTCTGTTGCGGGAGGGAAGTGTGGAGAGCAGGAGCTGAAGTTTTAGCATCCTGGAGGGTTCTCTATCTCAGACAGGGTATGTGGAAAGAGGACATAGAAGGGAATGGAGTGAGGGAGGGGTTGGGCAGAGAGAAGGCATAGGAAAGGATGGACAGAAGGGCTCTGACATGCTATGCAAGTCTGCAGGCCTGGGTCTCAAGGTGGCTTGGTTCTCTCTGTACAGCAACCTCTCCTGAGGCTAAAAAATCAAACTTTAAAACCCTGTGGGCAAATGGAGGATGGGTCTTTTAAGAAGGTGGTATCACCCAAGCTAGCCTTGGATGGACAGACCAGGACTGTTACCCACCCACCGTGTTCTTTCCACCCCGTGATCTTCCTCAGGAGCCCAGAGTCGGTGTCAAGGTCGGCTCAGCCACCCTCTGACATAGAGCTGATGCTGCGAGACTACCAGCAGGCCCATGAGGAGGCCAAGGAGGAGATTGCCCGGGCCCGAGACCAACTGCGGGAGCAGACTGAACAAGAGAAGCTGAGAATCCACCAGCAGATCGTTTCCCAGCTGTTGAGGGTGTGGAGTGGGGCAAGCCTCTGATTTCAGGATAGGCCTGGACCTCAGACTGGTCCACCTTCACCATGGCTACCTCTGAATCTTGGGACATGCATAACATTTGGAGGAGGCTGTGGGACCCCTGTTGTCAACTCAAAGCTGGGCTCACTCTCTTTTTACATCATCACACCAGCTCCTTTGCCTGGCCACGGCCTGGGAGAAAGGCTTTGGTGTGAAGTGCAGGGTATGGGGAAATATGAGCAGCGGTGGCTTTGAGGAAGCCAGGGCATGTGAGGCTAAGTCAGGGAGGCCCTGGGAGGTGGACAAAGGAGCAGTAGAGGTGAGCAGGGAAGGGGTGGCTTTGGGTAGGAGAGGGCATAGCCAGTGAGGGCACTTCAGAAGCTGGTAAATGGTGATTTGTCCTTCCCAGGAAGAGGATAAACTACATACCTTGGCCAACTCCAGCTCCCTGTGCACCAGCTCTAATGGAAGCCTCTCATCTGGTATGACCTCTGGCTATAATAGCAGCCCAGCCTTGTCAGGCCAGCTCCAGTGCCCAGAGAATGCGGTGAGTAGGCAGATGTTGGGAATGAGCCAGGGGCCCAGACTGCCAAGGCAAGAGTCTGGGCGGGATGCTGTGCCTCCTGCAGTCTGGGTGGGACGCTGTGCCTCCTAGAGGCCACTGCTGACATGAGCCCTTCTTATGTGCCGGCCTTTGGTTTTCCATTTAGTTTGCCCCTTGCCTCTTCTGTTTATTCATTCGTTCAACAAATGTTTATTCTGTGGGTATCGTTTTAGGATACAGCGGTGAGCAAAACTGTTCTTGTCCTTAGGCTGTTTGAGGGATAAATATTAAACAACTGATTTTATAGTTCAGTTATTGTTGCAGTAAATTGTTTGAAGGAGGGTTGCTAAACCAGCATAAAACCAGGGGTCTGACTTAGTCTGGAAGGTCACAGAGATATTCCGAAAACAATGTGTTTAGACTGAGACTAAAAGGATACGAGGTAGTTAATGCAGTAAAAGCTTAGTGGTGCTGTTATTGGGAAAGATGTGGGCCTAGCAAGTGAGGCCTTGAGGACGAAGAGTTTGAGGAACTAAATGAAGGTTAGTGTGGTTGGAATGTAAAGAGTGAGATGGGAAAATGACTTGAGAAGGAACTAGAAAATCATGTGGACTATAATGAGAGTTCTGGCCCCTTTCTAATCCATTTCATTGTGTGACTTCCCAAAAGTGAAAAGGCTGCTGAGAGATGACTGCTTGCTTTAGGGCACTGCCAGTGAAGACGAACAGAGGTGGATGTAATGGAGAGAGAGATCTACGGGACTTGGTGACTGGTTGGGTGTTAGAGGAAGGCAGAGCGGGGAGTTGAGAACAGCACACGCACTTTCGACTTGAGCAGCTGAAGGGCGGCCATGTGAACAATGACAAGGAACACTGGAGGGAGAATCAGGTTTTGTGTAGAAGATGATGAGTTTAGGTTTGTACTTACTGAGTTGACGGTGCCTGTGAGAAATCCAGGTGGAGCAGTTGGAAATCTACAGCTCATAGGTAAGATCTGGCTGGGGATGAACATTTGAAATTCATTTTACAAATACAGCGTCATTTAATAAAAATAATATTTAAACAGTAGCAAAGGACATCCAATGTCAGGTGCATGTTTGAGTCTCCTATTTCCTTTCCCCAGAAGCAGTCATTTACCCCAGTTTGGTGTGTATTTCCAGGGATGATGTATATACGTCTTTTTGTAAAGCAGATGAATGGGAGTATACTGTACTCACTTTCTCACTTTGCTTTTTCTTTTTAAAAATATCTTTGGGATATCATTGCATATCAGTAAATCTAGTGCTGACTTATTTTATTTTTTTAAGAGCCAGGGTTTTGCCATGTTGCCCAGGTTAGTCTCAAACTCCTGGGCTCAAGCTGTTTGCCCAGCTCGACCTCCTAAAACGCTGGTATTACAGGTGTGAGCTACCGTGCCTGGCCTTCTTTTTAACAGCTGAATAGTGTTTCCTTTTTTCTCTTTTATTGCATGTTTTTAAGTTTGATGTTTTACATAGATAATATATTCATATAGTAGAAAGGGTACAAATATATACATATACAGGTTGAGCATCCCTAATCCAAATATCAGAAATTTAGGATACTCCAAAATCGAAAACTTTTTGAGCACTGTGACACCAGAAGTGGAAAATTCTACACCTGACCTCATGTGACAGGTTGAGTTGAAACACAGTCAAAACTTGATTTCATTCTCAAAATTATTTAAAACACTATATGAAATTACCTTCAGGCTGTGTGTATAAGGTATATATCCAACATAAATTTTGTATTTTGACACAGATCCTATCCCCCACATATCTCCTTATGCATATGCAAATATTCCAAAATCCAAAAACATTCAAAATCCAAAACACTTCTGGTCCCAAGCATTTTGGAGAAGGGGTACTCAGCCTGTAAAAGGGATACAGGGAAGTACCCATCCCTGCCGTCAGTCTACCTCATTCCTCTCCCTTACCCCACCCAAGGAAAGCAGTGTTGTTTCTTGGAAGGTGTCCTCCTAGGGGTCTTTATGCATACAAAATAAAGCATAGTATGCCACTGTCCTATACGTTATGTATCTTTTTCACTCAGTATAATTTGGAACTCTATTTGAATATGCAGAGAACTTTCTCATTTTTTTCATTGCTGCGTAGCATTCCATTGTAGAGTTGCACCGTAATTTAACCAGTATTCTAACTTGGGTTGTTTTCAGACTTTTGCTGTTATCAGCAATAGTACAGTGAATAACTTTATGCATGTATCATTTTGTACATAAGCAAATATATCTGTGGGATACATTCCCAGAAGGGCACTTGTACAAAGAGTATTTACATTTAAATTTTTGATAGAGACTATTTTCTCTCACAGATGAGCTGATTTATACTCCCACCAGTAATAGCTGAGAGTTTACCTTTTCCCACACTCTCACCAACATGTTATCAAATGTTTGGATTTTTTGCTGAAAATTATATCTCATTTTTCTCATATGCTTAAATATTTTTATTTCCTTTTTCATGAACCATCTGTTCATATTCTTTGCTCATTTCTCTTTTTCTCTGACCAATTTCGAGAGTTCTTTGTATTTTAGCAAGAATAGCCCTTGGACTGATCTGAACTATAAGTGTTTGTTTCCCAGTGCTTCATTCTCTTTTGTCTTTGCTGATTTTGTTTGGGGCCACGCAGGCAGATATACTTGCCAGTTTTCCTTTTATGGTATCTAGGTTATAAATAATAACTAGAAACACATTCTTCAATCCAAAATTATAAAGAATTTCTTCCATGGTTTCTTCTAGAACTTCTGTGGTTTTAGTTTTTCATATTTAAATCTTTGTTCCTTTTGGAGTCATCTTCATATGAGGTCTGGATCTGATTGTGTTTTTTCCAGATGGCTGTCCAGTTGTTCCCGTAATGCTTGTTAGTTTATCTTTGCCTCACCTGTTTAAGGGGTCCCTTTTGCTTACACCAAAGCTTAGAATAGATTCTACCCAGCTGGGCGCAGTGGCTCACGCCTGTAACCCCAGCACTTTGGGAGGCCGAGGCGGGTGGATCACGAGGTCAGGAGATCGAGACCATCCTCGCTAACACGGTGAAACCCTGTCTCTACTAAAAATACAAAAAAAATTAGCCGGGTGTGGTGGCAGACGCCTGTAGTCCCAGCTACTCAGGAGGCTGAGGCAGGAGAATGGCGTGAACCCGGGAGGTGGAGCTTGCAGTGAGCTGAGATCGCACCACTGCACTCCAGCCTGGGTGACAGAGCGAGACTCCGTCTCAAAAAAAAAAAAAAAAGAATAGATTCTACCCTGTGGTAGTGTTAGTCCACCACTACCCTCATTGCTCTTCTCTTTCTGAGTTTACCGGAGTATTCTTTCTTGTTTATTAAAAAAAATTGTCTTATTTTATTACAATTTACACATAATGTAAATATTTGTGAGGTACAGTGTGATGTTTCAATACACGTATACATTGCGTAATGATCAGATCAGGCAATTAGCACATCCATCACTTTAAACGTGTATCATTTCTTTGTGGTGATAACACAAAACCCTATCTTCTAGCCAACTTGAAATATACATTACATTGTTATTAGGTATAGTCGCCCTGTTGTGTTTAGAACACCAGAACTTATTATTCTTCCTTTCTAACTTTGTACTCATTGACCAACCACTCCCCATTACCCTCTTCCTGATCCCCTCCCCAGCCTCTGGTAATCACTATTCTACTCTCTCCTTCTATGAGATCAACTTTTTTGTTTTTTTTTGAGACGGAGTCTCACTCTATCGCCAGGCTGGAGTGCAGTGGTGCGATCTCAGCTTACTGCAAGCTCCATTTCCCGGGTTCATGCCATTCTCCTGCCTCAGCCTCTGAGTAGCTGGTACTACAGGCACCTGCCACCATGCGTGGCTAATTTTTTGTATTTTTAGTAGAGAAGGGGTTTCACCATGTTAGCCAGGATGGTCTGGATCTCCTGACCTCATGATCTGCCCGCCTTGGCCTCCCAAAATGCTGGGATTACAGACATGAGCCACTGCACCTGGCTACTTTTTAAATTTTCATTATTTATTTATTTTTGAGACAGAGTCTCATTCTGTCACCCAAGCTGGAGTGCAGTGGTGTGATCTTGGCTCACTGCAACCTCCGTCTCCCAGGTTCAAGCGATTCTCATGCCTCAGATTCCTGAGTAGCTGGAATTACAAGTGCCCACCACACCCAACTATTTTTTGTATTTTTAGGAGAGATGGGGTTTCACCATATTAGCTAGGCTGGTCTCAAACTCCCGACCTCAGGTGATCCACCTGCCTCAGCCTCTCAAAGCACTGGGATTACAGGTGTGAGAGATCAACTTTTTAAGATTCTGCATATGAGTAAGATCATGTGGTTGTCTGTCTATACCTGGTGTCTTTCACTTAGTATAATGTCCCTGGGTTCATCCATGTTGCCACAAATGACAGAATTTTATTCTGTTTTATGACTGAATACTATTCCATTATGTATATATACCACAGTTTCTTTGCCCATTCACCTGTAAACATTTAGGGGGATTTCATCTCTTGGTTATTGTGAGTAGTGCTGCAATAAATAGGGGAGTGTAGATATCTCTTTGACATAGTGATTTCATTTTCACTGGCTATATACATAGTGGTGGAATTGCTGGATCATATGGTAGTTCTGCTTTAGTTTTTTGAGAAACCTTCCTACTGTTTGCTATAATGGCTGTATTTACATTTCTACCAACAGTGTATAAGAGTTCCCCTTTCTCCACATCCTTACCAACATTTGTTGTTTTTTGTCTTATTACAGCCATTTAGATGGAATGAAGTGATATTTCATGTTAGTTTTGATTTGGATTTTCCTAAAAACTAGTGATGTTAAGCATTTTTTTCATATACCTGTTGGCCATTTGAATGTCTTTTTTTGAGAAATGTGAATTCAGGTTTTTGCCCATTTTAAAGTTGGATTGTTTGGGATTTTTGCTGTTATTTGAATTCCTTATATATTCTGGATATTAACCCTTTGTCATATGCATAGTTTGCAAATACATTCTCCCATTCTGTGGGATGTCTCTTCACTCTTTTCCTTAGCTGTGCAGGATCCTTTTAGTTTGATGTAACCTCATTTGTCTATTTTTGCTTTTGTTGCTTGTGCTCTTGAGGTCTTATCCAAAAATTCCTTGCCCAATCCAATGTCATAAAGCATTTCTCATATGTTTTCTTCTTATAGTTTCATATTTTCTGGTCTAAGATATAAGTTTTTGAACCTTTTTGTATATGGTAAGAGATAGGGGTCTAGTTTCATGCTTCTGTATGTGGATATCCAGTTTTCTCAGCATCATTTACCACAGAGACTGCCCTTTCTCCATTGTGTGTTCTGTCTTTGTCAAAAATCACTTGGCTGTAAATGTATGGATTTCTGTGTTCTCCGTTCTGTTCCTTTAGTCTATGTGACAGTTTATATGCCAGTACCATGCTGTTTTGGTTACTATACCTTAGTAGTATTTTTTGAAGTCAGGTACTGTGTGATGCCTCCAGCTTTGTTTTGCTCATAATTTCTTTGGCTGTTTGGGGTCTTTTGTGGGTCAATATGAATTTTAGAATTGTTTTTTCTATGAAGAATGTTGTTAGGCCGGGCGCGGTGGCTCAAGCCTGTAATCCCAGCACTTTGGGAGGCCGAGACGGGCGGATCACGAGGTCAGGAGATCGAGACCATCCTGGCTAACACAATGAAACCCCGTCTCTACTAAAAATACAAAAAAATTAGCCGGGCGTGGTGGCGGCGCCTGTAGTCCCAGCTACTCGGGAGGCTGAGGCAGGAGAATGGCGGGAACCCGGGAGGCGGAGCTTGCAGTGAGCCGAGATCGCGCCACTGCACTCCAGCCTGGGCGACAGAGCGAGACTCGGCCTCAAAAAAAAAAAAAAGAATGTTGTTAGTATTTTGATAGAGATTGCATTGAATCTGTAGATTGCTTTGGGTGATATGGACATTTTAACAATACTCTTCCAATCCATGAACATGGGATATCTTTCCATTTATTCATGTCCTCTTTAATTTCTTTCACCGGTGATTTATAGCTTTCATTGTAGAGATCTTTCACCTCTTTCTTTTTTTTTTTTTTTTTTTTTGAGACAGAGTCTCGCTCTGTCACCCGGGCTGGAGTGCAGTGGCTGGATCTCAGCTCGTTGCAAGCTCTGCCTCCCGGGTTCCCGCCATTCTCCTGCCTCAGCTTCCCGAGTAGCTGGGACTACAGGCACCCGCCACCTCGCCTGGCTAGTTTTTTGTATGTTTTTTTAATAGAGATGGGGTTTCACCGGGTTAGCCAGGCTGGTCTCGATCTCCTGACCTCGTGATCTGCCCGTCTCGGCCTCCCGAAGTGCTGGGATTACAGGCTTGAGCCACCGCGCCCGGCCTCTTTCACCTCTTTCATTAAGTTTATTCCTAGGGACTTTATTTTTTTGTAGCTATTATAAATGGGATTGTGTTCTTGCTTTCCTTTTCAGATAGTTTGCTTTTGGTATATAGAAGCACTACTGATTTTTGCATGTTGATTGAGAAATAAAAGTAAAATTCTAAGCCTCCAACTGACTGAACAGACCACCTCTCAGCCAGGGAGGCCCCAGAGAAACCTTAAAAGCTGAGTGCATGACCAACAGAAGATGCTGAAATAAATGCCCTGGCCGGGCACGGTGGCTCATGCCTGTAATCCCAGCACTTTGGGAGGCTGAGGCAGGCAGATGACAAAGTCAGGAGTTCAAGACCAGCCTGGTCAACATAGTGAAACCCCATCTCTACTAAAAATACAAAAAATTAGCCAGGTATGGCTGGGATTACAGGCGCCCGCCACCATGCCCGGCTAATTTTTGTATTTTTAGTAGAGATGGGGTTTCACTATGTTGGCCAGGCTGGTCTCCAACTCCTGACCTCATGATCTGCCTGCCTCGGCCTCCCAAAGTGTTGGGATTACAGGCATGAGCCACCGTGCCTGGCCTGTTGTTATTATTTTTAATCTGTCTTTTATTCTTCATAGCAAAGATAGGAGTGGTTTATCTACTACAGTTATAATTTTAGAGTATTCTAAATTTGTCCGTGTACTTAGTTTTACCAGTGAGTTTTATACCTTCAAATGTTTGCTTGTTACACATTAGCATCTTTTTCTGTCAGATTGAAGAACTGCCTTTAGCATTTTTTATAAGGCAGGTCTAGTGTTGCTGAATTTCCCCAACTTTCGTTTGTCTGGGAAAGTCTTTTATCTCTTCATGTCTGAAGGATAATTTTACTGGATAAAGTATTCTTGGTTGATATTTTTTTTCTTCAGCACTTTGACTGTCATACCCCTCCCTCCTAGCCTGTAAGGTTTTTGCCGAGAAATTTGCTGCCAGACCTATTTGAGCTCCTTTACTTGTTATTTGCTTATTTTCTTTTAAAAAAATTACAATTTAATTTAAGTGTTTTGTAGAAATGGGAGTCTCACTATGTTGCCCAGGCTGGTCTTGAACTTCTGGCCTCAAGCAATCCTCCTACTATAGCATCCCAAAGTGTTGGGATTACAAGCATAAGCCACCACACCTAGCCTATTTACTTCTTTTCTCTTGCTGGTTTTATGACCTTTTCTTTGTCCTTGACATTTGAGAATTTGATTATTATATGCCTTGGAGTAGTTTTATTTCGTTAAATTTAACTGGGGACTTTTTACCTTTTTATACCTGAATATTTGTATCTTTCTCTAGGTTTGGAAAGGTATCTGTTATTATTGCTTTGAATAAACTTTCTACTTCCCTCTGTTCTCATTCTCCACTCCCTCTTGAATGCCAGTGACTCATACATTTGTTTTTTTTATTTTTTTATTTTTTGAGACAGAGTCTTGCACTGTTCACCCAGGCTGGAGTTCAGTGGCACAATCTGCCCACTGCAGCCTCTGCCTCCAGGGTTCAAGCAGTTCTCCTGCCTCAGCCTCCTGAGTAGCTGAGATAGGCACCCACCACCATGCCCAGCTTTTTTTTTTTTTTTGTATTTTTAATAGAGACAGGGTTTCACCATGTTGATCAGGCTGGTCTCCAACTCCTGACCTTGTGATCCGCCCACCTTGGCCTCCCAGAGTGCTGGGATTATAGGCGTGAGCCACCGTGCCTGGCCACATTTGTTCTTTTGACACTATCCCACGGATTCTTTAAACTTTCTTTTGTTCTTTTTCATTCTTTTTTTTTTCTTTCCTCTTCTGTATTTTCAGATATCCTCTCTTTGAGCTCACAGATTTATTCTTCTGCTTTATAATTTCTGCTGTCGAGACCCTGTAATGCATTTTTGTTTGTTCAATGTATTTCACCTCCAGGATTTCTGTTTGATTTTTTAAAGATTATTTTAATCTCTTTGTAAAGTTTCTCACATAGATTTCCGAATTATTTCTCTGTGTTTTCTCCAAGTTTGTTGGGCTACCTCAAAACAACTATTTTGAATTCCCTGTATTAGATTATACTTCTCCATCCCTTCAGGATGGGTCACTGGCACCTTATTTAGTTGGTTTGGTGAGGTCATAGTTCCCTCAATGTTATTGATGCTTTCCAATGTGTGTCAATATCTGGGCATTGAAAAAAAATGATATTTATTCCAGTTTTTGCAATCTGGCCTTGTTTGTACCTGTCCTTCAGAGGGCCTTCCAGGAATTCAAAGGAGCCTGACTGTTGAGTTCCCTAAGCCTGTGGTCACTGTAGCCCTCTTAGCACTAGAGGGCACTCTAAGCCTGTGTAGCTGGGACTCTGTTATGGACTCCAATGTCCCTGGCCCAGATGGACCTGAGTAAGACCCAGGGAGAGTTCCCCACCTTGTGTGGTAATGCTGGCCAGGGCCCTGAACCAGGTGCTGGTTTTGTTGTGGGCTTGGTGCTGGGTTCCAAGGAAAAGTCCCACGCACATTTCCTTCTCCTTCCCCCCAAGCAGATGGTGTCTTTCTCTGCACCATGTTGCCTAAAGTTGGAGGGAAAGGTGATGTGGGCATTCCTGTGGCTGCCACAATTGATGCTATGCAGGGTTACACCTGAAGCCTATGGCCTCCTGGACCAGGGTGGAAATGGGTCACGCTCAAAGTCCAGGCCGCTACCATGCTGAAATTTATTTGGGGCCCAAGAACGCTTTAGTTGGCCAGTGATGTGAGAATCACATTCATCCTGATGGGTGGTGAGTTCTTTTCTGGTGCTTAGTGTGGGTCCACAGTCTTTGTCCATGGGTACAGGCCTGTAATTAGGCTGTGGGGTTTTTTCTGGTTCTGCGTATTACTGTGGCAGACTTAGTACTGGGCTCTAAGGCAAAGTCCCATGTCCACTAACCTCTTCTTCTCCCATGTGGACAGTGTCTCTCATCACTACCTAGGGTTGGGGGAGGGTTGGTGCAGATAATATGAAACTGTCCTTCCTATTCTCTTTAATGCATCTTCTTCTCCTTGTAAAATCTAGTACTTTTATCTATCAACTGGTTTTCCTAGCTGTAGTGAAGATACTTTCTAATGTGGATAGTTGTTCAAATTGATGTTTCTGTGGGGAGCTATCACTGAAGGGTCCTATTCTGTCATCTTGCTGTGCCTCTGTGTTACTGATCTGTTGTTTTTTTTTTTTTTTTTTTTTTTTGAGATGGAGTCTTGCTCTATCACTCAGGCTGGAGTGCAGTGGCGCCTTTCTTGACTCACTGCAACCTCCACCTCCCAGGTTCAAGCGATTCTTCCTGTCTCAGTTCTCCAAGTACCTGGGACTACAGGCCTGCTTTATCCTCCACGCCTGGCTAATTTTTCTTGTATTTTTAGTAGAGATGGGGTTTTGCAGTGGAGGCTAGGCTGGTCTCAAACTCTTGACCTCAGGTGATTCGCCCACCTCAGCTGAACAAAGTGCTGGGATTACAGGCATGAGCCATTGCACCCAGCCTGTTGTTTGTTTATTTTATTTTTTATTTTTTGAGATGGAGTCTCACTCTGTCACCCGGGCTGGAGTGCAGTGGCGCGATCTCAGCTTACTGCAACCCCCGCCTCCTGGGTTCAAGCGATTCTCCTCTCAGCCTGCTGAGTAGCTCGAATTACAGGCGCCCGCCACCATGCCTGGCTGATTTTTGTATTTTTAGTAGAGATGGGGTTTCACCATGTTGGCCAGGCTTATCTCAAACTCCTAACCTCGAGTGATCCACCTGTCTTGGCCTCCCAAAGTGCTGGGATGAGCCAGCCACTGCGCCCGGCCTGTTGTTTATTGTTTATATGAAATTTAGGATCTTACCTTGTCTAGTTCAATTGCAAGAACTTGTTACTGTTTTTATTTTATTTTATTTTATTTTTTTTGAGACGGATTCTTGCTCTGTCGCCCAGGCTGGAGTGCAGTGGTCGGATCTCAGCTCACTGCAAGCTTCGCCTCCCAGGTTCACGCCATTCTCCTGCCTCAGCCTCCCAAGTAGCTGGGATTACAGGTGCCTGCCACCACGCCCGGCTAATTTTTGTATTTTTAGTAGAGATGGGTTTTCACCGTGTTGGCCAGGTTGGTCTCGATCTTCTGACCTCATGATCCGCCTACCTCGGCTTCCCAAAGTGCTGGGATTACAGGCATGAGCCACCGCGCCCGGCCCTTGTTACTGTTTTTAATAGGATCATGTGGATTGACTTAGGGAGGAACCACATCTTATGCTATAGAATTTTCTAACCAAGAACATATTAGTTTCAAACTTTCTTTTTGTGTTTTTAAAGTTTTTTCATATGTCTCTCACATTTCTTGTCAGATTTATTTCTAAGTATTTTAAGGTTTTTGTTACTTTTCTAAATAGGTTTTTCCTTCTTTTATATCTTCTGATTATTTTGTATGTATTAAAGCTATTGATTGCTGTGAATTAATTTTGCATCTATTTTTTTTGGTTGATTCTCTAGACCTGCACTACTAATTTAGTAGTTGCTAATACATGTACCTATCTTAATTACTTTTTTTTTTTTTTTTTGAGATGGTGTCTCGCTCTGTTGCCCAGGCTGGAGTGCAGTGGCGTGATCTCGGCTCACTGCAGCCTTCACCTCGATCTTTAAGTGATTCTCCTGCCTCAGCCTCCCAAGTAGCTGGGATTACAGGCGCCTGCCACCATACCTGGCTAATTTTTGTATTTTTAGTAGAGTTTGGGTTTCACCATGTTGGCTAGGCTGGTCTTGAACCCCTGACCTCAGGTAATCCACCCATCTCGGCCTCCCAAAGTGTTGGGATTATGGGCATGAGCCACCACACCTGGCTTTTTTATAGCTTTTGAGCTGAGATAGATATATTTTTGCAATACTAAGGAAATATCCAACTATTCCTAGCTTGTAGCATATTCTTATCCAGAATGGGTATTTCAGAGTCTTTGGAGATGATTTCATTCATTCATACATCCATCTATCTATTTTTGGGCTAATATTGAACTATTCTTGCAATCCTGGAATAAATCCTATAATATATATTTATGATTCTGATGTACTGTTCTTTTAATGTGTTGTTGGAGTCCACTTATATTTTAGAATTTTGCATCAATATTTGAATTTTTCTGTGGTTTTTGCTTTCACAATATATTCTTTAGGTTTTGTTATCAATGTTATACTCCTTTTATAGGAAAGAAAGGTGGTACTTTTCCTTTTCAAGGCTTATGAATAGTTAAAAAGGTAATAAAAACTTTATACCTATTAAACTGGGAAAATTTAGGAAGCCAGATGATGCCAGATTTTGGCAGGACTTTGAGGATGTTGGAACCATTATAGGTTCCTATGACTCAGCAATGTTTGCATAGGTTATGAGAGAACATGTAAGGAATTGTTTATTGAGGCATTATTTGAAGTGGCAATGAGTTGGAGGACATTCCTGAATCCATGACTGAGAATGGATAGGTAAAATGTGGTAGTTGCACACATGAAATATTAATACTATGCAAGAATTGAAATCAACACATTAAACACCTAGGCAGAATACTGAGTGAAAAACTTTTTTTTTTCTTTTTGAAACAGAGTCTCGCTGTGTCGCTGAGGCTGGAGTGCAGTGGCACAATCTCGGCTCACTCCAACCTCCAACTCCTGGGCTTAAGAGATTCTCCTGCCTCAGCCTCCCTAGTAGCTGGGATTACAGGTGCCTGCCACCATGCCCAGCTTATTTTTTTGTATTTTTAGTAGAGACAGGGTTTCCCTATGTTGACCAGGCTGGTCTGAAACTCCTGATCTCATGATCTGCCCATAAAATGAGACATGTTACTATTTGTAAATTAAACAACATATATAGTATATAAATACAATATATAAAACAATCACTTTTTGCAAGAACATATACAAACAAAAATATATACTCTAAGCATATCAATGATTTTGGTGGGACAGCGAAATGGGGATGAAAAGTAAAAAAAATTTGAGAGCCAGACATGGTGGCTCACACCTGTAATCTCAGCACTTGGGGAGGCTGCGGCAGGAGGATTACTTGAGCCCAGGAGTTTGAGTCCAGACAGGGCAACATAGGAAAAAAAAGAAAGCCAGGCGTGGTGCTGCATACCTGTAGTCCTAGCTACTCAGGAGGTTGTGGTGGGAGGATTGCTTGAGCCTGGGAAGTCGAGGCTGTGGTGAGCTGTGATCATGCCACTGCACTCCAGCCTGGGTGACAGAGCAAGACCCTGTTTCAAAAAAAAATTTTCTTTTGAATCATCTTTTAAAGTTTGATGTAATAATCCTTTTAAACTGACAAGGCTTGGTGTTTCAGCAGGGGATTAGTTCTTTGAAAAACTTCTTCAATGGAAAATGGTCTGTTAAGATCAGGGTTTAGTAAACTATGGCTCTTTGGCCAGATCTGACCTGCTTCCTGTTTTTGTAAATAAAGTTTTACTGGAATACAGTCATGCCCATTCATGTACATGGTCGTGTTCCCACTACAGTGGCAGAGAGTCGAGTAGCTGCAACTACTCAAATGGCCCACAAAGCCTTAAATATTTAGTATCTAGCTCCCTACAGAAAAAGTTTGCCAACTTTTGGTTTAGATTTTTCGTCTCTCCTGGAGCCAGTTTTGATTCTAACTTGTTTATTTCTGTGTATATTGTGATCAATTTCTTTTTGCTGTGATAGTTTCTCAGTCTTTTCTTGCTTCTTGGTCAGTAATTTTTTGGAATGTGTTTTATCTGCTGTTACTTTCTTTCTTTTTTATTTTTTATTTTTTCATGTAAGACAGGTAATGTGCTCACGTAACAAGGTTTGAGAGAGGCACTTCTCAGACATCTATGTGAAAACCCAATTATCATGCTTATGAACTACAAAAGGATCGTGTCTGTGGTTTTCTCATGGTTAGATTGAAGTTATGCATTTTTTGGCAAAAAATACCATAAAAGTGATTTGCCCTTCTCAGGGTTGACAGATTAGGCAAAGAAAAATACAGGATGCTAGTTAAATTCAAATTTTAGAGAGACAACAAATAGTTTTATAGTGTAAATATGTCTTATCATATTTACATATCATGCAATACCTTATTCTCAGTGCATTGTATCAGAGATTACTGGATACCAATCTGTCCTATTTCTGGTGATGTAAACTTTGATGTTAAGGTGGTATTTGGGAGTCTCTCCACTGAATGTTGCTATTTTGCCCTTTATGATTAATAAACATGGCTGAATGTGGTGGCTCACGCCTGTAATCCCAGTGCTTTGGAAAGATGAGGCAGGAAGATCACTTGAGTCCAATATTTTGAGATCAGCCTGGGCAGCATAGTGATATGCCATCTCTAGAGACACACACACACACACACACACACACACACACACATAGTGATACGCCATCTCTAGACACACACACACACACACACACACACACACACATAGTGATACGCCATCTCTAGACACACACACACACACACACACACACACACACACACACACACACACACACACACACACACACACACACACGCTATGTTGGTGGTGCATGCCTGTGGTCCCAGCTACTTGGGAGGTTGTGGTGGGAGGATCGCTTGAGCCTGGAGGGGAATGGAGGTTACAGTGAGCCATGATTGCACCATTGGCCTTGGATAGAGGAAGACCCTGTCTCAAAAAGTCTTGGAGACTGGCTGGGCGCGGTGGCTCACGCCTGTAATCCCAGCACTTAGGGAGGCAGAGGCAGGTGATCATGAGGTCAGGAGTTCAGGACCAGCCTGGTCAGTATGGTGAAATCCCGTCTCTACTAAAAATATAAAAATTAGCCAGGCATGGTGGCACACGCCTGTAGTCCCAGCTACTTGGAAGGCTGAGACAGGAGAATAGCTTGAACCCGGGAGACGGGGGTTGCATTGAGCCGAGATGGTGCCACTGCAGGCCAGCCTGGGAGACAGAGCAAGACTCCATCCCCCGCCCTCTCCCCCCAAAAAAATCTTGGAGACTATGGAAAATCCTGTTTTTCCTCAAACTTTCATCCACTGATTTTAGTGTCTACTAGTGTGTCTTATCTGTAAAAATTATTGTGATATTTTAGTGGCAATTTTGTATTCTCTTCATTTCTTCTACATTTATTTATTTATTTATTTGTTTGTTTGTTTATTTATTTATTTATTTATTTTGAGACGGAGTCTGGTGCTCTGTTCCCCAGGCTGGAGTGCAGTGGCACAATCTCGGCTCACTGCAAGCTCCACCTCCCAGGTTCATGCCATTCTCCTGCCTCAGCCTCCCAAGTAGCTGGGACCACAGGCACCCGCCACCACGCCCAGCTAATTTTTTGTATTTTTGGTAGAGACAGGGTTTCATCGTGTTAGCCAGGTTGGTCTCGATCTCCTGACCTCATGATCTGCCCACCTCAGACTCCCAAAGTGCTGGGATTACAGGCGTGAGCCACCGTACCCGGCCTCCTTCTACATTTATTAATTGGAACTTTTCTCTAAGGAAGTGCAGTCCCTTCTTCCACCACTTAATTTATTCAACTATTTAGTTTTTTTCATTTTGGAATCATATTCTTTGGGGAATGATTCAATACGGTACTGTCATTATTAATTTCATTGTTCAACTTGTTCCTGCTTTAATTATTTGGAGTTCCTTCAGCTTGGGTCTTGTGTCTTTTTGACATGCCTTTTTTTTTTTTTTTTTGAGATAGGGTCTTGCTCTGTTGCCCAGGCTAGAGTGCAGTGACACAGTCATGGCTCACTGCAGCCTTGACCTCGCTAGGTGCCAGTGATCCTCCCACCTCAGCCTCCTGAGTACCTGGAGTACAGGTGTGGGCCACCACGCCCGGCTACTTTTTGTATTTTTGTTTTCTAGAGATGGGGTTTTACCTGTTGCCCAGGCTGGTGTTGAACTCCTGGGCTCAAGGGATCTGCCCGCCTCAGCCTCCCAGTGTTGGGATTACAAACATGAACCACCGTGCCTGACCCTTGAGCACTTCTTTAATTGATTTTTTATTGTTGTTGTTATAATCCATTGGCTTTAGTATATTCATAGAGTTGTGTATCCATCAGCAATTTTAGGACATTTTCATTACCCCCTAAAAAACCACATGCCACTAGTTATTCCCTAAGTTCACCATTCCCCAGCCCTTGGCAACCACGAGTCTACTTTCTATCCCTATGGATTTGCCTATTCTGGACATTTCATATAAATGGAATCATACAATATATGATCCTTTTTGATGGCTTCTTTCTCTTAGCATAATATTTGCAGGATTGTGTTAGTTTCCTGAAATTGCTGTAACAAATTACCACTCATAGAGTGGCTTCAAACAACAGAAACTTATGCTCTCATAGTTCTGTAGGCTAGAAGTCCAAAATGTTGGTGTTAGCAGCACCGTATCCCTCAGAAGGCTCCTGGGAGAAGGATCTGCTCCAGGCCTCTTTCCAGGCTTCTGATGGTTACCAGCAATCCTTGGCACTCACTCCCATTTCTGTCTCTTCCTTCATGTGACAGTCTCGCTCTCACTCGCGCGCGTTCTGTCTCTCTCTGTGTGTGTCTGTCTCCCTGTCTGTCTGTCCCAGTGTTTAAGAGACAGGGTCTCTGTCACCTGGACCTGACTGCAGTGGTGCAATCACAGCTCATTCTTACCTGCAACACCTGACCTCAAGTGGTCCTCCCGCCTCAGCCTCTCAGGGTGCTGGAATTACCGTCGTAAGCTACCACATAACTTGTTTGTTTTGTTTTGTTTTTTTGAGACAGAGTCTTGCTCTGTCACCCAGGCTGGAGTGCAATGGCACGATCTCGGCTCACTGCAACCTCCGCCTCCTGGGTTCAAGCGATTCTCCTGCCTCAGCCTCCCAGGTAGCTGGGATTACAGGCATCCACCACCATGCCCAGCTAATTTTTTGTATTTTTGGTAGAGACGGGTTTTCACTACATTGGCCAGGCTGTTCTCCTGACCTCAGGTGATCCACATGCTTTAGCCTCCCAAAGTGTTGGATTATAGGTGTGAGCTACTGCGCCCAGCTCCACATAACCTTCTTATAAGGACATTAGTCACTGGATTTAGGGACCACTCTAATCCAGTTCTGTCTTATATTAACTTGGTGACATCTGCAAGGAACTTATTTTCAAATTAGGTCAAATTCACAGATACTGGGGGGGTTTGGACTTCAACATATTTTCAGTGGAGACAGTGATTTAACCCCCAACAAGGGGTCCTTCATGTTGTAAAATATATGAGAGCTTCATTCCTTTATATGGCGAGTAATACTCCATTGTATGAATAAACCACATTTTATTTATCCATTCTTCAGTTGATGGGCCTTTAGGAAGTCGTTTTCTGCTTTTTGCCTACTAATAAATATTGCTGCTACGAACATCCCTGTAAAGCTTTTGTATGGATATGTTTTCTTTCTTTTTTTTTTTTTTTTTTTTTTGAGACGGAGTCTCGCTGTGTCGCCCAGGCTGGAGTGCAGTGGCCGGATCTCAGCTCACTGCAAGCTCTGCCTCCCGGGTTTTTACGCCATTCTCCTGCCTCAGCCTCCCGAGTAGCTGGGACTACAGGCGCCCGCCACCTCGCCCGGCTAGTTTTTTGTATTTTTTAGTAGAGACGGGGTTTCACCGTGTTAGCCAGTTGGTCTCGAACTCCTGACCTCGTGATCCGCCCGTCTCGGCCTCCCAAAGTGCTGGGATTACAGGCTTGAGCCACCGCGCCCGGCCAAAATGGGCTAGTTTTTTGTATTTTTTAGTAGAGACGGGGTTTCACCGTGTTAGCCAGGATGGTCTCGAACTCCTGACCTCGTGATCCGCCCGTCTCGGCCTCCCAAAGTGCTGGGATTACAGGCTTGAGCCACCGCGCCCGGCCAAAATGGGAGGGCGTGCTGCATGGGCCGGGAAGCAAACCCGGGCCTCCCGGGTGGCAGGCGAGAATTCTACCACTGAACCACCCATGCACCATGTTTTCATTTCTCTTGGGTATGTATCTAGAGTTGAGTTGCAGGATCATAGAGGAACTGCCAGACTGCTTTTCACAGTGGCTGTCCTATTTTACCTCCCCACGAGCAGTGTGTGAGCAGTGTGTTTCCTCCGTCCTCACTGACGGTAGCTATGACCTATTTTGGATGACAGCTGTCCTAGCAGATGGGAAGTACTATCTTATTGTGGCTTCAGTTCCATTGCCCTGATGGCTAATGGTGTTGAGCATCTTTTCACGTGCCTTTGCCCATTTATACATCTTCTTTGGAGAAATAGCTAGTCAGATATTTTGTCTATTTTAAGATTTGGTTATTTGTCTTCTTAAGAGTCCCTTAGCAAATATATAATTCACAGAAAATGTCCTCCCATTCTTTGTGTCTGTTCACTATCTTGATGTAGTGCCCTCTGAAGCCAAAAGTTTAATGATGTCCAGTTTATTTTTTATTGTTGTTCCTTGTGCTTTGGTTTCATATCTAAGAAACGAGTGCCTAATCCAAGATCACAAAGATTACACCTATGTTTTCTTCTAAGAGTTTTATGCTTTTAGCTTCCACATTTCATTCTTTGACCCATTTTGAGTTAATTTTTACATATGGTGAGAGCTAGGGGTTGAATTTCATTCTTTTCCATATGGATGTCCAGTTCTCCCAACAACATGGGTTTGAAAGATTATTATTTCTCCCACTGAATTGTCTTGGCAGCCATGTCAAAGATCAGTAGACTACAGATGTATGACTTTATTTCTGGACTCCTAATTCTATACCATTGATCTACATAGGTGTGAGCTGTTGCACCCAGCCTCACACTGTCTTCATTACTGTAGTTTTGTCGTACCTTTAGAAGTCAGGAAGTCTGCATCTTCCAACTTTGTTCTTTTTCAAGATTACTTTGACTATTCTGGGTTTCTCAGATTTCCATATGAATTTTAGGATCAGCTTGTCAATTTCTGCAAAGAAGTCAGCTGGGATTTTGATTGGGATTACTTTGATCGGTAGATCAATTGGGGGAGCATTGCTATTTTAACAATATTAAGTCTTTAGCTCTGTGAATATGGGATGCCATTGTGTTTATTTAGGCTTAATTTCAACAATGTTTTGAAGTTTTCAGAGTATAAGTTTTATGCTTATTTTATTAAATTTATTCGTAAGTATTTTATGCCTGTTGACGTTATTATAAATGGAATTGTTTTCACTTCATTTTCAGTTTCTTCATTGCTATTATGCCGAAATAAAATTGATTTTTGTATATTGTTCTTGTCTCCTATACCCTTGGTGAATTCATTTATTAGTTCTAATGTTTTTTTTAAATAGATTCCTTAAGATATTCTATATGCAAGATCATGCCATCTGCCTTTGTTGTTGTCTTGCCAGTTGTGCTGGCTACAATCTCCAGTACAATGTTTATTAGATGTGGTGAGAGCGGAGGAGGAAGGTGTGCATCTTTCACCATTAAGTGTGATGTTAGCTGTGGATGTTTTATAGCTGACCTTTATCAGGTTGAGGAAATTCCCTTATATTCCTAGTTTTTTGAATTTTTATCATGAAAAGGTACTGGATTTAGTCAAATACTTTTTCTAGCGTCTACTGAGATAATCTTACGGGTTTTTTTCTTTTATTAACACAGTGCATTGCATTGATTTTTGTATGTTGAGCCAGCCCTGTGTTTCTGTGATAAATCCTACTTGCTCATGATATCTTTTTTATGTGTTGCTAGATTTCAGTTTACTAGTGTTTTGTTGAGGATTTGTGTGTGTGTATTCATGAGGGATATTGGTCTATAGTTTACTTGTGATGCCTTTGCCCAGTTTTTGTATCAGGGTAATTCTGGCCCTATAGAATGAGTTGGCAAGTGTTCCCTCCTGATTTTTTGAAGCATCTAGGAAGGATTGGTATTAATTCCTTAAATGTTTGGTAGATTTTACTAATGAAGCTATCTTGAAATTTTCTTTGATCACTAATTTAATATCTTAAATTTGTAAATAAAATATATGTACTAAGTTTCTTTTTTTTTTTTTTTTTTCTGTCACCCAGGCTGGAATGCAGTGGTGCTGTCTCGACTCACTGCAAGCTCCGCCTCCTGGGTTCACATCATTCTCCTGCCTCAGCCTCCTGAGTAGCCAGGACTACAGGCGCCCGCCACCACGCCTGGCTAATTCTTTTGTATTTTTTTAGTGGAGACGGTTTCACTGTGTTAGCCAGAATGGTCTCGATCTCCTGACCTCGTGATCCACCTGCCTCCTCCCAACGTGCTGGGATTACAGGCGTGAGCCACTGCGCCCAGCCTGTACTAAGGTGTTTTATTTGTCCTTGAGTCAGTTTAACTTTTGCGTCACTAATTTATGTTATTGAATTTGTTGGCATATAGTTCATAGTATTAATTCATTTATTTTTATTTCTTTTCCCAGATGTTTTTAAAGCTAAAATTTCCCTCTGAGCATTGCTTCAGCCATTTCCCATAGCTTGTGACATGTATTTTCATTTTTAATATAATTTTGCGATTTCGGTTTGTATTTCTTCCTTGATTCAATTGTTGTTGAGAATTTCTTAAAACATTTTTGAGGCCAGGTGCAGTGGCTCATGCTTCAAACTCCTAGACTCAAGGGATTCTCCTGCCCAGCCTCCCGGGCAACTGTACTACAGGCACAGTTACCTTTTCAATTGTGTTTTCTTGTAATACCGTTGTACTCCTCCATCTCCCAGTGTGTCTTTGATTCATAAAGCATAAGGGATCCATTTTGGTATGTCTGTGAAATGGGTCTCTATGCAATCTTTTTTTTTTTTTCAGATGACTGCCCATTTGTCTCAGCAATACTTATTAATTTATGGATATTTATTTTTGGAAGTCATGAGTTCAGCACTGGGAACAGATTAGGTTACCTAGGAATACATTGTGGAGTGAGAAAATAGGGCCTAGGCCTGAATTTTGAAAGGTTCCCAAAATGTCAACAGTTGAAGAGGATGAATCAACAACAAAAAACCACTCAGAGAGATGAGAAGCCTCTGGAAGTGATTCTGTCAGTAAAAGGGAGAGACTGGCTAAGTCAAAGCTTGCTGAGAGATTCAGGAAGTGTAGGACAGAAGTTGTTCACAAGATCCAGCCACACGGACACCGTGGACCTTGGTGACTGCTGTTTGGAGGAGAGACGAGGGCAAATGTTAGATTAGGGTGGGTTCAGAAGTCAGCAAGAAGTGGGAGATGGCAAACAGCGAGACTAGTTGCAAAAAGCTTATCTGTGAAAGGCAGGAGAGTGAAGAGGAAGGTTTTAAAGATGAGAGAAACCGACACAGGGGCTCACGCCTGTAATCCCAAAACTTTGGGAGGCTGCAGAGGGGAGGATCACTTGAGCCCAGGAGTCTAAGACCAACATGGGCAACAGGTTGAGATCCTGCTTTTACAAATTTTTTTTTTTTTTTTTTGAGATGGTGTCTCGCTCTGTTGTGCCCAGGTCGGAGTGCAGTGGCACAATCTCAGCTCACTGCAACCTCTGCCTCCTGAGTTCAAGCGATTCTCCCGAGTAACTGGGATTACAGGCGCCGCCACCACACCCAGCTAATTTTTTGTATTGTCAGTAGGGATGGGGTTTCACCATGTTGGTCAGGCTGGTCTCGAACTCCTGACCTCAGGTGATCCACCGCCGTGGCCTCCCAAAGTGCTGGGATTATAGGCATGAGCCACTGCTCGGCCCCCAAAGTGTTTTAAAAATTAGCCAAGTGTTGTGGCTAATAGTAAGGATCCAGTGAAGAGGAAGAGGTGGAGGCAACAAGTGAAGAGACTGGTGATCAGTAGTGAAGGGCTTCTGACACGGCAGCGTGAGAACTAAGCCTGAGGCAGAAGGGCCTGCTTTGTTGCAGCAGGTGAGGAGATGAGGATGGAGAGAGGACTCTCTTTGTTTCCTCCTTTATTGTGATCAGAGCAGCAATAGGTTAGAGGTGATGATGGAGGTAGGATGGTGGGTGCCTGTGAGTTCCAGCAGAGGTCAAGGGTCATGTTGTTGAGGGGCCTGCTGAGGTGGAGGTGTGGTGACCACATTGCAGATCCAGAGGGTCACCCCATCTAATCCCCAGTTAGGACCTTTAGCTTGGCTGCCGCACCTGGGGTAGGGGCCAAGCGTTCAGCTTTTCATAGCCCGTTACTTTTCCTCCCATCCCATCTTCCACATTTATTACCCTGCTAAAGCCCCTCTAGCCATGGCCTCATTCTTGTTGCCCGGGTGGTTCAGAGAGCCTCTCATGCACTGATCCCTGGTACCCCCAGCTTGGAAGGCTGGCAGAGCACCCCATACTCTCAGGCCCTGGTGGTTCTGATCCCTGTTGGAACTCCCCTGTAAGCAGCCTCTGCCTGTGTGGCTTCGAAGGTGAGCAGAGATTATCTAGATACTAATTTCTATCGCTGTGGTCTTCTTGGGGGGATGTCCAGCCTCTGGTATTCCCATCTGGGAAGACCATTGCAGTTGATTCATCTTATTGGAAGCTGTGAAATGCAGTTTCGAGGCAGAGGAGATAATTTTGTGCTTGCCTTCTGGCTCAGTCCTGAGTATCCTCTCTTCTGCAGGGGTACACAAACTTGCCTGATTCCAGGGATGTATGGATAGGGGATGAGCGAGGAGGCCTTTCTGCAGTGAGGAAGAACTCCGCCTACGGTGAGTTGCGGGGAGTGTTGGGGATAGCCAGCTGCCTGGTTTGGGGACTCGGGGGCTGATGGCTGTTAGATCTTAGTGGGTCACTGGTCTGCGGGAGAGCTGTTGCTGTCCTGAGGCCATCACAGGGTCTCCACCTATTTCTTGTAGGCCGCAGAGCCTCCCTGGGCAGTTGCTGCTGTTCACCATCCAGTCTGTCCAACTCGGGGACCTGCTTTTCCTCCTCCTATCAGGATTTGGCCAAGCACGTCGTGGACACTTCTATGGCTGATGTGAGTAACTGCTCCTGCCTGTCCCTGTCATTCCTTTACCTAGACCTCTGCTGGGTGTGCGGGAAGAGAAAATAGGAAAAAAGCTGGACAGATGAGGAGCCCAAGGCTTATGGGCATCTTCAGTGGTTCTTCATCTTGAGAAAAGGGGAATTCAGGCCAGGTGTAGTAGCTTATGCCTGTAATCCCAACATTTTGGGAGGCTGAAGCGGGACGATCACTTAAGTCAGCAGTTCGAGACCAGCCTGGGAAGCATAGCAAGACCCTGTTTCTACAAAAAAATAAAAACATTAGGCCAGGCGTGATAGCTCACACCTGTAATCCCAGCACTTTGGGAGGCTGAGGTGGGAAGATTGCTTGAGTCCAGGAGTTCAAGACCAGCCTGGACAACATGGTGAGAGTCTGTTTCTACCAAAAAATACAAAAAGATAGCCGGGTGTGGTGGTGTGTACCTGTAGTCCTAGAGACTGGGAGGCTGAGGTGGGAGGATCGCTTAACCCCAGGAGGTTAATGCTGCAGTGAGCCGTGATTACGCCACTCCACTCCAGCCTGGATGACAGAGCTAGACCCTGTCTCAAAAAAAAAGAAAAGGAGAATTGAGCAGAGGCAGGCCAGACTGACTAACCCAGGGGCTTAGTTTTTACGATGCCTCCTAATTTGGGTGTGGCCATTGTGTCCCCAGGTAATGGCTGCTTGTTCGGATAATTTGCACAACCTCTTCAGCTGCCAGGCAACAGCTGGCTGGAAGTAAGTTTGTGTGGGGTCCTTTGTCCAGTGTCTGTCTTGGTCCTAAGCTTGTCACTCTGCTCGGCTTCTCTCCTCCCTTCCCTTACCTGGATTCCTCGAGTCTTCACTCTGAGCCCCTCCTTTGTGACCCTTGGAGCCCATTTTTGACTCCCTCCTATTTTCTGTGCTTGGTGTCTCCCCCCAGCTACCAGGGTGAGGAGCAGGCGGTGCAGCTTTACTACAAGGTGTTTTCTTCCACTCGGCATGGCTTTCTGGGGGCAGGTGTGGTGTCCCAGCCGCTGTCTCACGTGTGGGCGGCTGTCAGTGACCCCAGTCTATGGCCCCTGTATTACAAGCCCATCCAGACAGCAAGGCTGCATCAGCGAGTGACCAACAGCATCAGCCTGGGTGAGCCCAGGGAAGAAAGGCTTCCACGGGGCCTGGCTTCTGGTGTGCCCAGTGGGGTCCTGCTGGGTGATAGAGGTGGTGGAGGGTTGGAGGCAGCCCTGTTGGGAGGCCAGGTACTCAGGTTACCTTGATTGCTCAGCCTAGGTTGAGCTAGGTGTCAGGTGATGGGGTGATGGCGGGGGGCTCCCTGACCGGGAAGGCTTTAGGACTAGGTCTGTCCATGGGCCTCCTGACCCGCCTTATCCCTGTCCCTCCAGTGTACTTGGTGTGCAATACTACCCTGTGTGCATTGAAGCAGCCGCGGGATTTCTGTTGTGTCTGCGTAGAAGCCAAAGAGGTGCCTGCCTTGGTGGTAAAGACGTTGTGGGAAGAACTTGGGCTGAAGTGTCATGAGAAAATCTATGTGGGCATCAAGTCCTTTAGGGGAAGGAGGGCAAGTTGGGGCTGGAGCCAGAGTAGGGGTGACTTGAAGGCTGGCCCAGTGTTGCCTTTCACCATACTGTCTACAGGGGAGCCTGTTCCTGTTTTGTCCACACCACACAGGCAGACTCCCACTTCCCTCTGTCCGCAGGGTCACCTGTCTGTCATGGCAGCCCAGTCTGTGTATGATACATCCATGCCAAGACCCAGCAGAAAAATGGTTCGCGGGGAGATCCTGCCCAGTGCCTGGATCTTGCAGCCCGTCACTGTGGAAGGGAAGGAAGTCACCAGAGTCATCTACTTGGCCCAGGTGATAAATCCTTTGTGGCCGGCCTCACAGCACAGGCTGACTTGGTCCCACAGCCCCCTGGGATTTTTCTCTCTCGCTGTTGAACATCCTCCAGTGCCCAGGCCCTTTGGCCTGAGACCTGGAGACTCAAGGGCTTCCTGAGCTTGCAGTAAAGGGAGTCACTGGGGAATTGGAGAGAAGGGAATGAGACAGGCATTCATCAATCTTTTCTGAAGCTGCTGTTACCAAAAACCTAGTGACCAGCATCCTGTGGGTGATCCCAGTGTCCTTAGGAGATAGATGAGTCATTGTGAGGCAAAAGCAGCAACCTCAGCAGAGTGATGACCTGTTTGGTTCACCTCTCCCCTCCCAGTCCCTTGACTTGTACTTTGTCACTAGGAGGTGAACACCAATGCTTAGATCTGAATAGCAGAGCCCAGGGGCCTGTAAACACTGAGCCACAATCTGAGGTGCTTCTCCCATCACCACAGGCTGGGGGAACTCCATGGGGCTGGAGTGCGCCTGGCACACTCTCTCAAATCTATTTGCACCTTAAATTCTTCTCTCTCTGCTTTCAGGTGGAACTTGGTGCTCCAGGCTTCCCACCTCAGCTCCTGAGCTCTTTCATCAAACAGCAGCCACTGGTAATAGCCAGATTGGCTTCCTTCCTTGGTAGCTAGCATCTCACCATCAAGATGGTGCTGCTGAGATGCAGGCCCAGGCTGCTCAAGAGAGACACTGTGGCAGCTCCTTGTTACTTTCCATACCCCAGTGCAGGAAAAGCTGATGCTACCTGCTGTGGCCGACTGGGGCAGACAGCACTGGCCCACGGATGCCAGCAAAGCCCGGTCAGTACTTGGTCACAGCTGGCACCAGTGCAGAGCAAATGGCCTGAGCTCCTGGCCCAGGCTATCCAGAGTGAATGCAGCTCAGCTCCTTTTGGATTTCTCACCTCTCTTTCCTGTTTCTGGGACTCTGCAGCAAAGAGGCCACTTAAGGACCGGGACTGGGCACAGCCAGCAGAGCCAGGGGACTGCAGTGCTTTGGCAAGGTGCTTCTGCAGGCTGGTAGGGAAGCAGGCAGCCACTGGCCAAGACTCTGCTCTGAATCTACCTCCAGCATTCAGCTCTACTGTGTGATGGGACGTTAAAAATACCAAAACAGAAAGAGGGTTCAAAAAACAGCCGCACAAACCAGAACACGGATTCAGAATCTTTTCTCCCTCTTGAATTTTTGCAAAATACTTTCTTATTGATTTTGTTTTTTTTTTTTTCCTCCCTTTCTCTCCCAGGAGAAGACACTTGGGTCTTGGCATGAGTCGGGGTGTTGAGCGACGATGCTCTGATACGGAGCCGTCACTCTAGAGCTCGGTCAGATGGAAGACACTGTAGAACCAGGTTGGACAGATTTGGGGTCAGGGTCGGGGGCTGAGCTCTTTTGAGGACTGGTGGGAGCGGCAGCCAGATGATGGTTGCTGACAAGGCAAGAGGAATTTCAGAGATTAAACATTGTCCTTTGAGGGAGAGGAGGTGAATGAACTCCCAGAGGAGGGGAGTGGCTCATTGGGAGGAAGCTCAGTTCCAGAACTGACCTCAGTGCACTTGGGAGGTGTGAAGTCCTGAGCATTCCATGATTTCTGCTCTGGCCCCACCTATCCTAGGATGGGATTGGAAGGGATGGAGAGTGGGTTCGGTGTTCTTGTACTTTAGTCTGGCTGAACATGAACTCTGAATATTCTGTTTACCTGGAAGTGGCAGGGGTGGGAAAGATTCACATCTTTAGTTCTCGTGCCCAAAATCTTTGGTAGATGGAGGGTAACTGGGGATTCAGAAGATGTGGTCGAAGGTATATTTCTGTCTAGTGTGGCAGAGATGTATTTTTCTAAAGTGTTGGCAGGGCATTTTTCCCTCTTACCTCAGACTAAGTTATTTATATATTGTTGATTGAAGGTTTTTTAAAATTGCTTTTAAACTTCTTTTTCTCGGGTAAATTTTTTTTGGTGACATGATATATTTAACACCCTATTTATATACTCCTTCCTCTTTTCATATAAATCTCTTACTAAGACTACTGACCAAAAAAGTCAGAACATTTTTAAATTGAAAGTCCTCTGTGTACTTTATCTAGTGAAGAGTAGATGAAATACTGCACTGGGATAGCCTAAGTGTGTGATTTGAGCTTGGCAGAGGTAGCTGGAGATCACACTGGCAATACCCACTCGTAGCCGTCTCAAAGATTCAGTTTACATGTAGGTACAGTTTCCCATGAACTTGGCATTGCTTTGCAGGGTAAATAGCAAGCGGGTAAGTTGCTCAACTGTGGCCCAAGTAAGAACTGAAGGGGAGGATCCAGAGCCATCACTGCCACACCTAACACTGACCACAGTGCCCTGGGGCTTCTCAGGCAGAGCCACCTATGGGAATCTGAGTCAGGGGATAACCAGGAGGTGACCCTGTCCACCTTACTAGAGAAGCCAGCTGGGCGCGGTGGCTCACGCCTGTAATCCCAGCACTTTGGGACGCCAAGGCAGGTGGATCACCTGAGGTCAGTTCGAGACCAGCCTGGCCAACATGGTGAAACCCAGTCTCTACTAAAAATACAAAAAATTAACCAGGCATGGTAGTGCATACATGTAATCCCAGCTACTTGGGAGGCTGAGGCACAAGAATCGCTTGAACCTGGGAGGTGGCGGTTTCAGTGAGCCAAGATTGTGCCGCTGCACTCCAACCTGGGTGACAGAGTGAGACTCCGTCTCAAAAAAAAGCCACACACCAGACCTGACTGAATCAACAACCGAAAAGATTGAGAGGGATCTTGTAGCAAAAAGCAAAAGTGGAGTCAGATTTTGGTTTCACGGGGTGGTTCTCATACTTTTGGTGTATCAGCATCACCTGAAGGCTTTCTTATGCCCCCAGGCTGGGCCCTACCCCAAGTTACTGGTTTGGTCGCCCCGGGGAGGGACCAGAGCATTTGTGTTAACAAGAAGTCCCAGGGGACCCTGAAGTTTGCTGGTCTGGGGACCACATTTTATAAACAGCTGGCTTTGACAGTTAGCAGACATACAGAAAAGAATCTGATGAGTTCACTGACCCACTAGCTGCCTATCTCCATAATCCTTAGAGTAGCTTCCCACAGACCAGCAGGAAGTTCCCTTCATCGGGAGCATGTTCAATTTCCATTCAGATTCCCAAGAACTCGTTTTTAACTCAGTGGGCCTTAGCCAGGCCTGGGTTATGGCCCAGGCCTTCAGTCTCAGCATCCTTAAGGGTTTCAGGTTTTCCTCTCCTGCTCATCACATGTCACACACCTCAGCTGGGTCGTCTGGAACAAGTCAAGAGGTAGCCATGAGCGTGACACTGACCCTAAGCTTCCTGGGGGCAGTGCTGTGGTTTAATCACACTCCATGCTGGTCTCTGGGCATAGAAAGCTTTTTTTTTTGAGACAGGGTGTCACTCTGTAGCCCAGGCTGGACTGCAGTGGCGTGATCATGGCTCACTGTAGCCTTGACCTCCTGGGCTCAGGTGATCCTCTGACCTCAGCCTCCCAAGTAGCTGGGACCACAGACATGGACCAACACTCCTGACCAATTTTCTTCTGTATTTTTTATAAAGATGGGGTTTCCCAGTGTTGCCTGGGCTGGTTCAAACTCCCGAGCACAAGTGATCCTCCCACCTTGACCTCCCAAAGTGCTGGGATTACAGGTGTGAGCCACCGTGCCCGGACGAGAAAGCATTCCTTAAACCTTTTTTGGTTCCCGGGCATTCAGAACAAATTGGATTTAAAGGATAAAGATAAAGGCCTTTGAAAATGAAGAGATCGGGGGAAAAGGTTCAGATGCAGAAACTTTAAGTAGCTGAGCTGAGGAGAAGGGAAAGGCATGGTATTTGGGAGAAGTATGATTACAAGGTGGTGACTGAGAAAAACTCCCATTTTTCACTTTCTGCGCTGATGGGATTTCCTGGCTCTACCGTGGTCACACAAGTGGATCCCTGTAGGTCCTCCTGAGGATTGGATTACCAGCCCAGCTCCTGGTGGTAATGCACATGACCATAGTAGTGCTTTTTTTTCCTCAAGGAGATGGGGGTCTCACTCTTGCTCAGGCTGGAGTGCAGTGGCACAAACATAGTTCACTGTAACCTCTAACTCCTGGACTCGAGCAATCCTCTCGGCCTCCCAAAGCGCTGGGATTACCAGTGTGAACCTGTCAAAATCAATGGCTCAGTTATAGAGCTCGATACTGCTGTCATCGAGAAGCAGTGCTTTTGCCCTGAGAAACTCCAAGCCAAATCAAACACCCCGGCCTTGACAAGCGTAACAACACTGCCCCACCATGTGGTTCAATAGGGAATATCCTGTGTGTGGAAACTACATTATCCTAACCCTTTCTCCCACAAATAAAGTTACACAGAAGTCAGTACCACTGGCAATAAATTAATAGATATTGCTGCCAGAGACTAGCCCTCTAGAGTGGAATATACAGGCATTTCTAAGAGGCAAGGTAGCTCACTTTAATGGACAGAGCAAAGCCATAATTACGGCGCTCCACCTAAAGCCCACCTGAGACTCTGCAGCCTTCTAAAGCGTTTAAAAGACAGGTGAAAATGACTAGACATCAAGCCCTTGTTAAAGAAAACCAGTTTATTTTAAAAAGCTCTAAATGCCCTGTGCTTGGTCCCTGGTCAGAGAAAGAGGTCTCAAGAGTTACTGCCTGCACAGGGGCTGAAGGTACGGGGTGGGGGGAAGTCAGGTTTCAGTTGGTTGAGTCTTACCTCATCTGTTAGGCTTTTTTTTTTTTTTTTTTTTTAGGGCAGTCTTGCTCTGTCCCTCAGACTGGAGTGCAGTGGGGCCATCTCGGCTCACTGCGACCTCCGCCTCCAGGTTCAAGCAAGTCTTGTGCCTCAGCCTCCCGAGTAACTGGGAGTACAGGCACGCACCACCACGCCCAGCCAATTTTTGCATTTTTAGTAGAGACGGAGTTTCCTCATGTTGGCCAGGCTGGTCTCGAATTCCTGACCTCAAGCGATTCGAACTACCTCAGGCCTCTCAAATTGCTGGGATTACAGGCTAGTCTCGAATTCCTGATCTCAAGCGATCCGCCTACCTCAGGCCTCTCAAAGTGCTGGGATTACAGGAATGAGCCACCACAGCCGGCCTGTGTTAGGCATTTTTAAGGAGATGGCAGTCCAGCTCCTGGTGATAAGAAAATGTAGACTCCCAAGATTCATATTTTTTTCTTCGTAAGTTAAGCGGAAGTCATTTGCCTCTGTCATGAGTTCCAAGACCACAAAGTTTTAAGAGCTGCTGGGATAGCAAATGAGGCTTGAATTCTGTGTTGACAAGCCCACACACCTCATTTCATTTAGTATCCAAGAGATAAACACCACCTCTTCTACTTCAGGACGGACATCTTGGCTTTTCTGCCATAATCCCGAATCAGGCCAACTCTCCTCCTCCTCAGATTTGTGTGGTGGGATGCCAGGCAGCGACATCCTTCTTTCACAGAGCAGGAAGTCTGACTGTAGACCCGGCTACTCCCCAACCAGTGAGGGTCCGCAGTGGGCACTTCGGCCTCCTTGTGAGGCGGGGGTCCAGGGTTTTGGTGAGATGCCCCAGGCAGGGCCACTTCTCAGCCCTAGCTCTGGGCCAGCACAGTGCCCCGGTTTGGCTGCACCAACTCACAAGCTCTCAGCTGGGGTTCTGGCAGGGGGGGCTCGGCTAGAAACAGGTTAGACAGTGTTGCTAATTCTTCAGCAAAGTCCTGGAATATGTAGAAAGATGAGGAAAAAGGCAGCATGTAATTCTCAATGGCTCATCCTTTTTCACTGAAGACCACAACCTGGCTGGCTACATTATTTTTTCTCAACTGCCCTCCACACTGAAATGGACATGAAACCTTGTCTGTTAGGACTCTGGGAGGCTGAAGTTATGGCAGGGAGTGAACCCTGATGGGGGAGGCACAGGCTTTACCAGTTTTTGAGTACTACTGAGTGCATCTACTTCCATCTTGAAATTATTAGTCCCATTAAAAGATGAATTATTTTGCCCCAAATTAAAAATCCACTTAGTTTGGCCCCATCACTTGCTTCCTTTCAGGACAGATGGGATACGTAACATCTGTTCTCTCTACACGTAAGACAGGAGACTCCTTACCCCTGGCCACTGGGCCTGGTGGAGGCTGCCCAGGCAGGCCTCTATCTCCATCCTTCCCATCAGACCCTTCTCCACCAGCTCCCGGAGCAAGAATAGCAGCAAGTCCCACTGCAAAACACACCGAGAAGGTCAGGGTTGCTAGGGGGATGGCAGAGTGACCCTAATGACACACATTGAGATCTCAAAGGACAGAGCTGCTGAGAAGAGACTTGAGATGGATAAATGGAGTCCATTTCTGTGTGGAACAGAAGAGGGAAATAGAGCAGCTCATAGTTTGAGGCAAGGGTGGTGCATGTCCGGAGTGTGACTGCAGAGGGCTGAGATGCCTCCTCCTCTGTCTGACTCACCTCCCTGGGCCTTGTGTCTGCCAGAAGCCCCACGTTTCTTGGGCTCAGCAGCAGCTGCAGCGGAACTGGCCCCTGAAAGTCTTCCTTCCACAAGGAAAGCAGCATGTGCAGAAGCCTTCGAGCCTGCCCTCTCTCCAGCCTGTACTGTGCCGGGGGACCTAGGATGGGAATTTGGTCTGCAACTGTGGAAAGAGAGGAAAGCGAAGCTTTAAGAGATGGG